>NC_066584.1:432995073-433306740 GCF_024323335.1 Lathyrus oleraceus
CGCAATGGCAAGGTTAAGAGCGAATACTACCCATGTACAGATGACTTGCTTCGGCAGTCAAACCCATTGTTTGAGCCTCACTTGACTGGTTATAGTGTGTGCTTTGTGAATATGTGTTTGCTCTGTTTGTTTGTATGCTTGTATGCTTGCTTTCTTCCTGGATAGGATTAGCTTGCAGTTGTGCAAGTAGGTAGAAACCTCAACGTAGGGCAATGATGCATGACAACACTAGGGTCGAGTACAGCTCCCTGGTAGTGTGTCTTCCCTTGGTTTCTGGCTAGAATTTCTTTCCCTTTCGGGGGAACTACATCGCCCTGATCCTCGTTCCAGACAAGGTATGTAGGCAGGAGACCGTGCGAGGTCTCTCCGGGCACTTTTTTTTTCTTTTTGTGTGTGTTTGCCTGTTATCTTCTTGTGTGTCAGGATATGGACGTAAGCCCAGCGATTGGCTGTACGTATCCTGATTGTGTTTGTTTGGTTTGGAAGCTGACATAATTCCATCGAGTGGTTGTCGGGTTCCCTGTTTGCCTTTGGGTGTGTGTGTCTTGTTTGGCGTGCGTGAGCCGAACTACGGCAGCTCTGATTCTTGTTCCAGACGAGATACGTAGGCATAGGATGCGACGTCCTATCGAGCTCTCTTTCTCTTAACCCCACCTGTGTTGTCTTCGGCGTGTGTGTGTGTGGTGTTTTAGCAACCTTTTCTTTTCTTAGAGCGTGGATCCCGTCGAGTACGACGGACGTGAGGGGTGCTAATACCTTCCCCTTGCGTAACCGACTCCCTTACCCTTTCTCTTTGGTCGCGAGACCATGCTTTTTCCAGGTTTCTCTGAGCGTTTCCTTTCCCTATCTTGGGATAAATAACGCGCAGTGGCGGCTCTGTGTTGTTTTTCTGTTTTAGCCCGCCGGAAGTCGGTTCCGTAAGGGGAAGGTATTAGCACCCCTTACGTCCATGGTACTCCATGGGAACCATTTGGGTTGTTTTACATACATGGGATTTATCTATCATTATTTATTTTCAAAAGAATGTGTGAAAAAAGGGGGTGTTTTTGTTATTATAGTGCTCGCCAAGGATTAGGGCCCTTGTGCCTACGTATCACTCATTCGGGGATGAGGAATCAGAGCTCCGTAGTTCAGAGTAGAAAATGTTTGTGTGTTGGTTGATTTTACCTTTGAAAAAAGGGTTTTTGGGATGATGCCCTAAGGCACAAAAATGAGTTTGATGAGTTGTATTATTTTTACCTTGAATAAGGGTTTTATGAAATGAGTGTTTGTGATTATATTGTACTAAAGTCTATGGGCGGAGGTGAATATTCTAGACAACAAGCCAAACATCTTGCGTCTAAAATAATCAGAGTAAGGGTAGGAATGCTCCATTCTCACTCATTCTCCACCACTTAAGGCTCGTGGCGCACAATAGTAATCGTAATTATTAAATGTTTTGAATTTGACTATGAAAATGCCACTTGACGTTGAATCAAGGGTTTATTTTATTTTGATTATGAAATTTGGCTTATGCAACATGAATGTAAAGTAACCAACAAGAAATTAAAGGGGTCTCATTGTAAGGTAGCCCAAGAGAAAGTCTTTTGTGTGCAAAAGTGACCTAAGCTAAACAAAGGATAATGGTCTTACAAACATGTCCCCGTAAGATGGTGCCATGATGCCATTCTTACAACATGAATGTAAGTTATAAATACAATCCAACATTTACAAAGTATCACAAAGATAAGGGAAATGCCTCCAAGCAAGGGTCCTAAAATGAAATCCTCTAAGTCCAAGTTGATTAAGAGTGGAACGAATATTTTTGTCTTATCATGTTTTTGTTGTTTTTAATGTTTAATGACAATAAAATAAATAACAAGTAAATAAACATGCATGATGAATTTGTACAATGATGATGATGAGTACTTTAATGTAAATTACAAGGTAATGACATAAAAGTAAATTACAAGATAAAGAAACAATATCACAATAATAATGGTTAGTGAATATAAATGATATAAAACAAATATAAATCAATAATATCAAAATCACAATAGCAAAGGTTAATGATAAACAAAATTAATGAAGTATAATTAGTGGTTAGTAACATGTACAAAAATGAATATTTTTTAAGACTATTTTCTTAGGTCCAAAAGACTTAAAATATGACACATTAAGGGATAGCTTATCATTGATGCAAAGTATTGAAGATGATTAAAAAATGAACTAACAATAGATTTGTAACAAAGAAAGTTATGCAACCTTAAGTCCATCTATTAATATTTAAAAAAAAAAGTAATTTGTTCTCTTTCTTCTGTTTTTATTCCTCTTTTATTTAACAAGATAATAAGGTAGTAAATAAATTAGCTTAATGTAAATGATATAGTTAGATAACAATAAACATAAACATAAAATACTTGAAATAAAGTGAACAATAAAATAAATTGCAAAAAAATAAAGTGCAATAATATAAATGTTAGAAGTTAGTAGTTAGTGAACATAAACATAAAGTAAATGAAATAAAATGAACAATAACATAAATTGCAAGGAATTAAAGTGCAATAATATAAATATTAGGAGTTAATAATTAATAGTTAGTAACAATAAGAAAATGAATTAGCAAATTAATATAAAGACATGGTTTCATCTATGCATCGAATGACCCAAATATGGTTAAAATAGAGACAATCTATCAATGCCTCAAAGTATCATGAATGGTCTATTGATCAACCATTAATAGGTTTGAAACATTGAAGATTTAATCAACTCTAAACAACCATGATCATGATCTAATAGACCTCATCAACCAAACAAATACAACAACAAGTCCATAATAAAAGAAAATGATAACACACACAAAGCAACCACAAAAAGGTGAACAAAAAGATAGTAAGAGTAAAAAATCTCAAAAAAAAAATAGTAAACCAAAGTCAATCATTTTTGCAAGATCGAATCTAAATCATCTCAAAAGACCAACAGAGAACAAGCAACAATTTTTAATCAAAAAAAGAACCAAAAAGTTAAAAAAGTTTAAGTTAAAATCATTACCCACAAAATATGAAAAAAGCTAGGTAGAAATGGTGTTGAGCTTGAATGTGAAACAATGGGTTTGGGATGAAAATATTTATGGTGAAAGCTTAGTAAAGGGGGTGAGTTATGAGTGTTAGAGAGTGAGAAATTTTTAGGAAAAAATATGAAAATGGAAAAAAGTTGGTGGTGGTGACTTTTGGGAGAGAAAGTTTTTTTTTGTTTTGATTTAGGTTTAGAGAATAGGGGTTTGGTGATATTTTTTAAGAATTTTTGGGGGCTAGAAAGCATGAAAAATGAGGGGGAATATTGCATCTATTTATAGGGAAAGCAAGTGGAAAAGTGGGGGGAACCAAATACCCTTTTTGCAAAAAAAAAGACTTATTTTTGGTGTCTGCGCAGGGGAAATCGATTTACCTAATTGGGTAAATCGATTTCCTTATTATTTTTTTTTAAAAAAATCATGTCTTGAGCCCATGCAATATGCCTTTGGTTATGAATGTTAATATAATTATGGTGACGGAGCAATGAATAAATGTATGTGTAATAGGATCATAAATCTGATGAAAGTTGTTTTGGGGTAGGGTGAATTTTGGAGTATGACAGTTGCCCCTATTTAATTTTCTCGGACCTGAATATATGGATAGCGACGGCTTTCAATGTGTTTAAAGTAAGAGAGAATTAAATACTAATGGGACTAACCAGAAATTTGTTTGCCGGAGAATGTTAGAATTTATTGGGGATTATGTGTGGTTGTGATGATTATGCATGCAATGTGATGTATGCACCCTAAGTATCTTCTTAGTGAGAGAACTTTGATGTGAAAATCCTAAGAATAAAAAACTAAGGGAATAAAACTTCACTAGGGAATGAGAACAATGGTGATTGTTCCTAGCAATGGTCGGGGAAAAACAAAATGGTGTTTCTTAGCAATGATTGGAACACCTAACATGTATTAGGGGTCAAACAAATGAATTTAGCGATGATTCTTAGCAATGGCTAGGATACCCGACTTAGTGGGGATGATAAATGATTTCAAATGATGATGTCTGGCGACGGTTGTACCATATAAACTAGTTAAGAAGAAAAGACAATGTACGATGACGATTCCTAGCGACAACTGGAATACCCGACTCTTGAGGGAAAAGGGGTTGTTCAATGGCGATTCCTAGAAACGGCTAGAATACTCGACTCGACTAGAGATACAACTTCATGACGGTACAGTGATGATCCTTAGCGACGACTAGAATACCTGAAATCCGTCGGAAAGATCAAACAGTTCAGTGATGATTCTTAGCAACGACTAGAATACCTGACTCTGCTGAGGAGAATACATATCTCAAGTGATGATTCCTAGTAGGATGGAATACCTGACATCTACTAGAGAAAATGAATTCAAGGATGATTCTCAGCTATGAATGTCTGACTTGGCTTGGGGAATGAGCCCAAAAGGCCTATAGTCTAAAAAATGAGAATTCAGCATCGATTCTTAACAACGGCTAAGAATACCTGACTCTGCGGGGAAAATATGCTGATGACTTTCTAGGGATAGAAGAAGTACAATGATGTTTCTCAACAATAGCTAGAATTCCTGGCTCCTATGGGGAAACTCGACAATGAAACGAAACAACTTAGCGATGATTCCCAACAACGGTTGGAACGCGTGGCTGTGCTTGGAAAATGTTTTGAGGGTGAACATTGATTTTATTGGGGAAAATTTCTAACAACAGTTGGAAAATTCCGAACTCTGACGAGTTAATTTGAGTATGTTAAGGAGATACTTATGATGTGATGTTATGTATGCCAATGCATGTTTGGGCTTTCCTGAGGAATATATGAAATGCAGGGTTTGCAAGTTATGCCAAGTATGTTTGGGCTTTGCGGAGGAGTGTATTTGGGGAATGCCAATGGTGATTGGGCTTAAGAAAGGTGATTGAGGGAAGTGTACTGACTTTCCTATATTTGAGAAATTGGAGCTCGACGTCCGAGCGAGTGCTGAATGTAATGTTTGAGAATTCCTACTATGGGGAGAATGATTTGCCAAGTCCAAGGGACTGTGTGGCACCCCGGGTTGGAAATTCCAAATGCGTTTTGGTTACCTTTAGCAAATTTCATAAAGAAATGTAATTCGATGTTGTCTCCCTTATAGTTTTTTTTTGAAAATGGTCTTTTAATCGAAAATTTCCAATGTAATATTATTTAGGCAAAAACTCATATTTCACAGACAAAGCAAGAAAAGTAAAAAATATGGAACACATGTGAGGGAACTGATTTTATTGATAAGTGGTCCCCAAAAAAATGGGGATTTTGTACAAAGGAGGAAATTCCTAAAAGAGGTGATTGCGAAAAGAAAACGATAATTGTAATGGCAATGAAACATCTCAGGTTTCCACTAAATTACAACTCTGTTATAGCCTCTATGCCTTTGGTCGCCCTTTGATCTTGCTTTTTTGAAGGATGGTGATAGGATTGACTTTATGGGGACCCACATAATTGACTCGCCAATGAATGAAGAAGGATTCCTTGCGGGATGCAACCTCTTGCTCTTATTAAATCCCTAATTTTTGCCTAGACCGCCCTTTCGGGTTTTTAGTCTATCAAGACACCTATTTTTGCATAAGTTGCCCTTTCGGGTTTTCGACATATTGGGCTATATATTTTTTTAAGCATAGTATTTTTTTACTGCATCTGCATTCATCGGGGATGGAAGATCTTCACCATCCATAGTTGCAAGGATCAAGGCTCCTCCGGAGAAGACCTTTCTTACAACATACAGACTTTCGTAGTTTGGCGTCCATTTTCCCCTTGGGTCAGTATGGATTGGAAGAATCTTCTTCAATACGAGGTCTCCGGCCTCTAGGCTGCGGGGGAAAACCTTTCTGTCATGTGCCCTCTTGATGCGCTTTTGATAGAGTTGGCCATGGCAGATGGCTGCTAAGCGCTTCTCATCAATGAGGTTTAGTTGGTCAAATCGAGCTTGTACCCACTCAAACTCATCAAGCTTAACATCTGTCAAAATCCTTAAGGAAGGAATCTCTACTTCGACCGGTAAGGCTGCATCCATGTCGTACACAAGGGAGAAGGGAGTTGCCCCAGTGGAAGTGCATACGGAAGTACGATGGTCGTGTAATGCGAATGGGAGCATTTCGTGCCAACCTTTGTAGGTTTCCACCATCTTTTGCACGATCTTCTTGATGTTTTTGTTAGCTGCCTCAACAACGCCATTCACCTTAAGCCTATAAGGCGATGAGTTGTGGTGGTCGATCTTGAAATTTTGGCATAGCTCTTTCATCATTTTATTATTGAGATTAGATCCATTATCAGTAATGATCTTGTTGGGGATCCTATAACGGCAGATAATTTCTTTCCTGAGGAATCGAGGCTGCTTCTACCAATTTTGTGAAATAGTCAATGGCTACAAGGATGAAGCGGTGTCCGTTCGAGGCAGTCGGCTCTATGCGTCCGATCACGTCAATGCCCCACATGGCGAAAGGCCAAGGTGATGTTAGGACATTGAGAGGTGTTGGCGACACATGGATCTTATCGGTGTAGATCTGGCACTTGTGGCAGGTTTGGACGTGGCGATGACAGTCAATCTCCATAGTCATCCAGTAGTATCCGGCTCTTAAAATTTTCTTCACCATAGTGCTCCCACTGGCATGCGTCCCAAAGTATCCTTCATGAATTTCCATTATAATCTGGTTTGCTTCTTGCTTGTTCACACATCTAAGCAAAACCGAATCATAATTTGTCTTGTATAATACCCATCCACTTAAGAAGAATTTGGATGAAAGTTTTCGAAGATACTTCTTGTCGGTGGTGGACGCGTCCGCAGGATACTCTTGGTTCTCTAAGAATTTCATGATGTCATAGAACCAAGGATGACCGTCAGTTTCGTCTTCTGTTGCTAGACAGTAAGCAGGTTCGTCTAAGTAGTTCAGGTGAAAGGACGACGCTTCATTCTTCCACTTAACTTTAAACATGGACGCCAAAGTTGCCAAAGCGTCAGCTAGCTGATTCTCTTCTCGAGGGATGTGGTGGAATGTAATTTCGTCGAAGTAGGGGACTAGTTTCAAGACATGCTCTTTGTAAGGAATGAGCTTATGATCTCTAGTATCCCAATCTCCTTTGACTTGGCTGATTACCAAGGTTGAGTCTCCATAGACTTCTAGGATTTTGATTCTAAGATCGATAGCAGCTTCAATACCAAAGATACAAGCCTCGTATTCGGCCATATTGTTTATACATTCAAAACATAATCGGGCGGTGAAGGGGAGGTGGAAATTAGTTGGAGAAATGATTACTGCCCCAATGCCATTGCCATGAGCATTAAAAGCTCCATCAAAAACCATGGTCCATCGGGATCCAGGCTCGGGTCCTTCCTCGGGACTGGGGATGTTGTAATCCCTAATCAACATGATATCCTCGTCGGGAAATTCAAAACACATAGACTGATAGTCCTCCAAGGGTTGTTGTGCAAGATAATCAGACAATATGACTCCCTTTGATGGCCTTTTGAGTGCCATGTTGGATATCGTACTCGGTTAAAGCCATTTTCCATCGGGCTACTCTACCGGTTAGAGCCGGCTTCCAAAGATGTATTTATCATCTAACGAATTTGTACACATGAACCCGATGATTCAACCGTATGTCGAACTCGCCGATTTTGGACATATAAGCAAAATAATGTCTTGGTTGGTGGATAATAAATGTATTCTTGCATTATGTGAAATATGGCGTCCCGAGACACACACATTCTGGTTTCCAACCGGTGAATGTACTGTGACGTTAGAAGACGTCTACATGTTATTGGGACTGCCTATTGAAGGTGGGGCGGTAAATGGTAAAACCAATTATGCGAATTCAATTTGCATGGACCTCTTGGATGCTGATTTGTTAGATGATAACTCGAGAGGTCAAGGTATACTCCTTTCACGCCTTAAGACATTTTATAACAACTTCGAGTTAGATGAGAATTCTACCGAAGATGCTCGAATAATAAAAACTAGGTGTTACATTATGCTTTTAATTGGTTTATTTTTATTTCCCGAAGGTAGTGGTTCTAGTATGCATGTTATGTATTTACCTTTACTAAGACATGTAGATAGAATAGGAAGTTACAGTTGGGGGTCCGCTTGTTTGACTTATCTTTATATCTTTTTGTGTAAAATTGCATACAAAGACACATCTACATTTTCTGGATGTTCTTTTTTTCTCCAAGCATGGGGTTGGTCCAGACTACCGTCCCTAGTGCCCGTCAACAACAACATATTCACATTCCCGTACGCACAATAGTAAGTTCTTAAAAATGGACTATATTTACTTACTTTACCGATTATTATCTTTAGATAATATTTTTACTTTTATGGTGCAGATGGTCGGCACGTGGTATGAGTTATAACAGGTGTCATAAACACTGTATTACCCAGTATCGCAACCTCTTGGATCACCTTCGACCGACTGATGTATTGCCATTAACCTAATTATTTCGTAAAAATTTGTTAATTTCTTCTACCAAATTTATAATCTAATATATGTTCATATTTCAGTTCATTTGGCGTCCATATCTAAATTTGGATCATGACCATGAAATCAACGAACAAGACGCAGCCGTTTGAACTGCATGCACACCGATCATAAGATTCACCACTATGCATAATAGTGATCGTGTTACACTGCAGTTCGGTATGCTTCAACATATCCCCCGACAAACCTAGGAGAATGACATCTATGCAAAGTTAACGACCAATGGAACTTTAATCCATGGCAAAGCTTCGCTAGATCTTAGTGTTGCAAATGGAATCACCGCCAAGACCATGTCTTAACTGACGATGTGATGCCAACTGAAGAAAAACCAAGTCATAATTATATGGCTTGGTACAAAGCGGTTGGATTTGAGTTCATCGCCGAGGATATGTATCTATACGACCCACGCCAGGCAACTTACACACCAGAAGGCTCAACATCTAACCCCCAACAACATTGTCAGACCGGCTACTCACAACCCCCTATCCATCAAAATTTTCGATCCACAAACACACAAACCTACAACCCTAACATGCCAAACACCCAACCACAATACCAAGAGCATACCCCGTACCACCACCAACAACTAGATCATCATCAAGATATCCAACATCATTATGCTCCCAACACATCACTCTATCATAGCCGCCTTAGCCAAAACACTCAACAATCATTTAACACCAACCATCCCTCCTCCTACCATAGCCAAGAAGCTCAAACATCTCAAAACCAAAACCTTCAACAACCATATGTCTACCAAACACCACAACAATCATTTCAACCTTTCCTCGACGCATCATTCACACCAATGCATCCCTTAAATCGTTCTGATCGCCCTCCAACAACTCAAACACAACCCAACTACTCTGGCATGGGTCATGAACTCAGCTATGACGGTACCCCTTCGATGCATACACAAGACTACACTGATTTGTCTGACTATCTCAGACAATTTCCTGCAGTTGGTGGTGATGTTCCTGGGCCCTCGGATACTCGAACACCTGGGGTGAATCATCGACGTTGGTTAGGGCCACGAGTTCAAGTAGCTAGGGGGTGTGGGACCGGAGGCCGATTAGGTGATTCCGGTCATCGACATTAGTCTTTTTTGTGTAAACGAATATTAATATTAATATGAATTGGTCTGATTTCGACTTTATCTATAATTTACAATACTTTTCAAAAAAAATTACGATACACGCAGGTGTCAGACCAATTGACGCCTCATTTAAAACTTAATACATAAGCCCCAATTGGATTGACAACTCAAGGTGGATTAGTCAATCCAATTAGCACCTCCTCTCTAGACTTAAGAGCAGATCAAATTCATCTGACGCCTCCTCTTTAAAGTGAGATAGTTTGAGAATTCTTTTGAAAACTGAATTATTTTAAAAAAAGTTTTGAAAAACTGAATTATGTAAAAAATTTAACTTTTAGTAATAATAACAAAAACAAGTTATAGAATCTTACTAACTTCATTAACTTTTTTTTTATTAAGTCACTTTTTTTCTAATTCTTCCATTAACTAAAAATAACTTTTTTATTATTATTTAATTATTAATTTGAAATAGCTAAAATAATAGTACAGGTAGTAACAATCTCAATCTCTATATTTATTATTATTATTATTATTATTATTATTATTATTATTATTATTATTATTATTATTATTATTATTATTATTATTATTATTATTATTATTATTATTATTATTTATCATGGTTTATCTAATTCTTAATTTTGAGTTATAATATAAGTTGATTTAGAATATATATATATATATATATATATATATATATATATATATATATATATATATATATATATATATATATATATATATATATATATTTAGAATATATATATATATATATATATATATATTTAGAATATATATATATATATATATATATATATATATATATATATATATATATATATATATATATATATATATATATATATATATATATATATATATATATATAAGTTTTTATTGAATTTTAATTATTATTTTATTAATATTTTTATAAACATAAAAAAAATACAATCAATATAAAATTTTTTAATAATTTTTTAAATATATACTTTTAATAGTAATTTAATAAAATTTATCATGTATTGCACAGTGACTAATTAATTAATTTTTTTTTATTTATGAATTGTTTGTTGCGGGTATAATACAATTTTATATGATAAAAAATACAACATTCTAAAATAATTTTAAACTAATTTATAATTTAAATGTTGATTGACCTAAAAATGACTTAAAAAACTTAATATAAAATAAATTTTTGAATTCATATTTTGCGAGAAGCTTCTAACTTATGAAGTTAATAGAATTTATAGAATTTTGATGCTGTGCTGTGCAAAATGTTAGGAGTCTTTTCTAGAAATATGAGAAGTAAATAAGGAAATCATGTTCTGTAGAGAATCTTTCAAATCGGTCAGATATTTTTCCAATTTCATGACTTTATTTAGTTATATAAACCCACTTTCAATTCTATTTTGTTGCTTTCTTAGAAGCGATAAGGGTAGAAGTTTCTGTCCCCACGTGAAAGAAGTTTCGCGAGAGAAAAAGACGTGACCTAAACTTCTAGTTTCTTCTTCTTCCATTAATATTTATATCATTATTTCCCTTTCATAATCTCTCTCTTCCTTCTATAATTATTGTGTTTATTCTCTTCTATACCTCCTCGCGAACATTCTAGAACTATCACGATATTAATTCGTTCTCTCGTGTTATTTTCTTCTCCATGGCTCCATCGGTGGAACACAATGGTGATTCCTCAACCGGCGAGTCTCAAAGATCAACTCCGACACCGTTTATCACAAAGACGTACCAGATCGTTGATGATCGCACCATCGACGACGTCGTTTCATGGAACGATACCGGAACATCCTTCGTCGTTTGGAATCCTACCGTTTTCGCGAGGGATTTGCTTCCTAAATATTTCAAGCACAATAATTTCTCCAGCTTCGTACGCCAACTCAATACTTATGTAATTCATTTATCATCATCCTAGTTGATTAATTATTTTCATTTTCTGGTTTGAATTTATTTTTTAATTTGTGTTTGTTTTGGTTGATTTTTAGGGATTTAAAAAAGTTGTGCCTGATCGCTGGGAATTCTCTAACGAATGCTTTCGAAGAGGCGAGAAACGCCTTCTATGTAATATTCAGCGACGGACAATCGTTTCAAAATCGCCGCCGGCAGTTATCAATGGCGGTGCAACTGCGACAGTAGCGGTGTCGTCTCCGTTACATTCGGTTTCAGTTCCGCCTGCAAAGTCGATCGTTTCGCCGTCGATTTCGGGAGAGGAGCAGGTGATTTCTTCTGATTCGTCGCCGTTTGAGCAGGCGGCGCTATTAGAAGAGAATGATAGGCTTAGAAAGGAGAACATGCAGTTAAGGACGGAAATAGAGGATATGAAATCCCTCTTCAATAATATTTCCAATCTTATGTCTAATTATGCCAAATTTCAAGCGGAAAGTGGTGCACAAGGAAAAGAGTGTTGCTCCACGGCATCGAAGACGCTTCATCCATTGCCGGAGAAGCGGTGCGATGGCGAAGATGCGTCGGAGATAGTGATGGAGGATAACTACCCGAAACTGTTTGGAGTGGCGATAGGTACGAAGCGAGCGAGAGAAGAAGGAAGGGGTGATGAAGATAATTCGGTGTTGAGCCTGCATCAACCAGTTAATGTGGACTGGAAATCAGAGTCGTTAGATTCACATAACGGCGTAAAGAGGAAAACGATGTGGCTAAATAAGTGGTTCAAAGCGAATCAGAGTGTGTGCAATTGACTCATTATCATGTTGTGTGGGATAGGGAGCACGTTAGGCTACGTTAGGAGCGGCGTAGACAATCTGAGTCCTTAAACACGGAGACGCAAGTCTCTGATGTTTTTCTGTATGACGTTTTTCTGTATGCTTTGTAACCGTATGGGACAGTTATAGTTTTCGCAATAAAAAACTTTTTCTTCCTTTTTCATTCTTCTTCTTTTTTTTATTTTTGTTTTATTTAATATATTGCACAAAATATAATGGGCCTTGAATGTTTTATTTTTGGTCAAAATACTGGGCTTGGAATAGATTGTTCTTGGAAAATTTTACTTTATATCTTTACAATTGTTCTCCACTCCACCTTTTGATCAAAATATCTCCGTATAAATTGTATTTTTTCAAAATATTTGTTTATTGTTTTCACTTTACAGTTTTGCAATCCATTAGAGCATTCGTGAAGTTTTTGTGCACAGGAACTTTTGTGCCCACTTTTTTTTTAAACTGCCCTATGTTATTTAATTAGACTAAAAAATGACAATTATTTAATAGCTGAAAAGTTAATAGTTTTGAACATTCAAGGTGTTTTCGACTACCTAAAATATTGAACATGAGATACAACTTATTATACTTTCTTTCCATCTATTTCATCTCACCTCATTATTTTAAAAATTAAAAAAACTTCTCTCGTATTAAGGTTCTCAAACTCAGAAATTGCAACTACCACTCCATCTTTTAAATCAAATATTGATAAAAATTCTTTGGCATTCATGATTTCGGTATCAGAAGATAATAATAGAAGAGATTTCGTACCTAAACCATCAATGACCAAAGAAAAATTGCTATCCGGACAAAATAGGTATTCATTCTCTCTCCCTTTCTGATAAACTTTTGGCGTTTTTAAAACCATTTTCAATGGCTAAGTCGCAAGTTGGGAAGGTAAAAGACTTATTCTCGTGTTATCCTGTTGTGATGTCTTTTGCCTTCAGAGAACACTCCCTCGACCTATCCTTCATAGAAATCCCTATGTGTATTTTCTGATCAAAATCTCCATCTCAAAATAAAGAGTATATAGTTTGGCTCGACAGGGTCCAAAATAGTAGGAAAAAATAATGGCAAGACCTAGGTATCTTCGACGTAATTCAAATTTCTAGAACTGACCCTAGGTATAACCCTGTCATGTTGCTTCGGTCGATCTTCTTTTGGGAAGATTCAATCAACACATTTAATTTTCTTGTGAAATGCTTACGTCGACTCTATTCAACATAATAGATATCATGGGGCTTAACCCTATAGGTGAAACCTTCACCCCTACGATAGAAACTTAAAATAAGTTCGTCTTCGGACATCCATACTTTAAAAATTACATCTTTGATCATCATAAGAAAAAGACTGAAGAGGTCTCCGACCAATAACATATAGCTTTTCTGACTCTTTGGCTTCTTACTTTTTATTTTGTTCCAGTTCGTTACAAATAGCAAAAAAAATGTCCGCTTAGAAATCCAACTCCATGAGGGTTGAAGGATCTCCCTTAGTATGTTACTCTTAGCCACTTGTATCAATCTATAGGTAGCACTTCCTACAAACCCAAACATCTCCCTGAAACCAATAAAAATACCTTCTTTTTGGTCCCTTATGGCTTTTGCAACTTTAGTTAAATGTCACATTCGAACCAAAGCTACACATAACCAATTTAAAAGCTTTGATGGAAGAAAATGATTGTATGAGCATCGAATGCATTAGACTTTTTCTAACCACTCCATATGATACTCTTTTAGAAATAACTTTTATGAAGTGCAATAAATTGTTCCTTGAATCAAAAACCTTCGTTTCGACCATGGCCCATTTTGTGGATAGATGCATTGGCCCAACTTGGTTTTAAAATAGACTTCCTTGCGTAACTCCCTCGACTGCTATGATGACGAACTCTATTTGGGAATCCTTTTTAACTCCTACATTTCTCTCCACTCGAATTGAGACGGGGACTGCTGGCTTTGGATTCATTAGCTACTAACTCAATTTAGTGGCTAGGAAATTTGGTCTTAGCCATATGTTGCCAAGGTCTCTCTATACCTCGAAGAACGACATATATTGGTCGAAAAGAAAATTTTATGCTATGGAATACAAGGATTGTATGGCATTCGCTCGACAACGAGTCCTAGAACTACCTGCATTTCAATACCAACCCTCCTTCTACTCCACAGTGGAGTTCGGTGGTTGGCGGTCGAATCACTTTCAAAGTAGTTTTTCTAAAGAAAAATTTCAAAAAATACTATCGGCCGCCTTCTCCACCTTGCAAGAAAATCCTGAGAAGAAAGTAGGCACATATCATTCACTATTATTTTTATAGTTGCTCTTCCTTTATCCCTTCGACCTTATGTAATTTTTTTTGCAGGTGAAACGAAAATAAAAGACGAGACCAATATCGAAGGTTGGTCAGTGCATTTTGATGTACATTCTTCTATAAATGTACTTAGGTATTTATCTACTTTATTTTGCTTATTTTACTATTTTATTATGTTTTTAGGTAAAAAAATTATAAGTTGGAGATGCAAGAAGCATGTATTGAAAGAAAACTTCAATTACAACAACTTGAAGAACTTAGGCTAGAGGCTTATGAGAGCTCTAGGATTTATTAAGAGAAAATTAAGCACTTCCATGATAAGATAATTTCTAGGAAGGAATTCTCTGTGGGTCAACAAGTTTTACTGTTTAACTCCCGCCTTAAGCTTATGGCTGGAAAGCTTCGATCCAAGTGGATTGACCCTTTTGTTGTTACTAATATTTTCCCTCATGGTGCAGTAGAAATAAAAAATGCAGGTACTGACAAAACCTTTAAGGTCAATGGGAAACGCTTGAAGATATTCCATGAAAGTGTGGTGCCTGAAGATGCATCCTTAGAAGAGCTTTCCTTGGAAAAGCCCATTTACCCTGCGACTTGACCAGGGAACACATTTTCCTTTTCTCTCACTCTTATTTAATAGTTATGTCTTTTTATTGAGGACAATGCATGTTTTAAGTGTGGGGGAGGGAACCGTTTATTTATTTTGTTTTCTTTGTTTTGTTTTCAGTTTTTTCTCTGTTTTGGTTTTTGTTTGCGTTCTTAAAATTTTTTGCATGTTTTTTCCTTTGGTTTTTGAGTTACAATTATGAGTATTTTTCTTAGTTCTCTTGACTAAAGTCTTGTGGTGTAATGTGAAAATTTTGTTGTGCATTTTTAGTATGATAGGTAGGACTAAACTCCAAATTGTACATCATTTGTGGTAGATCAATTAACCTTGTGAGATTTTGAGCCTTATATGGATAACATACAAAAATTCATCTCTTTCTTTCTTGTGTGATTCACTCATGCCTGTTAGTCTCTAGAGCTTGAATTGACTCTTGTTGATGTTGTTGTTTACTTGTGCACACTGATATGATAAAAGGCAATTTTGTTTTTTTGTTTTTTTAGCCAGTTAGCCAAAAAGTCAACCCTGAAATAATATCATCCCTTGTTTGAAACCCCCTTGAACTTATTATCCTTTTTGTTTGTTTAAAACTCATTACAAACCGAGAAGTGAAAAACAATGTTATCACCGTATTCAAAGGGTTGAAAGAGTCTTGTTTGAAGTTGTGTGGGGTTGAATAATTATGTTTGTAATATTTCAGAAGTTGGTAGAAAAAGAAAATGAAAAGAAAAAAAAATGTGAAAAAAAATTGAAGAATGTATACATGTCAATACATACTCCTTATAAAAAAAAAGAAATAAAAAGAGAAAGGAGAAGAAAAATATGAATGAAAACAGTTATTATAGAATTGTTGAAGTGAATGAAATATTTTGTAAATTCAACTCCCGCAGTTTCTTTCAAGTCTCTTTTGTCTCTTTAAATTTTAGCCTAGTACCCTTTAAGATTTATCTCGCCTTTACCCTCGCCACGTTACAACCACATAAAAGTCTTTTTGATCTTTGTGTGCATGTATTTCAATTATGGATGTTAGAGTTTTTTCAAGTTTATGGTAGTACTAACTCTCATGTTGTGCTTTGAGTGTAAACAGTTAATCTAAACACTTGAGAGTTGAGTGAATTACATTGTGTGAGGATCTTACTGTTGTTGATGTACTTTTTGGTAATCTATTTTCCTATCTGCTTTGAATGTCACAAAAAGTTGCTTACTAACATCATATTCTTGAAGCTTAGACTTAGAATTCTGCTTGTACCTTGTATATTGAAAACTTTTGGAAGTGCGTGCTCTGTTTTCTTTCCTTTTTTTTGAAATTGTAATTTTGCTCGGAGTGCAAAAGTTCAAGTGTGGGGGAATTTGATGCATTTTGATGCACTTTCTTCTATAATTGTACTTAGGCATTTATCTACTTTATTTTGCTTATTTTACTATTTTATTATGTTTTTAGATTTAAGTTCATGTTTGCCTTTAATCTATTTTTGTTTGTTATTTTCAATTTTAGCGGTTATTTGATACTTGTCCACTGTTCAGATCATAACTTGAGCCCCAGGATGCCGTTTTGCGCGTTCTGATATGCGTTAGAAAGCCAAGAGAGAGAGCTACAACATTTGTGTTGAAACTGGAAGCTGATTCGTAGTGCATAAGTCTCAAATATTTCGTTTTAGTTTTGTACTTTAGGAAATAATTTCTTTTGGGTCATTTGTTGGACCGAATTTAGGTTTTCCGGCCAAGTTTGAATTATGAGTGAAACCCTTATTTTGTTTAAAAGGGCAGGCGTTGTACTGTAGAAAAAAACACATTATTCACGATAACTTTTTGCTTTGTGCGATCATGAAGAGGAAATAATATTCTAGAGTCAATCTGCTGTAACCGGATTTCCAAGGCTTTGAGGTTTTTATCCTATCAATTTAATTCCGTTCTCTTTCAATTCTATTCTATTAAATTTGATTTGCTTAATCTGTATTTTATGGAATGATTTTTATTAAATTTGTATGATTGCATTCCTAATTGTTTAACGCCATTTTCGTCGCTTTGTCGTTAAATCATGTTTGTAAATCGTGTTTGCTTAATTCACGATTGTATTAGTCCGTTTGTTTAATTCGGAATATGAGAATCTAAATCTGTCATATATCTTTTACGCTTGCCAATCGAAATTTGAGTCTAATAGATATTGAATCCGCTTAGGGAATTGATAGGTAAAAACCAATGATTAGCTGGAAACCGAAAATATTAGATTGACTTATTTTATAATTGCTTATTTTAATCACTTATTTACTTTGTTTTCTAAATCGATCCATAAACCATAACCCCCCCCCCCCCCAAATCGATCTCATTAGGTTAATGATAATACAAGAATCCTTGTGATACGAGACTCGAGGTGTCGCTTCCCGTTTACTATATATTATTACTCGTTTTTGACCCGTGTGCGACAGCGGATCAAATGCCCATCCAATGTACCTGATGTTAACAAAGAAGAAGAACCTCAAAATAAAAAAGGTAAATATTTTCTCCATATGTAAATTATCTAATTTCGAAGCGACTCTAACATGTCATTTTCCTTCAGAATCAAAAATGTGATCCAAATTTCCCAACGACCACCAAACTTAAGAAAAAGAAGAAATCCAAAAAAAATACCTCAACACAGGTACGTGTCTGATTTCTTTATTTTATAGCTTCGATAGTTCAACAACGCTAACCAATCAACTTCCCAGGTTGCACTGAAACCAACTGAAACCTTGGTCGAGGTCGAGAGTTCAGAAGATAGAAAAAAAACTATGATCTTTACAAGACCTAAGCCTAAGGTTTCTCCTAAAACAGGCGTCAGTAGGACGAAAGGCGCCACTTAAAAAAATCTCCCAAAGGAAACAACGACCTCGACTGCTGGTTCTTTTGATAAAGGAGAAATTTTGTCTACTCCTGATGCCAAAGTACAGGACAAACAACTCAATGATCTTCCAGCCAAAGAAAGGGAAATTAATGAACCCAAGGTACACCATAATTTCAGGAAAATTTAATTTCTCAATTCACCCCAAATTCGACGAATCATTCCTTTACTTTTTAGGGACCACCACAGTTGCACAAGATTGTGGTGGACGAATTGACGGGTATCCCTCGTTCGACTCCCACTGAAACATTTTCTCACATCCACTAGTCAGATTTTATTGATTCCAGTTTTTCGTCCCTTCATCCAGATAACGAACCAACTGGTGCCACAAGGTTCAAAAATATTGCCATTAGAGCAAAGGAAGAAAGAATTTTTTAAATACCACAGGTTTCTGGGTCATAAAACTTCCTAATGTTTTCTTTTCAGTGATCTTGTACAGAACGCTTTGAAGGAAGAAAGACTGAAATTCGCTGAAAAAGGAAAGGCACCGATGAAAATTGGCTTTGATCCATCGCATATTGAAGCCAATTATGTTGAACCGGTCGAGATTAATATGGTCGAGGTTACTAAAGACTTTGATATGGAATTCGAAGCGGAAGCTGGCGAGAATAATGAGGAGAAATGGAATTAGTTTACCCCATGAAAGAGGAGGAGGAGTTTGACTTCCTCAACCACTATAAACTTGAGGATTCTGAAGTAATGTTGTGTCCAAGATGCAGCGTTGTTTTTGACAAAAAAACTTCTAAGGATCTTTAAAATGCTCGAAATACTATCAGAAAGGGAATTGGGGAGATAACAAACCCCACTTTTTCTTTGACAAAAGGGGTTTGCCCCAAAAAAAAGAAACAACAAAAGTTCACGACTCACCAGGGGAACAAACCAAACACCTATGTCCCAACATCCAACTCTCCTTAGGGAAAATGGATGTGACCTCTGGGAAAAGAGGGACCTAGCCACCAGAAGCGGAAAAGTTTTGAGATGGGAAGAGGCTCATCATTGGAATATCGAGAGAACTTTCGAGTGTCAAAATAATCCTATGGGCCTAGAAATTATAAGGCGAAAAATCCCATGTCTCGAACCCAATTAAGGAGGTTTCAGAGAAAGAAAAAGGCATAAAGAGAAACTACATAATCGGGTACCAACATAACACAACCTAATCATGTCGCTGACAAGGCCAAGAAGCTAGTCGAAAGAAAATTATTTTCCCATATGCCAACAAAAGAAAAATGGAAGGCAGTAACAAAAGCACCACCTACAGATGACGATATGGTGATTGGTAATTTTGATTCTGGATGGGATCCTGATTTCAACGTGATTTGTAATGTAGTTTCGGTACTCCCAGTCGAATATGATTGTCCTACAGAAGTTGAGGAATCTGAGGAATGCAATAAACAGGAATGACCAAGCATAGGCCAATTTGTTATTATGTTATGGATAATGGTTGTGTAGAGGAACAAAATGTTTTCTTCAAAATGCAAGACGAAGGCATGAAGAGTCATTTCAAACCCTTATTCATAAGGGTTTGAAATTGAAAATACCAAAATCAATAAAGTATTGATTGACATAGGCATAACATTCAACCTACCTCATTATCTTTTGAAAAAGATCGAAAAGCATAGTACTGATTTAAGACCCCACAACATGGTTTTTTCAAACTACAAGGGCAAAACTGGACACACTTTAGGGGTGATTCAAGTTGACTTAATAGTTGGTTTGATAACTAGACCAACTGTTTTCATGGTTATATCCTCTAGGGATAATTATAACTTACTCTTGGGGAGAGAATGGATCCAAAAAATCGAAGTTGTGACACCATCACTTCACCAAAGATTTTCGATATGGAGAAATGATGGGATTGTCGAAAATGTAGAGGCCGATTATAACTACTATTTGGCAGAGATAAACCATGTCGATAAAAGAAATTTTGACATAAACTTGGCAAATATTGCACCTTGTACTGTTGCAGGGTCGGAGTATTTTTCTTTAGAGGAGGCATTCTACTCTTTAAAACTACACCCTACCCATGGATTTATATGGTTCAGAGAAAGCATGAGGGACAAGCGAATGTTTGGATTCCCAACAACTGGTTGGGAAGATGAGAGTGAGGACTATGTATGAGTCTGATACTTTGAAAAGAATTTTGGCTTATGTAGCCTAAAATAAACTAAAAGCGGCCTAATAGAAGGAAGTCTGACGCATGGCTACCAAAGCCAATGAAATAAACATTTATGATTCGGGACCAGGGACCGACTTTGAACCTGAGCCACCAGATAAACCACAACCCACGAGTGGGGGAAATGACAGTTTAAATGCTTAGAGGCTCGACTGTGTCTATGATGATGAGCCTTTATGTTTTAAAAAAGATCTAGTCTCCATGACTAAAAAGATCTAGGTGTATCATCCTTTAAAAAAATCAAACTAGGCGATGAGACAATTAAAAGGCCGACATATATCAGCTTCAATCTCGACCCAAAACTAAGAATCGAGGTAATCAAACTACTTCATGAGTTCAAAGACTATTTTTCTTGAGACTGTGACAAAATGCTCAGGTTAAGCAGAGATTTGGTGGAGTTGAAGTTGCCAATAAAGTATGGTAAGAAGTTGATCAAGCAAATGCTAAGACGGTTCGCTCCTGAAATCATGTCGAAAGTTAAAGAGGATATCGAAAGACTCATAAAATGTAAGTTCATCAGGACGGCCAGGTATGTCGAATGGCTGGAAAATATTATTCACGTAATTAAAAAGAATGGAACAGTAAGGGTTTGCATAGATTTCAAATATCTAAACGTCACGACCCCAAAAGACGAATAACCAATGATGGTGGTAGAGATGTTTGTCAATTCAAGAGCGATTTTCGAATATCTTAGCATGCTTGATGGTTATTCTGGTTATAATCAAATTTTCATTCCAGATGAAGATATGCCGAAAACGGTGTTTCGGTGTCGGGGAGCCTTGGGCACCTACGAATGGATAGTGATGCCTTTCGACTTGAAGAACACCAGTGAACTTAGCAGAGGGTAATGAATTTGAATTTTCATAATTATATTGAGACTTTCATGCAAGTATATATTGATGATATAGTCATTAAGTATGAGTTCGGAAATGGTCATATAGACCATCTTTGACAATCATTCGAAAGAATGAGAAGGTACAGACTAAAAATGAATCCTCTCAAGTACGCTTTCTGTGTGCAGGATGAAGATTTCCTCGGTTTTATTATGCATAAAAAGGGAATCGAAATCAACCCGAATAAAACTAAAGTCATCATGGAAACTCGACCTCCTTCGACCAAAAAAGAACTGCAGTCTCTATTGGTGAAAAGATTAACTTCTTGAGGAGGTTCATTTCGAACCTAAGTGGAAAACACAAGCATTTTCGCTGTTACTTCGGCTGAAGAATGAAGGGTTCAAATGGCAACAAGAACATCAAAAGGCTTTTGACAAGATCAAGGAATACCTGATGCACCCCCGATCTTGTTTCCTCCTTTTAGAGATAGGTGCCTGAGATTGTATATTTTTGCATCAGACTCGACCATAGAGAGCATGTTAGCATAAGAGGATGATAATGGCGTCGAACAAGCCATTTATTACCTTAGTGGAGTGTTGAATTATGCTGAGACTGGGTACAACCTTATAGAAAAGTTGTGCCTTTGTTTGTATTTCTCTTGTACAAAATTAAAACATTATATAAAGCCAGTTGATGTTCACGTCTCTTTGCATTTCGATGTCATTAAACATATGTTGTCCAAACCAATTTTGCATTGTCGAATTGGTAAGTAGGATCTTGCTCTAACAATATATTCTCTGACTTATGCAAAGGCCATGAAAAGGCAAATTTTAGCTGATCTCATTGTCGATCATGCGATAATTGAGGTGTCTTAGAATTATCTAGAGTCGAAACCTTGGATGTTATACTTCGACGATTCTAGTAATAGGAATGGGATTGGTATTTGAATATTGATAATCTCTCCAAAAAGACATTACAACAAAGTTTAACTTCAAGATCGAAGGTTCGTGATCTAATAATGAGGCCGAATACGAACGAGGCTTTAATAGTTAGCCTTGAAATCTTATCAGATTTGGGGGCAAAAAGAGTCTAAATCAAAGGAGACTCTAAGCTAGTTATAAAACAAATAAAAAAGGAGTATATGCGCATTAAGGAAAGCTTACTAATGTACTTTATCATCACAAATCGACTAATCAAGTGGTACGATTTTATTGACATCCAACATTGCCTCGAATGGAAAATTAAGAGGCTGATAATCTGGCACAGATTACCCCAGGGTATAAAGTGACAAAGAAATGATTGGAAGAATTGATTAAGGTTTGAGATAAGATAATTCCAACCAGTCTGTCCTCTTCGAATTTGTCAATGGAAAAATTCAGGGGGGGGGGGGTAGAAGGACTACGAATAGATCTTGAAAATTACGAAATTTTTGCCATTGACAATATGTAGAATTCTGATTGGCGGAAATTGATAATTGAATATTTAGAAAATCCAACACGATCAACTGATCAAAAAATAAATTATATGGATCTAAACTATGTCATCATTGGGTACTAATTTTTCAAAAAGAATCATGTGGGTGTCTCGCTCAAATTCCTTATCGAAAGCGAGGCATACTTAGGAAATCTGGTGTTCATAGTGTTTTGTGTGGTGCTCACCAAGAGGGCCACAAAATGAAATGGCTTTTGTTCCGACAAGGAGTTTATTGGCCCACAGTTCTAAAATTATGTATCGAGTTTTCCAAAGGATGCCAAGACTGCCAGAGACATGCAGGCATTCAACATGTTCCTGCAAGCGAATTGCATTCGATTATAAAACATTGGCCATTCAGAGGTTGGGGTTTATATTTGGTTGGCGAAATTCGACCATCATCATCTAAAGGCCAAATGTATATCCTAGTTGGCGTAGATTATTTTACTAAGTGGATAGAAGTGATACCACTAGTCAATATCGACCAAGAGGCAGTGATGGATTTTACCCAAAGCTATATTATTTACAAATTTGGAGTTCCTGAGACCATAACGACATATCAGGGGTTAGTATTTACTGGTAAAAAGATGCAGGAATCTGCTTCTGAAGTAAGGATTAAGTTGTTAACTTCTATGACATACTTTGCTCAAGCAAATGGTCAAGTCGAGGCGGCCAATAAGGTCATAATTAGTCTAATAAAAAAGCATGTCAATAAAAAGCCAAAGAATTGGCATAAGACATTAGATCATGTGTTATAGGCGTGTCAAACATCCCTGAAGGAGGCAAAAATTCCACTCCATTTCGACTAACATATGGACATGACGATGTACTTCTTGTCGAAATATATCTACACTCGACTAGAATTTAAAGACAGATGAAATACCATCTGAACATTATTGGAGTATGATGTTAGATGAACTAGTTTATTTGGATGAAGAAATATTATATGCTTTAGATGCAATAATAAGGCAAAAAGAGCGAGTGACAAAGGCCTATAATAAGAAGGTTAAAACAAAAACTTTCTCGCCATGTGATCATGTATGGAAAGTCATTTTGCCCATGGATCGGAAAGACAAAACCTTTGGCAAATGATCACCCAATTGGGAGGGCCCATTTTGTATCCTTCAAGCGTTTTTGAATAACGTTTACGAAATCGAAGAACTATCACCTGATTGTCGAATCCTAAGAGTAAACAATAAATATTTGAAAAGATATAAACATATGTTTCAGGAAATTCAAATTTCGACGGAGTAATAATCAAATATTTTAAACAAACCAAAATGGTGTTCAAAGGACGCCAAAATGGCAGTCATTACAGCAAAAAGTTATAACCCAATAAGTTAAAGTTCAGAACATACCTAAATAGAAAATCTAGATTTAACATTTTCAAGTTTGGCATTGGAAATGCAAGTCTGATGTCTAGTTGGTCACTAGATTCTTCTAAGATATCAATCTTATTTCCAATTCGAAGAGCAACTTCACCATGTTTGACGCCTCTGGTAGCTTCTTGATTAATAGTCTCTCTGATGGGCAATTGAAATTCTAGTTATCAGACTTTAGATGTCACACGGGTTGTTATGACATCCAATTCTGCACAGACAGGAATTATGCAGAACTTAAACGTAAGTGCAGTAAATAACACAAGTAATTGTTTACCCAGTTCAGTCCAACATGACCTACATCTGGGGGATACCAAGCCAGGGAGGAAATCCACTATTAGTAGTATCAATTCAAAGCTAAACTCACCCGTTTACAACTTATCACTTAATCCCTACCCAATGCAATTTCAATCTTACACTAAGATCAGAGTTCCTACTCACTTCCCCTCAATCACCTCAGTGATTACTATCTTTAATCAATATTAAAGACAATTGAAGTCACACTTCAAACAACTCTTGATTGTGCTTCACAGCTTTAATCAAGATACACAGCACTCACGCTTAAAAGCTTTGAGTGACACAACACTTACAACTCAATGAACACCCTATGCCACAGCAATCATCTACTTGATAATGGCTTGGCTTACAAGATACGTCTAATACAAGACTCACAAAAATACAGCAGTGAAGTATGTTGGACACACAAAATCTTCACGCCTTAAAATCCCTGAAACTGAATGAAGGAACGCCTTCCTTTTTATATTGCAGTACCTGGGCTTTTGCACCTGTATTCTCCTGAATTTAAGGTCACACGAGTTCCCATAAATTCAACATTTAGGTTACTAACAAATAGGCTATTTGTTAGGTTCATTGAATGTAGCTTGGTTGTTGATTTCCTGGATTTTCTCTCAGTTGTTGAATCCCTGAAGAATAGCCTGAGAAAAAGCTGAAACAGAAAACTGAACAACCTACAATATAGCATATGCTGTCAGGCATGAATGTCACGACATTCAGCTTGACATCAAGGTCCATATGCTGAGTCTGTTTTTCCAGAAAACAGACTGTACAATTTTGCTGACCTGTACATGATCAAAATGACCATACTACAGTAACATCTTACATTAATAAATGTCAAAGTGTCCGACTTAACATTTACACATTTGGCCTTAAGTTAGTTCTGTTATTCTCTTGAAGAACAAACTAAGTTACATGCTGAAGTATAGCAGAACACCACTCTGTCTAATGTTCAGTAGCTGCTGTCAATGATGAATGTCATAACATCCAGTTTGACATTCAGTCAGTAGGCCTTATGCCAGGTCTGGTCTTTCCTTGATAACCAGACTGGAAATAAATACTAAGTTCTAACAGAACACCTACTGTTCTATTCCTTAGTATTTGTTGACAGATATGAATGTCACATCATCCAGTTTGACATTCAATAAAACCTGTGTTAGCTAGTCCTGCAGTAACTACAATGTAGTCACACATACATGTCATGACATCAGTCAAGACATTAGTAACCATCTAGTGTTTTACCATATAATGCAGCTAATTAAACACCTACAAACTCCCCCTTTGGCAAATTTTTGGCTAAAACACTTTGATCCCCATAACAGAGTTCATAGCAGCGGAATCACACACCTAGCAGGAATTAATACTAGCTAATACACTCAGAGTGGCAGCACACTCACACACATGGAAGTTAAATAAAAACTTCACACAGCAGCTCACACATACAGAAGTTAAATCTAAACTTCAACAGCAGCTGCAGGGGAGGGAATCTGTCACGAGAGTCTGTTGTAGAGACCCACTCTGTTTGTCAGGGGTTATTACTCCCCCTTTTTGTCAAAAATGTTGCCAAAGCCAACAACATAACCAGAGAATAATGACAGAGTTACAGACTTGGTTTTACTTCACAGTTTCAACCAAGTTAGCATCCACTTGATCTTGCTTCACAGCTTTGATCAAGTAATCACCCACTTTTGCTTTACAGTAGGTACGACCATATCAGATGCCATGATTTTGTTTCTGACATCCAGAACCACTCCTGCATGAACAGCATCCTTGAACTCCTGCAGGTACATTGGCCTTCTCACAGTAGGGTGTCTCCTTACCCTCTTGTATCCACCCTTGTTGCAAGTAGCATAGCTATGATCTGTTGACCAATCATAGCCTAGTACAAATTGTTTAATAGGCAGAGATATTAAACAATTTATCCCAAACATCAGTGGTTGCTATAAGGTCTCAGAGAGACATATTCCCAGTTTGCTCCTTAAGTTTTCAAACTGAGTAGCATCCAGAGCCTTTGTAAATATGTCAGCCAGTTGAAGGTCCGTGGCTACATGTTCCAAAGTGATCACCTTGTCTTCCACCAGATCTCTGATGAAGTGGTGCCTAATGTCAATATGTTTGGTCCGGCTGTGTTGGATGGGATTCTTGGAGATATTGATGGCACTGAGATTATCACAGAACAATGTCATGACATTTTGAGTGACATTGTATTCAGTGAGCATCTGTTTCATCCAAACCAGTTGGGAACAACTGCTTCCAGCAGCTATGTATTCAGCCTCTGCAGTGGACAGAGAGACACAATTCTGCTTCTTGCTGAACCAAGATATGAGGTTGTCTCCTAAGAAGAAACATCCACCTGATGTGCTTTTTCTGTCATCAGCACTCCCAGCCCAGTCAGCATCACAGTACCCAGATAGGACAGGCTCAGAACCATGTGAATACAGCAACCCATAGTCACAAGTCCCATTGATGTACTTGAGAATCCTTTTGACTTGATTCAAGTGGCTCACCTTAGGCTCTGCTTGGTATCTAGCACATACTCCAACTGCATAAGAAATGTCAGGTCTACTTGCAGTTAGGTAAAGTAG
Source organism: Lathyrus oleraceus (assembly GCF_024323335.1). Taxonomy (NCBI): domain Eukaryota; kingdom Viridiplantae; phylum Streptophyta; class Magnoliopsida; order Fabales; family Fabaceae; genus Lathyrus; species Lathyrus oleraceus. The sequence continues at coordinate 433,021,949 of NC_066584.1, forward strand.
GCTTCCTATCATGCTTCTATACAAGCATTGATCAACACCAGGGCCTCCTTCGTCTTTGGTTAACTTCAGATGAGTAGGCGCAGGAGTCCTCTTGTGCCTAGCATTATCCATACCAAACTTCTTAACTGTGTTCTTGGCATACTTGCTTTGGGAGAGAAACATAGAGTCCTCCATTTGGTTTACTTGCATTCCAAGGAAATAGGTCAGTTCTCCAACTAAACTCATTTCAAACTCGGATTGCATCTGATGAACAAATTGTTGAACCATTTGTTCTGACATTCCACCAAAGACTATATCATCCACATAGATTTGAGCTATCATGATTTTGCCGTCTTCATCCTTCACAAATAAGGTTTTATCTATTCCACCTTTTCTGTATCCATTTGAGGTCAGAAATTCGGTCAACCTTTCATACCATGCTCTAGGTGCTTGTTTCAACCCATACAAGGCTTTCCTCAACTTGTATACATGCTTAGGTTGGTTAGGATCACAGAACCCTTTAGGTTGTTCCACAAAGACTTCTTCATTCAAGTAGCCATTCAAGAATGCACTCTTCACATCCATTTGGAATAGCTTAAACTTCAGGATGCATGATACCCCTAACAGCAATCTGATGGACTCAAGCCTAGCCACAGGAGCAAATGTTTCATCAAAATCTACCCCTTCAACTTGAGTGTATCCTTGAGCTACTAGTCTTGCTTTATTCCTAGTAATTACTCCTTTCTCATCAGATTTGTTTTTGTAGATCCACTTGGTACCAATGATGTTGGTCCCTTCAGGTCTTGGAACTAGCTCCCATACTTCATTCCTTTTGAACTGCTCAAGTTCCTCTTGCATGGCATTGATCTAGTACTCGTCAGTCAGGGCTTCTTTCACATTCTTTGGTTCAACCTTGGATACAAAGCAGGAATTTGAGCTTATTCCCCTTGACCTGGTAGTCACACCACTGTTAGGATGCCCTATGATAAGATCCTTAGGGTGGTCTTTCTGAATTCTGATAGATGGTATTTTGGTGGTTGCATCTACTTCACATTCAGGAGGAGGTTCCTGTACTTCTTCTGACTTGACTGGAATGTCAGTTGAACTGTCAAGGAATGTTTCAACATCCTCTATGACATCGATCCCTTCCTCTTTATCATCCACAATAACATTTATGGATTCCATCAGGACATTGGTCCTGTAGTTGAACACTCTGTAGGCTCTGCTGTTAGTGGAGTATCCTAGAAATATACCCTCATCACTTTTGGGATCCAGCTTTCTTCTCTGTTCACGATCTGTGAGAATGTAGCATTTACTTCCAAAGATATGAAAGTACTTCACAGTGGGTTTTCTGCCTTTCCATATTTCATACAGAGTGGAGGAGGTTCCTTTTCTCAAGGTGACTCTGTTGTGAACATAACACGCGGTATTCATTGCTTCAGCCCAAAAGTGCATGGGGAGCTTCTTTGCATGAATCATTGCCCTGGCAGATTCTTGAATAGTTCTATTTTTTCTTTCAACTATTCCATTCTGTTAAGGGGTTATAGGGGAGGAGAACTCATGACTTATTCCTTCAGATGAGCAAAACTCATCAAACTTGGAATTCTTGAACTCCGTACCATGATCACTTCTAATCCGGACCACATGATAACACGAAATTATATCATATTTTAGGACTTAATTCAATTAAATTTTATTATTATTTATTTCAGTTCACTTCATTTTATTAGATATTACGCGGTATTTTCTTCCTATTTGTCTCAGGTGGCTTATTTTGAAGCACAAGTAAAAATGGAAGAAAAGGAGGTGCAAAAAGGAAAGAAAATGAACCAAATGTCAAAGCCCAGCCCAAAACACAAAACGCAGGTGCCGTGCATGTGACGGACGTCACAGAGGGCGTGACGAGCGTCACGCCTTGCACACTCCTGTCACGGACGTCACACATGGTGTGACGAACGTCACACCATTCCCCTACATTTTTGGCGCAAGGAACGCCTCAGAGACGTTGAGGAGACGTTGAGGAGTGTTGAGCCCTATATCCACGCCATGCATTTATGCACGTTGAAGACCTTTTTGGCAGCGGAAGCGGTTACTCAAGCATATATAAATAGCCACTTGCAAAACCAAAAAGGGTTCCGAAGCTTTTCCACATTTTTTCCTTTGCCGTTTTCACTTTTGCATATTTTCTTTTCCAGCAACTTAACAGTATTGTTTCTTTATTATTTTTACGAGTTCTACACTATCTCCCTTGCAATTTCTATTTTCCTTTTTCCTTTTTAGCATTTAGTTAATTCTTTTCGTACAATAGTTTCTACACCGGAAACTATTGTGCACCTTTTTACCGGATCTAACCTTACGTTAGAATCTAGTTTTTATTTCCTTCGTTTTGATTTGTTGTTTAATTGAAGAATCCAAGAACAAATCCTACCGGCTTGTGGTGGAGTGTTCAAGACTATTGTTTAACTCATTCAGGTTCTTTAATTATTATTTAATGCTTTGTTTTATTATTTATTTATATTATCTGCCTGGGATGAGTCTGTTTATGCATGATAAGTATTTTAGTTTGTTTAGCATGTCTGGCTAATTCGCTTAGATATCGGTATGTAAAGTAAGCAAAATAAGGGATCAAGACTAAGTCGGTTAAATTAAGTTTAAAATTAAAATCACCCTTTTTACGGTCTCAATTTACAGGTTTAATAACAAAGGTTTTTACGAAAGTAAAAGACATAAAGAAGTTAAAACCAAGAGACCGACAAAGGATTGATTCCCTAATTACGACGAACTGCATACCGATATCTGCTTTATTAATATTTAATCTAGATCTTAGTTTAGTTTTTAGCTTTCCCCCAAACAATCAAACATTGTTCACCTTAGCTTTACGAAGTAACCTTAGATAACGGTATATCGATTCATAAGTCCCTGTGGGATCGATATCTTTTAAAACTACGCGATAGAACTGTGCACTTGCAGTTTGTACCCCAAATTCGACTCATAAAGTCGCGATCAAGTTTTTGGCGCCGTTGCCGGGGACTTTTATTTAATCGATATCGTAACTCTTCCGTTACGCTGTAGAGACTAAGGTTTCTTTTTCTTCTATTCTTTCTTTCGTTGATTTGTATGCCACGCACTCGCTCTCAAGGCGAACCGCTCTATTTACGAATCAACGATATCGAACTATATCTCCGAGTCCTACGACGAATTCGGGAATATCGTGCTGCAAACAATCTCCCTCCTATAGAACTTCCTGATTTCAAAAACCTTTTTCCTTCGATAACCGAGATGGCAGAACCAGCTCGTGCTCTTAGAGATTACGCCGCTCCATCGCAAGATGAGCCGCATTCAAGTATTGCTCCACCCGTAATCGAAGCAAACAACTTCGAACTTAAACCTTCGCTGTTGCAGGCTGTGCAACAGAACCAATTCTCTGGAAATCCTACCGAGGATCCAAACCTTCATTTATCCGTATTTGTCCAATACGCTGATACTGTTAAAGCTAATGGTGTCACTTCAGAGGCAATTCGACTTCGTCTTTTTCCTTTCTCATTAAGAGATAGCGCTAGAAGATGGCTTCAATCTCTTCCTTCAAACTCTGTCACCACATGGAACGAGTTGAAGAAAGTTTTTCTTGCCCGATACTTTCCGCCAAGCAAAACAGCTATGTTAAGAGCCCAGATAAACAGATTTAAACAGAAAGACAACGAGTCTCTTTTCGAAGCATGGGAAAGATACAAAGACATGATGAGACTTTGCCCACACCATGGTCTGGAAGACTGGTTAGTAATTCACACATTTTATAATGGTCTCTTGTACAACACAAGGTTAACAATAGACGCCGCTGCAGGTGGTGCACTAATGAACAAACCTTATGCTGATGCTTACCAGCTTATCGAAAGCATGGCCCAAAACCACTATCAGTGGGGAACCGAACGAACAATGGTGGAAAAACCTCAAACGAAAACTGGCATGTACGAGATAAGTAACCTTGATCACGTTAATGCAAAAGTGGATGCTTTGGTCCAGAAAATTGAAAGTTTAAATGTATCACCTCCAGCCGCCGTGGTTGCTATAACTCAGAATTGCGAGGTCTGTGGAATCCAAGGTCACACTCCTACGGATTGTCAACTCTTGACAGGAATCCAAGCAGAGCAAGTAAACTATGCTCAAGGAAGCCCCTACTCGAATACCTATAACTCAAATTGGAAGAACCATCCAAACTTTTCATATAAGAGTAATAATGCTTTGTACGCACCTGGACAGTCTCAAAATCAAGCCCCAGCTATACCTCCGGGATATCAGAAACCGAACCCATCCATGCCTAACAATAACGCCCCTAGGAAATCCAACTTGGAAATCATGATGGAAAACTTTATAGCTTCCCAACAACAAACCAATAAAGATTTTTTAAACCAGAATGTACACACTGGCGAACAACTTAAACAACTAGCAAGCAAAGTAGATGCCCTGGCTACCCATAACAAAATGCTGGAAACACAAATATCACAAGTAGCCCAACAACAAGCACCTACTGCTGCCCCAACTGGTACATTCCCTGGACAGCCCCAACCTAACCCGAGAAGCCACGCTCATGCAATTATATTAAGAAGTGGAACGGAAGTGGAAGGACCGTCTGATCCAAGGATAGAAAACCAAAACCCTAAGAAATCAACTGAGGAAAGTGAACCTAAGGAAAAGGAAGAGAGTAATAAGGAAACCCTAGAAAAGAAGGAACCTTATGTACCTCCACCACCTTACAAACCACCTATCCCTTACCCTCAAAGGCTTGTTAAAACCAAAGATGCGGGCCAATTTAGAAAATTTGTTGATCTCCTTAAACAATTAAACGTTACAATTCCGTTCACCGAAGCTATTACGCAGATGCCCTCCTATGCTAAATTCTTAAAAGAAATTCTTTCTAATAAGAGGAAACTTGAAGATAGCGAAACCGTTACACTCCCTGCCGAATGTAGCGCTATAATCTAAAACATGCCTCCTAAACTCAAGGATCCGGGTAGTTTCTCTATACCCTGTCACATAGGAAAATTTGTCATCGACAAAGCCTTATGCGATTTAGGAGCCGGAATTAGCGTTATGCCTTTATCCATATGTAAGAAACTGGAAATGGGAGAATTAAGACCAACCAAAATGTCTGTGCAACTAGCAGATCGTTCCATAAAATATCCTGTAGGAATTCTTGAAAACGTTCCCGTACGCATAGGTCAATTCTACATTCCAACTGATTTTACAATTATGGACATTAGAGAAGATGATATTACACCCATTATACTGGGAAGACCGTTTTTAGCAACTGCCGGTGCAATCATAGACGTAAAACGAGGACGACTCACCTTCGAAGTAGGTGAAGAGAAAATTGAGTTCATTCTTTCCCAATTCTTGAAAGCACCTGCAATAGAAGATACATGTTACTTCATGGATATCATCGATGAATGCATAAAAGAAGCAGAGCTAGGAGAAGACAAATCATCAGACTATCTTTTAAAAGACAAATCTAACCAATGTTTAGCGATAACACCGGACCCCACGCAATATCTAAACAAACCAACCCTTGACCTGAAAACACTTCCCAAAAATCTGAGATATGAATTCCTAGATTTAGAACTGGAACGACCTGTGATAGTTAATGCAGACCTAGGAAGACTCGAAACAGAAAAACTCCTACATATCTTAAGAAAGTATCCAACCGCACTAGGTTACCACATCACCGATCTTAAAGGAATAAGTCCTTCTATTTGTATGCACCGCATCATGTTAGAAGAAGACTGTAAAACCTCTAGGGAACACCAGAGGAGACTAAATCCGATCCTGAGTGAGGTAGTAAAGAAGGAAATAACCAAGTTATTAGAAGCAGGTATTATATATCCTATATCTGATAGCAAATGGGTTAGTCATGTACACGTAGTACCAAAGAAAGGAGGCATAACCGTTATTGAAAACGAAAAAGGGGAAACTATAACTAAACGAATCGAAACGGGATGGAGAATGTGCATTGACTATAGGAAACTAAACAAAGCAACCCGAAAAGATCATTTCCCTTTACCATTCATTGACCAGATGTTAGAACGATTAGCAAAATATTCACATTTCTGTTATCTAGACGGTTATTCAGGCTTCTTTCAAATACCAATTCACCCTGATGACCAAGAAAAGACAACGTTCACGTGCCCTTTTGGTACCTTCGCTTATAGACGAATTCCGTTTGGCCTGTGTAATGCTCCTGCAACCTTTCAAAGATGCATGATGGCAATTTTCGTCGACTTTCTCGAAAACATCATGGAAGTATTTATGGATGACTTTTCCGTATACGGACAAAGTTTTGAAGAATGCCTTGAAAACCTAGAAAGAGTTCTTGAGCGATGTGTGAAAGTAAACTTAGTACTTAACTGGGAGAAGTGCCATTTTATGGTACAAGAAGGAATTGTTTTAGGACACATCATCTCGAACAGAGGAATTGAAGTAGACAAAGCCAAAATAGAGGTAATCGAAAACCTTCAACCCCCGAAAACTGTGAGAGAGGTACGAAGCTTCTTAGGACACGCCGGTTTTTACCGACGATTCATCAAAGACTTCTCTAAGATAACTAAACCTTTAACCGGACTATTGATGAAAGATGTTGATTTCATATTCGACGATAACTGTTTAAAAGCATTTCAAGCGCTTAAGCAAGCACTGATCTCCGCACCCATAATGCAGACACCCGACTGGAATGAACCATTCGAAATAATGTGTGATGCCAGCGATTATGCTGTAGGTGCTGTTTTAGGACAACGAAAGGATAAAAAGCTTCACGTTATATATATTACGCAAGTAGAACCCTGGATGAAGCGCAAATGAATTACGCCACTACCGAGAAAGAACTCCTAGCAGTTGTATTTGCGCTAGATAAATTTCGTTCTTACTTGGTCGGAGCCAAAATAATAGTTTACACTGATCACGCCGCTATCAAGTACCTTTTAACAAAAAAGGATGCTAAACCTAGACTCCTAAGATGGATCTTGTTGCTACAAGAGTTCGATTTAGAAATCAAAGACAAGAAAGGAACTGAAAACGTAGTAGCAGACCACCTCTCTAGACTTGAGAACCTTGAACCGGAAAGAACCTCAATTAACGATGATTTCTCGTACGATAAACTTATAGCTACTTTGGAAGAGAACAACTCCGACAAACAAGTAGAAACCACCTTAGCTATATCTGTCACACCATGGTACGCTGATCTCGTCAATTATTTAGCTGCCGGAATAATTCCGCCCACTTTATCCTACTAGCAGAAGAAACGATTCTTCTACGATATAAAACACTATTACTGGGACGATCCCTTACTTTTCAAAAGGGGCCCCGATGGTATTTTCCGTCGATGTATACCCGAAGAAGAGGTAGAAAATATAATCCAACACTGCCACTCCGCTCCTTATGGTGGACACACAAGTACATCCAAGACCTGCTCTAAAATCCTACAAGCCGGCTTTTATTGGCCAACTATATGGAAGGACGTACATGCGGCTATTAAGGAATGTGACAGATGTCAACGCACAGGAAACATATCTAGACGTGACGAGATGCCACAAAAAGGTATTTTGGAAGTAGAGATCTTCGACGTGTGGGGAATAGACTTCATGGGACCTTTTCCATCCTTTTTCGGTAACAAATACATACTCGTGGCAGTTGACTACGTATCAAAATGGATCGAAGCTATAGCTTCTCCAACAAATGACACCCGAGTAGTAACTAGACTCTTTAAGAATATAATATTTCCGAGATTTGGCATCCCAAGAATAGTAGTCAGTGATGGTGGATCGCACTTTATATCCAAGGTACTCGAAAAATTATTGTTTAAATATGGCGTGAGACATAGGATAGCGACACCTTACCACCCTCAGACCAGTGGACAAGTGGAAGTATCTAACAGAGAAATCAAGCAAATACTAGAAAAAACAGTCGCCACTTCAAGGAAAGATTGGTCATTGAAATTACCAGAAGCTTTGTGGGCATACCGAACTGCTTATAAAACCCCCATAGGGACGACCCCATTTAAGCTCATATATGGAAAATCCTGCCACCTCCCGGTAGAATTAGAACATAAAGCCTATTGGGCTATTAGAAATCTGAATCTAAACTATAAAGCCGCCGGTGAAAAAAGAATCCTTGACATAAACGAATTAGAGGAACTCAGAAGAGACGCCTATGAAAATGCCAGAATCTACAAAGAAAGAACAAAACAATGGCATGACAAGCGTATATCAAGGAAAATCTTCAAGCAAGGCGACGCAGTCCTTTTATTTAACTCTAGACTAAAGTTATTCCCGGGAAAACTACGATCCAGATGGTCAGGTCCTTTTCATATCACTAACATCTTTCCCAGTGGAGCGATAGAAATTAAAGGCAAATCCACAGAATCGTTCACCGTAAACGGGCAACGTCTAAAACACTATCACTATGCGGAAACCAATGGAGGATCGCAAATCCTACACTTAGACGAAATGCCTCCAGGATTAATAGATTATATTTAACAGTTTCTTTGTCGAGCTTGCGACATTTAAACAAAGCGCTTAGTGGGAGACAACCCACAATTATTTTATTATTTCCTTATATTATTATTATTATCTTCCTATTTCTTCCTTAATTATTCTTTTAATTTCTGTTTAGTATTCATTCCTAATTCATTTTAATTTAATAATAACTTTTTTCTTCTTTCAGCATTTGGCCAAATCCTGACTAAAACTCATGTTTTCTTTTCTCTAGCTAACACTAACCAGATGGGACATATTGATCGTATGGGTATCAAATTTAGAGGAATGGCTCAGAAACAAAAGTTTGAAGAACTAGCCACTAGAGAGATGCTACCTAGTTTATATGCTGATGATTGGGCTATGACTGCCCTTGGACTGAGACAAAGTGTCCTGTATTTGCTGAATCAGATAGGATGGGAGACATCCCCTATCCTAAGACATTTCACCACCTACCGGAGACTCACACTAGAATTCCTTAGCTCATTAATCTATCTACTCGGCCATGGAAAAGGAATTAGCAGAGGTTTTATCCAGTTCAGAATGTTCAACATGGAGTACCAATTTAATATTAGAGACTTTACCAACCTTTTGGGTTTTCCTACCTCCTTTGACACATTCACAGTAAGCCAGGAAGAACTTTTTGAATATAGAGAACTTGAACACTTTTGGGGTAAGTTGACTGGAAATGACGAGCCCGAGGAACATGAGTTTCTCTCTGGAAACATACACAACCCGGCCTTTCGCTATTTCCATAAGATCCTGACCCACACTTTATTTGGGAAGAAGCCAAATAGTACTTCAGTTTCACGTGATGAACTCTTCATCATATTTTGTGCTTCCCAGAACCGTCCAGTAAACGTTGCCACTTTTATGTTAGCTAATTTGGACCACCTTATCCAGGATGAGCGAGCACCAATCCGAATAGGCGGTTTGATAACTATGATAGGTAATGCTATTGGATTACGTCAGCCTATGCTTGACCTAAGCCCTTTTTGTGGCATTACTACTATGAGTATACCCTTCCTCTTCAACACTATGTTTATAGCAAACCTAGGGTCTGACGAGTTTGAGCTTATTATTGATAACCAAGTTCTTTGCCTATTCACCATGCCCGATCCTAGGACTAGTGTTCATAACCGCAGTAACTGGCTCTATAACCTGAACGAAACCCCCTCTCCTGCTAGATCCACTGAATCCATCCAGGACTATGAGATTTGTGATGACTATGAGACTTATGATGACCAGATCCCTCATGCTGAATCTGACCCTCAGACACCATCTGGCTATTATGATATTGACCCTCCTCCTCAGCCTGTTCAGACCGAAGAATCAGCAGTATCCGACCTCCGGCATCATATGCCCGGAACTGATTATAACACCGCCATTGAAGCTTTGATGTCAGAACAAGGCGCCCTCAGAGAAGAATTTACTGACATGAGACACGAAGTTCTAGGATACATGAGCAGTATGACAGATCAGTTTCACGAGTTGCTACATCGTGTTAACTCTTTTGCTCCTCCGGCCAGAGATCGTGCAGATGGATAGTATTTATTTGTTTTTCTTAGTTATTTAGTTTTAAGCTAGATTATTCATTAATGTTATTTGAATTCATGTTCGCATTTGTTTTCTTTTCGCATTTCTTTTGTTCTTCTTTCCAATATTACATTATGATCATTTTATTGAAGCTATTTATTTAATTTTATTATGCAATAGCTATTATGTTCTCTACTGTTGCTGCCTATGACTTATTATTATACAAAGCAAAATAAGCATGCTGGAGAAATTAAATTGCAGAATAAATCAATCAGTAGCAAACAAACAAAAAAATAACAGTATATAATAACTTACCTGAAGGACGCTAGCTGAGCATTAGCCAAACAGACAGTGTGACGAGCGTCACACATTCTATCACGGACGTCACACTAAGAACCTGTTACGCCCGTCATGCACCTGTAACGAGCGTAACGCCCTTCAGACTAGGTGAACGTTAAGGAGCCGTTGGAGACGAACGTTACACCCCTTCAACTTTTTACCTTCCCCATTTATTCACATTTACCCACATTCATTCACTTTTCAACCACCTCCTTTCCAACTTCCAAATTCTTTTCCTATAAATACCCACCAAACCTTCCTTCATTCACCACAAACCATTCTCTCCTATCAAATACATTTCTTTTCTTTCCAAATCACTCCTTCAAAATTCATTCATCACAATGGCAGGAAATCAGAATTTCGGAAATATCATCTTCCGATCCGAAGATGAAAATTATCAAAGGGAGCAATTCGAGCGTTTCCAACAGCGAGGCGTCGTTTCCACCAGGCACCCCGATTTAACTTGTTTACAACAATTAGGATTACTCCAAGGTATCGAATGGATGCTCCGCCTAGCCGACTTAACCTTCCTTTGCACTCATAATCAACCCACCTACCCATCCCTAACCTTAGAATTCTTAAGTTCATACGACTACACCACTCCCGCCGGTGAAGACGAATTTTTAACCGGTACCGCAACGTTCCGTATGTTTAACACCGAGTACTCCTTAACCCAAAACCAATTGAGTACCATGCTACAATTTCCCATAGAAGGTCTGGTACACCCCAGAATCCCTCCAAACTCAAACTGGAACACAGTTGACGTTTTCGACCTTTTCAAGAAAATTTCCGGTATAGATGCCTACAACTGGGAAGAGCTCCTTCTTTCCCATATACATAACCCCACTATCCGGTACTTTATCTGCATCCTGCAAAACACAGTTTTTGGAAGACCAAACAACAGCAAGGTCAACTCAAAGGAGCTATTCTTCCTCCAATGCGTCTTCGAACCGGATACTAAGGTAAACGCTGCCTCCTTTCTATTTCATCATATCCGCACCTTATGTGCTAGAGGCCGGCAACCTTTTATAATTGGTGGATTAATCACCACCATAGCACTTGGCCTAAACCTAGGGGATAAACTCCAAACTTTAGAATCTCTACCTCCCCTATCTATGGATATCAGCTACTGTCGATCCAGCCGCCTGATTAAGAACAGAGTAGGCGGAGGATATTATCTTATGGTGAACAACCAGGCAGTCCCAAGCGTTGTTCTACCAAATATCGCCCTAACTGATGTCACAAACCCCGACCGCCACCTCTATGATCTAAACGCTCCCGAAGCCACCGAGCCTTCACAAACAAACCCGCACACAGACGAGTTTGAAGCAATGGAGCAAGGTGATCATCCTCCTACACAACATTCAGTCCCGCTCAACCCTTCCGGTAATGCAACTGGCCCATCCTCCCAACGTCGTCGACGAAGAAGGCCTGTAACCAACGACGACATCATGGATGCTATTGATGGTATGCAGGCACAGAATGTCGAGATGATGCAAATGATGCGTCAAATGCAACAACAACAGGATGCTAGGAATGCCATAACCGACCAGCGGTTTACTGAGTTGTTCAGCAGGTTCGACAACTTAGACTTACGTCAGAGATCACCAGGTCCAAGAACCAGAGGCGGAAGGCAGCCTTAGTTTAGTTTCTTTTTCCTTTCCATATTGTATTTCATTTCCTTAAAACATTAGGGACAATGTTTAGTTTAAGTATGGGGGGGAACCATGTTCTTTCTATTTCCATTTCTTCAAGTATGTACCTTTCCTTTCATTGCTATTTTAATTATTATTTATTATTAAAAAAAAAAAAAATCTATTATCTTAAGTTAAGTCCCGAGTGTGAACAAAAATTTCCATTATCTATTCCCTCAAACTTTCATGAGCCACAACAACAAAAATTCAACACCCAATAAGTATAAAGGTTGCTCATCTTATCGATCTTGAGTCGAATCAAGACAAAGACTACTACCGCCAAACACTCTAAACGAACCCAACACGTTAGATCAGGATAAGTACCTATTATACCAATTCCTTGAACTTTTAGTTTTATAGTAACCCCAAGTAGTTTATACGAGAAGTCAGCACCATCTTAATAGCAAACTACGTGGAGAGCCGATGAATATAAGTGGATGATTCCCAAAGTAACATAAAAAATATATATATATCAGGAAATGCACTAATTAAGTTAGGTGATCCTTACCAGATCATTTAATCTAAAGGTTGCAGATCATACAAAAACACAATATGAAAGATCCATTATGAGTTGGTTCAGTAGGTATCTGGTACTGAACTTGGTAGGGCGAACTACGGTTCGATCCCCCGCAATTTGCAATGGGCTGAATAACGAAGTTATCCGACTTATGTACCAGAACTTCTAGCTAAAAGGGGGATCATAATCACTAACCGGTTACTCCACTATGTGCGCGAAAAGATAAAGGGCTTAATGTGATTTCGCTAGAATGAAAACGGGTGAAATAAGAGTAAAGGAACCAGGATAGCTATCATAGTGTACTTGAACTGATTTGCATAAGGCAGGGTTATCCAGGTTGTGACGGTGGTTGTTGATGTCAAGATTAAACTCAAGTTGCTTCTAAACAAAATCCACTTGCAACCTATTACGAATTGATGTGTGTTTTGAAATTTCATCTGGCTAAATTTTTAAAACGAGTTCTATACTGAATTTTGCTTGAGGACAAGCAAAGATCTAAGTATGGGGGAGTTTGATAACACGAAATTATATCATATTTTAGGACTTAATTCAATTAAATTTTATTATTATTTATTTCAGTTCACTTCATTTTATTAGATATTACGCGGTATTTTCTTCCTATTTGTCTCAGGTGGCTTATTTTGAAGCACAAGTAAAAATGGAAGAAAAGGAGGTGCAAAAAGGAAAGAAAATGAACCAAATGTCAAAGCCCAGCCCAAAACACAAAACGCAGGTGCCGTGCATGTGACGGACGTCACAGAGGGCGTGACGAGCGTCACGCCTTGCACACTCCTGTCACGGACGTCACACATGGTGTGACGAACGTCACACCATTCCCCTACATTTTTGGCGCAAGGAACGCCTCAGAGACGTTGAGGAGACGTTGAGGAGTGTTGAGCCCTATATCCACGCCATGTATTTATGCACGTTGAAGACCTTTTTGGCAGCGGAAGCGGTTACTCAAGCATATATAAATAGCCACTTGCAAAACCAAAAAGGGTTCCGAAGCTTTTCCACATTTTTTCCTTTGCCGTTTTCACTTTTGCATATTTTCTTTTCCAGCAACTTAACAGTATTGTTTCTTTATTATTTTTACGAGTTCTACACTATCTCCCTTGCAATTTCTATTTTCCTTTTTCCTTTTTAGCATTTAGTTAATTCTTTTCGTACAATAGTTTCTACACCGGAAACTATTGTGCACCTTTTTACCGGATCTAACCTTACGTTAGAATCTAGTTTTTATTTCCTTCGTTTTGATTTGTTGTTTAATTGAAGAATCCAAGAACAAATCCTACCGGCTTGTGGTGGAGTGTTCAAGACTATTGTTTAACTCATTCAGGTTCTTTAATTATTATTTAATGCTTTGTTTTATTATTTATTTATATTATCTTCCTGGGATGAGTCTGTTTATGCATGATAAGTATTTTAGTTTGTTTAGCATGTCTGGCTAATTCGCTTAGATATCGGTATGTAAAGTAAGCAAAATAAGGGATCAAGACTAAGTCGGTTAAATTAAGTTTAAAATTAAAATCACTCTTTTTACGGTCTCAATTTACAGGTTTAATAACAAAGGTTTTTACGAAAGTAAAAGACATAAAGAAGTTAAAATCAATAGAGCGAGAGTTTGAGGCTTTAACTGGACAGTGTAAATTAGACATTAATTCTAGATCAGGGCGAGAGCAAGTTTTAGAGTTAATTAAATTCCGATCTTTTCCAAAAAGTATTTTTAAAGATTGAATGTGAGGACGAGAGTTAAGCATTCGAATTTAATTATATAACCTAAGTCAACAGAGCGAGAGTTTGAGATAAGGGTGTTTAAACGGTCAGTGTTTTCTTGAAAAGAGTTTCTATGGACTGTATTGCTTTCAAAAAATGGTTTTTGACTTAATTATAAGTGACAGCTACATTAACATAAAATCATGGTTTATTCAACAGAGCGAGAGTTTGAGATAAAACTTTTAATCAATAAAGTCAACTGAAAAGATTTATTTTAAAACCAAGAGACCGACAAAGGATTGATTCCCTAATTACGACGAACTGCATACCGATATCTGCTTTATTAATATTTAATCTAGATCTTAGTTTAGTTTTTAGCTTTCCCCCAAACAATCAAACATTGTTCACCTTAGCTTTACGAAGTAACCTTAGATAACGGTATATCGATTCATAAGTCCCTGTGGGATCGATATCTTTTAAAACTACGCGATAGAACTGTGCACTTGCAGTTTGTACCCCAAATTCGACTCATAAAGTCGCGATCACCACACAACTGGCCTTTTCCCTTTGAAGTCTTATGCACAGGTCTTTGAAGACATCAAATGTATCTGACTTCTCTCTGATGAAGCTTATCCACGTGTATCTGGAATGGTCATCAACCACCACGTAGGCATATCTCTTTCCACCAAGACTTTCAACCTGCATAGGTCCCATTAAGTCCATATGCAACAGTTCCAGAACTCTGGAAGTTGTGGGATGTCCCAGCTTTGGATGTGACATCTTGGTTTGCTTGCCCACCTGGCATTCTCCACAGACTCTTCCTTCATCAATAAGCAGCTTTGGGATCCCTCTGACTGCTTCCTTGGATATAATCTTCTTCATTCCCCGTAAGTGGAGATGTCCAAGACGTCTATGCCACAGCTTCACCTCCTGTTCTTCATTGGTTGAGGAGCATATTGTTGAAAAGTTAGAGACTTTAGGTTCCCACAGATAACAGTTATCTTTGGACCTGGTTCCTCTCATAACTTCCTGATTGTCACCATTAGTCACAATGCATAGCTCCTTCGTAAACTGAACATGAAACCCTTGATCACACAGCTGACTTATGCTGATGAGGTTTGCAGTTAGTCCTCTTACTAACAGCACATTATTCAGTTTTGGAACTCCAGAGCAGTCCAGCTTACCCACACCTTTTATTTTTCCTTTGGCACCATCACCAAAGGTCACATAGCTGGTAGTGTGAGGTTGAATATCTACCAGTAGATTTTCCATACCAGTCATATGTCTTGAGCATCCACTGTCAAAGTACCAGTCTTCTCTGGAAGAAGCCCTTAGAGCAGTGTGTGCTATCCTAGCATACCATTGTTGCTTCTTGATGGGAACATAGCGCTTATATGGTTTATGCTTAGGCCTGACATGCGAGACTTGGTTAGGGAAACCATGAATCCAGTAGCAGAAGGCTTTTATATGACCAAGTCTACCACAGTGGTGACACCTCCACTTCTGGTATTTCCTCTTCTGATGATCATTCATCCTAGTTCCTCGATGTTGAGACATTGGCTTTGACTTCCGCTTGAACTTCTGAACTTTAGCCTTTGGGCGTTTGTGTTCAGCTGAGGATCTTTTCCCAAATCCTAGGCCAGATTTGGTTCCAGACTGCTGTCCCACCTTTAGAATCTCTTCCAAGGTGTCAGTTCCCTTATTCATCATTCTGATGGATTTAGTCATCTGATTCAGCTTGGAAGTCAACAGGGCTATCTCACCATTTAGACCCTCTATGACAGACTGTTGCTTCTGTCTCTCATCTTCCAGTTCCTTGATGAGTTTCTTCTGCTTTTCTCCTTGTGCACGCACTTCTGCACTGGTGGTACACAGCTTCTTATAGGCTGCAGCAAGTTCATCAAAGGTCAGTTCATCTGCACTTGAGTCATCATCAGATGCACAAACACTGGTTAGTGCAGTGACATGTTTGGCAGATTCTCCTTCAGATTCACTCTCAGAGTCTCCTTCAGACCATGTGATAGTTAGCCCCTTCTTTTGCATCTTGAGATAAGTAGGACATTCAGCTCTGACGTGTCCATACCCTTCACAACCATGACACTGGATTCCCTTGCCTTGGTTGAACTTTTCATCAGAAGTTGATCTTTTCCTGATGTCAGACGGGATGTTCTTGACATTAGGTCTCCCTCTTTGATCAATCTTCTTCACGAACTTGTTGAACTGCCTTCCAAGCATGGCTAAGGCTTCTGATATACTGTCATCACCTTCAGTATATTCTGCTTCTGACTCTTCTTCAGCATTAGATACAAAAGCTATGCTTTTGTTCTTCTTTTCAGTATTCTCACACAAGCCCATTTCAAAGGTTTGGAGAGAACCAATGAGCTCATCTACCTTCATATTGCAGATGTCCTGTGCCTCCTCTATGGCTGTGACCTTCATAGCAAACCTTTTAGGCAAGGACCTGAGGATCTTTCTTACAAGTTTCTCTTCAGCCATTTTCTCTTCTAGTCCACCAGAGGTGTTTGCAATTTCAAGAATATTCATGTGAAAGTCATGAATAGTCTCATCCTCTTTCATCCTCAGGTTTTCAAACTTGGTGGTCAACATCTGAAGTTTGGACATCTACACCTTGGAAGTACCTTCATGAGTTACCTTGAGGGTATCCCAAACTTCCTTAGCTAGTTCACAGTGGTGCACCAGCCTGAAGATGTTCTTACTGATTCCATTGAACAATGCATTCAAGGCCTTGGAATTTCCAAGAGCTAGTGCCTCTTGCTCCTTGTCCCACTCTTCTTCAGGAATCTGCTCACTGCCTCCATCTTCACCTGTCCTCATTGGATGTTCCCATCCTTTGTTGACAGCTCTCCAGACTTTGCTATCTAGAGACCTTAAGAAGGCTATCATACGAGGCTTCCAGTCATCATAATTAGAGCCATCCAACATGGGTGGTCTATTTGAGTGTCCTATATCCTTGTCCATGGTACTAGAAAGTAACTTCCCTAGATCTCACCCAGAAATTCACAGGCAGGGTGCCTGCTCTGATGCCAATTGAAATTCTAGTTATCAGACTTTAGATGTCACACGGGTTGTTATGACATCCAATTCTGCACAGACAGGAATTATGCAGAACTTAAACGTAAGTGCAGTAAATAACACAAGTAATTGTTTACCCAGTTCAGTCCAACATGACCTACATCTGGGGGCTACCAAGCCAGGGAGGAAATCCACTATTAGTAGTATCAATTCAAAGCTAAACTCACCCGTTTACAACTTATCACTTAATCCCTACCCAATGCAATTTCAATCTTACACTAAGATCAGAGTTCCTACTCACTCCCCCTCAATCACCTCAGTGATTACTATCTTTAATCAATATTAAAGACAATTTGAAGTCACACTTCAAACAACTCTTGATTGTGCTTCATAGCTTTAATCAAGATACACAGCACTCACGCTTAAAAGCTTTGAGTGACACAACACTTACAACTCAATGAACACCCTATGCCACAGCAATCATCTACTTGATAATGGCTTGGCTTACAAGATACGTCTAATACAAGACTCACAAAAATACAGCAGTGAAGTATGTTGGACACACAAAATCTTCACGCCTTAAAATCCCTGAAACTGAATGAAGGAACGCCTTCCTTTTTATATTGCAGTACCTGGGCTTTTGCACCTGTATTCTCCTGAATTTAAGGTCACACGAGTTCCCATAAATTCAACATTTAGGTTACTAACAAATAGGCTATTTGTTAGGTTCATTGAATGTAGCTTGGTTGTTGATTTCCTGGATTTTCTCTCAGTTGTTGAATCCCTGAAGAATAGCCTGAGAAAAAGCTGAAACAGAAAACTGAACAACCTACAATATAGCATATGCTGTCAGGCATGAATGTCACGACATTCAGCTTGACATCAAGGTCCATATGCTGAGTCTGTTTTTCCAGAAAACAGACTGTACAATTTTGCTGACCTGTACATGATCAAAATGACCATACTACAGTAACAGCTTACATTAATAAATGTCAAAGTGTCCGACTTAACATTTACACATTTGGCCTTAAGTTAGTTCTGTTATTCTCTTGAAGAACAAACTAAGTTACATGCTGAAGTATAGCAGAACACCACTCTGTCTAATGTTCAGTAGCTGCTGTCAATGATGAATGTCATAACATCCAGTTTGACATTCAGTCAGTAGGCCTTATGCCAGGTCTGGTCTTTCCTTGATAACCAGACTGGAAATAAATACTAAGTTCTAACAGAACACCTGCTGTTCTATTCCTTAGTATCTGTTGACAGGTATGAATGTCACATCATCCAGTTTGACATTCAATAAAACCTGTGTTAGCTAGTCCTGCAGTAACTACAATGTAGTCACACATACATGTCATGACATCAGTCAAGACATTAGTAACCATCTAGTGTTTTACCATATAATGCAGCCAATTAAACACCTACAGCAATGATTTTTCCCATTCAAGCTCAGGTTTTTGATTTTCAATCTCCCTATTAATTTCAACAATTCAAGGACGATGATTTGAAATTTGATAATCGAAGGAAGCCTTTTTGTCCAGATATTCCTGAAGTTAAGTCTCGTGTCTATCGACCCCTTTTTCAGAAGCTTCACTTAGATCCCACGCCGCAGTCATCTCTCCTCTTTTCGGATGGAGTTGCATGTTATAGACCCTTTTAAGGTTTATGTCTCGGAATACCTGATCGAAGTAAGCTTCGAACTCGAACAGAAGTAAGCTTCGAACCATGGATTGTTGAGTTCAGTCAGCAGTTTCTGAATGTTGGTTCCAAGTTGAGTTTATCCTTTAATAGCAATTAGGAGGTCGATTCAAAAGATGTTGACTTTGAGTTGTTGGATTAGGAGGTTCACATAGCCTTCATTCACGTCAACCAAAGAAGTATTAGAAGAATTTGAAAATCTTGTGTCAGTCGAAAGCCTGCGTAGTTTCTGAAGCTTTTCTAATGCCTTTCTAGGATTTTTCGTTTTAATGGCCAAGATTTCTTCTTGACTGGGGGAAGTGTTGGAGGAAGAATCTTGGATGATGGGCTGAGTCTGATTCCCTTCAAAAACATTAAGATGACTCCCCCCCCCCCCCCCTCCGGTGGAATGTTTTCGATACTAGTTTGTACTTGTTCTTCATCTACCTTCTTGAAGCACTGTGCAGTTTGTCGATTGTCCTGGGATGAATTGTCATGGACAGAGGCTAGTGTATCACCAAATTCTTAGATCTGTTGGGGAGTTAATTCATTGACTTTGACCTTCACCTTAGGATTTAGCTCTTTTTAACTTCCTGCATCCTCACTAGTTTGCTTAATCTCTCGATGAACAGATGCGAGACTAGAGTCAATGAGCGCCGACCAATGAATGAGAGAGTAAGTGGAAGTCGAACTTTTAATACCTTTTGATTTGTCTAACATGTCCTCATTTAACTGTGGTTGTGCCTGAAAAAGAGGAACAATTAGTTGCATTGGAGAAAATGAGAAATGAGAAACGCAAGTAATACCCCAGGTTCCTTCGTCTCTTTATCTTTGATTTGGAGGCCTTTTGGTTGCTTTTTACGTTTCTCCTTATCAAAATTGGCCAAGTCTTTACCCTCCTTACTAGTAGGACTAGCAATCGAAGTTTGTTTTTCCTTGGGAGAATTTATTTTTCGACTAGTGCCTTACATCTTCCTGACACCTTTCTTAGGAGATGGCTTGTGTCTAGGATTCGAAAAGATCTAGGTCTCTTCGATGTCATCTGAGATCTCGACTTTGGTCAAGTTCTCTGTTGGTTCTGTCGTTGCCTGAAAGGTTTGAGTGGTTAGTCTACCAAATTGCCGAAACCAAAAGCTTAAGAAAATCATGAGTCCACACATGTCTCGGTGCAGCCTTTGTGGTTTTCTTCTTCTTGGGCTTGGTGTTTGTCGGGAAACTTTGGCCATGTTTTCGACTATGAAAAGAAAATGGGGTGTTAAAATCATTTCGAGATTAACCAGTGAACAAGCTAGACAAAAAGAATTACTTTTTTCTTCTGGTTGTCTTCTTCTTTTTGGACCTCACCATCATTGGATGGGCCTTCACCGTTGGCTTCGCCTTGTTTTTCAGTTTCACTTGCAATAAAGACATATGAGAAGTCGAAGAGATGAATATAAAAGAGTCGAATTAGTTGATGTGTACCTGCTTTTTTTCTCAAGGCATTCCTGTAAGTTGGAAAAGCCAGCCATCAATCTTTTGTGAAAATTTTCTTCAAAAAAGTTACCTTGGAAGTATTTCAACCACCAATTCTCAAACTCCATTGTTGAGTAGAAAGAAGGTTGAAAGTGGAAAGTGGGCAGTACGAGAACTTGTTGATGTTGGAATTGCATGCAATCTCTATACTCTTAAGCATACAATTTTCTCTTCGACCAACAGATATCATTCTCCCAGGTGTAGAGAGATTTTGGCAACATTTGGCTAAAACCAAATTGTCTTGCCACTAAGTTAGGCTGATAATTTATAAACCCAAAACCAATGGACCCTATCTCGATACGAGTAGATAATAGTGTAGGGGTTAAAAAATATGCCTAACAACATTTGACATTGCAGCAAATGAAGGGGTTACACCAGGGAACCTGTTTCATAACCAACTAGGGCCAACACAATGGTCTATGAAGGGTGCCATAGTTAAAATGAAAGTTTCGGCATCGAGAAACAAATTGATGTGCTTCATGAATGTTATTTATGAAGGAGTGTGCTATGGGGGGAAAATAGGGCAAAGTCGAGTGCCTTCGATGCTCATAACATCAATTTCTACCACCAGAGCCTTCAAAATGGTTATCTCTAATTTTGGTTCAAATTTAGCATTCAATCAAAGTTGTAAGAGCCACAGGGGGCCAAAAAGGAGGTTCTTTTTATTGGTCTTAGGGAGGTGTTTCAGCTTATGAGAAAAAGTACCTAATGATTTATATAGGGTGGCTAGAAGTAACTTGCCAAGGGATATCTTTCGACCCTCATGGAGTTGAATTGCTAAAGAAACATATTTTTAGCTATTTGCAAGGAACTCGAGACAAAGAAGTAGTAGGAAACCCAAAGGGTTAGAAAACTAATGTGCTCTTCGTCGGAGACTTTTTTGTGGTAGTGTTATGATGGTCAGTGATGTAACTTTTGAAGCTGTATTGATCAAAGACGAATTCATTAATGATTTCCAATATAGGGGTGAAGGTTTCACCGGTGGGTCGAAGCCCAGTGATAGTTGTTACGTCGAACAAATTCGGCGTAACCATCCTAATGTGTTTGTCGAACCTTCTCAAAAGAAGATCGAAGTAAGCAACATAGCGGGATTATACTTAGGACCAGTTCTAGACAGTTGAATTACGTCAAAAATGCCTATGTTTTCCCATTGTTCTTTCTTCTGGATTTGAACTTTTTTTAGCTATGCAAGGTCATCTTTATTTTGGAGGTGGGGATGCTGATTGAAAAACATACGTAGGCGTCTCCATAAAGTTCAGATCGAGTGCGCATTCTTAAAACGCATAAGGCATGGTAACAGGATAGCAAGGAAAGAAACCTTTAACTTTCTCCAGATGTGATTTAACATTAGGAAATGGGCCTAGAAATGCAAGGAGTTTATCAGAAAGGGAAAACGGAATTAGTACCTATTTGACCTAGACTGAGGTTTTCTCCTTATCAAGCAGTGGTTCGGGCACAAAATCTCTCCCCTTTGCCTCCCCCAATTTCGGAACCGCAAGTGCAAGAGGGTTCTTGCTAGTAGCTAGTGCGGAAGTTGTAAAAGAAACCATTGTTTCTTTTGCTGGAGCTTTTTGAAAAGAAGGTTTCTTTTGTTGAGTAAAAATACTAATCTGTGTGAATGCTTGGAGTTGGAAGAAATGAAATGATAAGCTGAGACTGGTATTTATAGAGAATGGTAGTGGGTAATCGTCCAATAAGTGTTATTCGTGTGGCAATTGAAGGCGTTTCCTCTTCAGGGAGTGGAAAGTTAGCGGGTTAGAGAAGTTATTTTCCACTCTCCTAGGAAGTAGTAGTAATGATGATTCTTTTGGAAAAACCCATTATGAGCAGATGTTTGTGAAAAGGCACAATGATGACACTGACGTTAGTAGAGTGATTTGAATAGTGTGAAAAGTGTTCAAAAAGGTTGCATTTCTCCCTTTTGACATTTGTGTGGTCAAAAATGTCATTTTAGGGAGCAATTTGTCGCCTCATATTTTCGAAACAGGTAATAAACGTGAGGATTTTGGATCAAATCTGACCATGGCATGGATTTAAGGTTTCACCCATAGTCGAAATGGTCATTTTCGACCAGAAGACCACTTAGCCATTCAATGAGAATTTCATGTCGAAGAAGGTTGGGAAACCTAGTCGAGTGATCCATGGAAGACCCTGGTCGAGTTAAAAGACTTAGTGAGATTTGAGATATTTAGTTGACGTGGCTATGATGTTTTTATTGAAGAGTTTGGATAAGATCATACAATTATTTAAGAACACATGGAAACCTGTCATAGATGAAAGATGCATGAAGAAGAAGACGTGTCAAGTTTTGTTAAGTCGACAGTTGTAGACGGTTATGTTAGGACTAATATATAAGCAGTGTTCGTTTGTAGTTTTAGGGTTCCACAAATTTACACATTATACACTCAAAGTATCCAACTGGGAAAGTGAGAAACGATTTTTCAATGTATGTACTTGCGTCCCATTTATAAAGTTAATCTTTTCCTTTAACTTTTCATTTTTTACCCATTTACTTTACTGCATTATTTTCTCATTCAACATTCTTGACGTTAATTGTAAAAAACTTTCAAAACATACAATTTTTGCACAAATTTATCCCGGGATATTTTCGAGTTTAATCTCTTAAGTAAAATCAAAATTTTCTTTGTTTGTTAAATTTCACGGTAAACAACTAGATATTCTGATTTTCACCATACTCACGTAATGGATTCCCCTTTCGAAATCCCGTTACCTGGATAATTGCCCAATAAGGCGAGGTCTTTTGATTGCTACCTTCCTCTCTTAGCACATTCGAAGTGTTACTACACTCCTGAAAATTCTTACCATCAGATGCTAACTCGATCCTAATGTGTCCTCACTTACCGGTTAATATCCTTTAGGTAAGCACATACACATTTATCAATTAGGATTACCTCATTAATCTATCGATTAACTTAATTCCAAGGGACACTATCTTATTTTCCTTAATTAATCAATCGATCGACACTACAAGAAATAACATATTTTGCAGCGACTTTTTCTCAGTGACAATTAATTTGTTGGTAAAAATATGCATATAGCAACGACTAATTTAAATTGTTACAATATCTTTTTCTCAACAACTTTATTATTGTTGGGAAAAATAACTTATCTCATAAACATTCAATATTACAAATAATTATATTTCACCTTGGACGCGAAGGGGATATAACCTCGGTTACACATGCGAAGTAACAAAAGACGACATGAAAATATGTCACTTTATCTCTCAATTTTTAAATAATCAAGGGGAAAAGTGGCACTGGTCATCGGTTCAATTCCCAACAACTACATTTTTTGAATTTTAAAAACTGCGCTAGTTTTCACCTTGGATTTTAATAATAACTGAGGGGTAAAATCTTGTTTATAAAATTTTAGTTTTAACCTATTTTTTCTTCTCTTCGTTCTAATCTACAAAGCATTAAATTTGTTGACAAACTCTAAATCCTCCTCATCGTCATCAACAACCACTACAACAAAATCATGTTATAACTTCAACAAATTAGCGTCAGCCTCGACTCTGACACTATTAGCATTACTAACATGCCTCCATATATCGATGCTAACTGAGTAAAATCATTTTGCTTTATTTTTATATTAGGTCATTAAATATAGCGCCAACCTTAACCGTCGCTATATATATATATATATATATATATATATATATATATATATATATATATATATATATATATATATATATATATGCAGTAAATTTATTTTATTTTAAATAATTCATATTGAAATATTAGTGGCGACCATGATCGACGCTAACGTATTTTTTTTTTAAGTTGCAGCAGTTAGGGCTGACGCAATTCTTGATACGAAAAAATTTCATTTACCCTCCTTTTTTTATTATTTTTAACCGTTGCGACAGCCTGATCGACATTATTATTGATGTGAAAAAATTTCATTTTCCCACCTATTTCATCTGCCTCCTTTTTTATATTATTTTAAATAATTATTTATTTGTTGTGAAATTTTTAAAGTAGCGGCGGTCCTAACTGATGCTACCTTTGATAAGAAAATCTTTACATTTTCATCCACAAGTTTGCCATTTTTTGATTGTTTTAATTATTTATACTATAAATTAAAAAAAAGACTAAAAACTAACAAAAACAAAATTCATAAAATAAAATAAAATATATATATTAATAAAATAAAATAAAATAAAATTACAACTAAATTAATAAAATTAAACTATAAATTAATAATACTATAAATTTTACTATAAATAAATAAAAACAAAAAAATATATAAATTAAAACTAAAACTAAATTTAAAAAATAAAATTTGTAAATTAATAAACTAAAGTCCAAACTATATCAAACACAAAATTATTAAATAAAATGAATATTAAAACCATAACTTAATAAGAAAGTAAAATAAAAATATAATTTAACTAAATAATAACATAAAACTAAAAACTTAATACTAAAATTATATATTAATAAATAAAATAAAATTACTACTAAGTTAATAAAATAAAATAAGAGAAAAACTATAAATTAATAATAAATTAAAATAAAAACAAAACTAAAAGAAAATTTAACTAAATTAATAACATAAAACTAAAAAACTAAAACCAAAATTATATATTAATAAATAAAATAAAATAACTACTAAATTAATAAAATAACTATTTTAAGTTCATTCACAAAATCAGTTCCCCCTATTTTACTTTTAAACCATTTTAGTCCTTCTTTTTAATTTTATTTTTAAAAAAAGTGACATATCATTTTTTTAATAGTTGGCATAAGTGATGTGGACATTGTTTTATTTTATATGTCATTTTCTTGTCTTTCTATAAAAGATAATTAAAATGAAAAAAATATTAAAAAACTAAAATTGTAAATTATAAATAAAAATTATAAATTATAATTATAATTTTATGATAAATTAATTGAAATTAAAACTAATTTTTGTATTATTTTATTTTTTAACAAACATTATATGTGGGCCCAAATCCTTAATAAAGATTTTTTTTAAATGTTCTAAATCATCAATCACATTGAATTATCATAAATAATCTTAATGAAATGTAAAATGTATGCATAATGCTAATACGTGTCTCAATGACACAAATTAATGATTTATTTGTAGAAATATTCTCTTGAAATGCATGTATTTAAAATTTTAAAACTTAAAATATTATTTTATTCCACATATTTGTGCCTTAAGAGCACAAGTTAGCAAGATCCAAAATATATTTACTTTTTCTATTACTAAAACTAGCGTCCAGACATCTTGGTAATCTGTGTTCTTCTTTCTGTGTTTTTAATAAACATACGTGAAAATATATACGATATTGTTTTATTTAATGTTAATTTTAATTGGAAGTGATATAAAAAATTAATAGTAGAAATTTATGTGAAAGATAATAATAGTGATTTAAATAAAAGTTATTAGAAATTATTATTTAAGTTATCTAAGAATAAAATTGGTAAAAAAAATAAGATACGCCGAAACCAAAATTTTCTTTTAAGAAAGGGATGATGCACTGACCGTGTAAATTTATTTTACACTGTCAATCAATGACGACCATGCATCCCACCAAATCAGACTAAAAATTTTAAAATACTGGTATGATATGTCGAAATAATACATTTTTATTGGATGAAAGTGTAAAACTATTTTACTCTGTCAGTGCATCACCATTAAACTTTTTTCTTTTTATATATTGTTATAGATTTACTCAATGCTCCCGAGACTTCCATTGTTATTCCTCCAATTTTTTTTCCAAAACCCATATCATTATTATTCTTCATCCTAATTTTTTTCCCAAAACTCAGATCTTTATCTATTCTTCATCCTAGTTCTTTTCAAAGCCCAACTCTTGTTCTTCATGTCAATTCTTTCCCAAATTCGTCTTTTCATCTTTACTGAGACTTCTGATTATAGGGTTAGTTTTGGGGGGAAAAGAAGGCAGGAGTGAGACTTATGTTTTTGAGTTTGAGTTCTTCAAATTTTGTTCAAATTGTTTATGTTTATTATGAAAGGGTAGTTTGAAGAAGGTTGCAAATTCATTGCATTTTTAACCTGTTGATCTTAAAGACAAAAAATGGAGAATAATTAATCCAAATGAATGTAGATCTGGATTTGGCTTTTCATTAAATTTTAGTTTATTAAATCTTTCTTTATTGTTTGTTTTCTAGGGTTTCTCTACAACCCCACCCCCACTCACCGGTTCGGAATATCGAAAGAGGATGAAAATTGGTGGAAAATTCATTTACGAGACAACAAAGAAGAGAGTATTTGCCCCAATTGCCCCTTTTTTGAAATTAATTTCCCACTATGTCCCCGTCTGAAAAAAATTCCCAATCCGCCCCCTTTTTCTTTTTGGGCTCGTCCAATGGTTGGACGAGGGCATGAAGGCCCAATGCACGCAGTGTGGGCTCGGCCAATCAATGGCCGAGGGCATGAAGAAGCTTTTTTTTTTTAATATTTTAAATACTTTATTAAATAGTTTTTTAATTGTTATTAAATAGTTTTTAAATTAATTCTATATTTAATTAATATAATTGTTTTTTTTAAATAATAATAATTTTTTTATAAAAATATTTAAAATAAAATGTAAATAATAATAGTTTTTCATGATAATAAAAAAATGTTGATATTATTATTTTAAAAATATTAATAATAAAAATGATTAATTTTTAGAATATTAATAATAGAAATAATTTTTGTCTTATATATTAATAATAAAATTGACATGTTTTCCTCCAAAATTTCAATAATTTTTTGGGAATGATATATTTCCCGCCAAAAAGTTTTTGTGTTTGTACTGTCTCGGCCAATGATTGGCCGAGTATTCAAGTATTAATTTTCTATAAATAGCAGAACTTGTAGAAATGTAACTCAGATCACAAAATCCTTTCTTTAGGTCAGAATGTCTGTTTGTGGTCTTGTATTTTATGGACACGGTGAAAAAATGAGTGTTTGCCTTGATCCGCAATGGAATTTCAGAACACTGATTTCAGCCATCCACACTGGCTTCCGACAGTTGGGCGGGCGTCGTATGAAGGTGAGGAAAGTAGAGTATCATTGTCCATACATAACGTTGACTGATGCAAGCCCCGATGGTACGTACATGTATTACCTGGATCGTATAGAAAATGATGAAGATGTCCAGTGTATGTTTTCGGCACATAGTGGTGAAGTTAATAGAGGAGTTGAAGGTCCACTTGTTTTGGTTGTTGTTGTTGATTAGTTTTTTAACTACCAGTTGTGTTGGTTGTTGTTGTTGTTTAGTTAATGTGGTCGTACTTTGTAACCATAACCCTTTGATTAACAAATGTATTTCATAATTGTTTGTTCCCAAAAGACATTAGAAATACACAACGGTTTATATATATTACGTGCATAGTAGTTAATAAATAAATAAAAAACATAATCATCTGAACGGATATTTAAAACAACAACATAATCATCTGGAAGGTCGTTGGGATGGTCCTGCAACATTAGGACATTTCCTACGCATGTGTCCTATTTCACGGCAAATTCCACACCTTCTCTTTTCCTTTTCAACATCGTCCATCTCGGTTCTAATCCTGGTGCTGTTTGGGCGCCCTTTCTACCTCCTTCTCATAGAGTCGTCGTGGCAAAGAGTAAATCCTTCATATTGTGGTCAATTCTCCTCATGGGGAAGTCCTAGGAAACTCTCCTGATAGACCTTAAAGACGTTAAGAATTTTGAAGACGTCTGGAATGTGAATGGAATAGTCCTGACGTATGCTCGAACATGCTGCGATTACATGAGAGCAAGGTAAGTGAAATGCCTGAAATTTCCCACAGTCACAGTTGTTTCCTCAGATCAACGCTGAACGTTCCGGTTGGTCGACCGTCGTTATGATTAATCTTCTCTTGGACCATGAAATAAAATCTCTCTCGATCGAACTGCATGACGTTGTGCATGTTAACTTTGATGACTTCCTCAGCCATCCCCTTGTTGCAGTTATTAGTGAAAACCTGCCCAGAGGCTAATATTTTTGTCCACTGATGGCCTCTTCTACCAAATAGTGATCCTAAACGATAGTACGTAGATTTGACCAATGCAGTGATTGGAAGGTTTCGGGTTTCTTTTAGCACCGAGTTCATTGCTTCTGCTAGGTTAGTTGTCATGTGACCCCAGCGTTGCCCTCCGTCAAATGCCTTTGCCCACTTCTCGCGAGGGGTGTTGTCTATCCATGATAAAGCGTCGTTGTTTGTTCTTCGGATTTCCCCCCGATAGTAGTTAAATGTTGCCTCTGTTAACGCATAACCCATGTTAACAACTATTTTCCGCAGATCCTTGTCTTTAATCTCGCGCATGAAGTTTTGCGCGATATGTCTAATGCAATAGACGTGTGATGAAGGAGGAAACTGCCATCCATTTTCCAGGTTGTTGTATGCACTCTTTATCGATTCATGCCTGTCTGATATTAGGCATAGATTTGCTTGGGGGGTAACATGCATTCTCAAATTCTTAAGAAAGAAACTCCAGGCTTCCTTTGTCTCACTTTCAACCAATGCGAACACTATCAGAAATATGTTCCTGTTCCCATCCTGTGCCACAGCCATCAACATAGTCCCTCTGTACTTGCCATACAACCAAGTTCCATCAACCTGTACAATTGGTTTACAAAACGTGAAACCACGTATACATGGTCTAAACGCCCAAAACAGACGATGAAATATCCTTTGGTCACCCAAGTATGAACCATCATTTGAAATCACAGGTAAGGATTGTAATTCTATAATGATACCTGGTAGATATGTTTACATTACCAGTATCCACTGCGGAAGATCGTTGTAAGATGTCTCCCAATTTCCATACAGCGACTCAATTGCCTTACACTTTGCAATCCATGCCTTTTTGTATGATATTATATATCTGTATTTCTCAACAACATGAGCGATGATAACCTTCACCTTAAGAGAAGTGTCCCGATTTACAAGCTCCATTATGCTCTTGCTAATCATTTCTGAACTGAGTTTTGTATGGTCTTGTGACATGGAAGTGGTTGTGCACGTATGAGGCCCACTACACTTACCAACTCTCCACCTTGAGTTGCCCTTGCGCAATGAGACCCTGCATTTGAAATTGCATGTTAAATTTCTACGTTTGATGACAAAACGTACATTGTCAGATTTAACCACAGAAAAATCTAGACTACGTTTTATATGCCATTGTTGCAACGCCAGAACACACTTTTCCTTATCTTCATACTCGATGCCCTCCTCTATTTCGTCAGAATTGTGAGTTGGTATGAAACTGCCGAAAACGGAGATTGGTTCAGCATCATCCAAACTTATGTTTTGCATGTGCGCAGGTGGGTTGTACAAACTAATTGGTTGCGCTCTTAGTGCAACGGTCGATGTGTCGAATATGTCCTCATTGCCATCGTCATCACTAACACCAAATAGATCTTCAAATCGAACCTCCTCAAGATCATCCTCACTATTCTCGCCTACCTCTTCATTTGGTATGAAAGGTTCATTATTTTGAGTCGGCTCTTCGTCAATGGCTTGACTCATTCCATAGTCGTGTGACTGTACAGATTATGTTGGATAACCGTGATTTTCGTTGTGAGTCGGTTGTTCTTCAACATCTTCATTGTGACTCGGTTGTTCTTCAAGATTATCGACTAGACGAACATATATCTCAATGCTGGGTAATTGAGATAATGTTACATGACATTGAAACATCGAACTAACATCTTCGTCGGTCTCAATCGGTGTCATTATGTAAAAGACGGTATTATCATCTCCATTAAATAATGGATGTGAGTATGTTATTCGGTCTCCGAATCCATGGTAAAGCTGTTAATGGCCCAACAAACGTAACCAATGACGTTTACATGGAAAATTTGGGCATCAAACCAACAGCCTCGGATAAAAATGGGGCTTCTGTCAAAATTGTTTGGTTAGAAGCAGTATTAACGCAACTCAAAAAATAACCCTAACCCGTCCGAGGCAGAAAATATTTTACATGCAAAAATTTATATTTTACTTTTAATTGCTACTTTTTTAATGCTAGATAAGAGTCACAATTTGTTGCATTCTTCTTGGTTACCTTTAGTAGGAGACCTTGAAAAATGTAATACATACAGTTGGGGTTCTGCTTGTTTGGCGACACTATATAGACATATGTGCAAGGCGGCCCATAAAGGAGTAAAGAGCATAAGAGGATGTGTTGTATTACTAACTGTATGGGCATTCACACGCATACCCTTGTTAGCTCTGGTTAGTAACGAGGTTCCATCACATCCTTATGCATTAAGGTAACGATTTTCATTTAAATGCAATTTATATTTATCAAAATTATTTATACGTCACTTTAACGTATTTTTTTTTATATGCAAGATGGTGCAAACGAGGTATGAATTATGGAAATAATCCTCGTCATCATCTACGAGGGTACCGTGTTGCAATAAACACATGGAAGAAAACGATGTAAGAATGATTAATTATAATATTAAACTTATTTAAATTTATTTTATACATTCTAATATTAATTATAATATTAAACTTATTTAAATTTATTTTATATATTCTAATATTAATTATAATATTAAACTTATTTAAATTTATTTTATACATTCTAATAGTTATATTTCTTTTAACAGTTTATTTGGAGGTCGTACATACAATATCCAGTGCCTGATTATAATGACAGCCGAGTCTGGAGTGCAACAACATATATGATATGTTTCTATACCGTTGAGATGCATCAGACGGATCGAGTCAAACTCCAATTTGGATTTGAACAACAAATACCGTCTCCGCCAAGATGTCTAAGTGAACACCATAACATGACTATGGTCCAAGCTTGGGACACGCATTGGCAAGATTTAAATAAAGAAGAGCTGAAAGAATGGAAAAGAAGAAGGCATTTGGTGTTACAAGGAAACTCGATAATTGGTGAGTCTAAGTCGGGTAGAGAATACATGAATTGGTTTTTATCAATTCCTTTTATGCACGTTCCTCCGACACAATTTTTGAATGATCCCCGTCAACGTGTAGCTTCTTCAACCCAACAAACAACATCACCCCCACAACAACATAACCAACCATCATCCTCAGCTCAACAAACATACCAACACACCTAGACCACCCAACAACACACCATTTATTCCACCTAAACCCAACACCATAATCCCCAAACACCATTCCCTCAAACAAACTACTTTTACAACCAACAATATCAACAACAAACCAACATACGCCCACCCATACAATACACTCAAATTCCTCAACCCAACTTTGAATACTCAAACCCTCATTCTCAACCCCAACCTTCTAACACCACATTCGCACATCCCACTCCCACATACAACCCTAATGATGTGTATTATCCTCGTATCCAACACACCCAACCCGAAACCTACACACAAGCCACACATTCACTACCCAACTTTAACCTCACCGATGACCATTTAATGACTATGCCTTCTTTTGGCGTTCAAGAACTCGACGGTATGGATATGCCTCCAAACACATCACAACAACATCAAAGTCAACAACATCAACAACAACAAGACGCCCTTGATGAATTGTCTTCCGACTCATCTCTGTCTCCCGCAAGACAAAGACAAGAAGACTTGGGCAAGGGAAAACGCAAAAAAGTTGGCACAAGATGTGGAACAGGCGGTCACTATAAATAAAATGTATTGCTTCCATTATATCAATAAAATGTATTTCTTCCATTGTAATTCTTAAAAAAACAAATTATTTCTATTATTAATATTCTAAAAATTAATCATTTTTATTATTAATATTTTAAAAATAATAATATCAACATTTTTTTATTATCATGAAAAACTATTATTATTTACATTTTATTTTAAATATTTTTATAAAAAAATTATTATTATTTTTTAAAAAATCAATTATATTAATTAAATATAGAATTAATTAAAAAACTATTTAATAATAATTAAAAAACTATTTAATAAAGTATTTAAAATATTAAAAAAAAAACTTCTTCATGCCCTCGGCCATTGATTGGCGAGCCCACACTGCGCGCATTGGGCCTTCATGCACTCGTCCAACCATTGGACGAGCCCAATAAGAAAAAGGGGACAGATTGAGAATTTTTTTCGGACTGGAGCATAATGACAAATTAATTTCAAGAAAGGGGCATGTCAGAAAAAAAGTCCAAAGAAGAGGGCTAATGGACCTAAGTGTCATGATACAGGAAAGAGAATCTAAGGGATTCCATATTTGAGACCCAAAGAATACAAGAGATTTAGATTGTTTCACAATAGTTGAACAATAATTAATAGAGCATATTGATGGAGGTCCTTTTTATCCGGAGAAATTGTTAGGGAGAGGATTACTTGTGCCTTTTTGTTCCAGACAAAAAAATTGTTAGGAAAATTTTGTAATTCCAGAAAACATAAGCACCTAAAAATTAAGATAATGTTATCAACGGATTAAAAAATATATTATTTCTTTTATTTGTGCTGAAGAGTTTTGATTTTTAATGATGTAAATCATGAACGTGGAACATAATTTGAAGATAATTAATTTATAATTTATAATTTTTGATAATATATTATTTTTATTTTCAATTATTATTGTTTTTTTATTTCAAATTTTGAATTTTTATTTTATTTTTTATTAATTATAGGGTTTAATGGTGATACATTGACCGTGTAAAAATTATTTTTTATTTTTTATTAATTATAGGGTTTAATGATGATACATTGACCGTGTAAATTTTTTTATATTGTTCATCCAATAAGAATATATCATTTTGTCATGTCAGTATTTTAAAATTTTTAGTTTGACTTGGCGGGATGCATGATCGTCATTGGTTGACAGTGTAAAATAAATTTTTACCTTCTTCAGTGCATCACCCATTTTCTCTTAATTATAAATATAAGAAGAAAAAGATAATATGCAAAATGGATTGAATGAGTTGGCTGTGTCTCGCTCTTATATATCATATTTTTTTAATCAAAAATAGTAAAGGAAATAAAAATTGTTTAAAAATAAAATAGTGGGACTTATTTAATGAATATCTCAAATACGAGAATTAAAACTTTAATTTAATTTAAAATAAAATAAAACTATAAATTAATAATAAAGTAAAATAAAACAAAAGTAAAAAAACTCTCTCAACTCTAAAATTTAGTCTCTCAATCTCTCAAATGTGACATATTTATTGAATATAGTGATGTTGCATAACTTATTTAGCTCCATGTAATATGGGAATATTTAATATGGGAGATATTTAGGTCAAAATGATGATTACGATGTTCAAGTAAGATAGGTTAATGATGAAGAAAATGATGTGGGACACGATGATGGTAAAGAAGAAGTTGATTTGGGACATGGTTTTTAGAGGGAGGTATGATGTTCAACAATAAATATATAATGAGTGCAACAATAAAAAACTATGCAATGAAAAATGAGAAGAATTTGTTAATAAAAAAAGTTGAAAAATGATGGTTATTAAGTCTATGAATGGTTGTAAGTTTCACACGAGGATTAGTAAAACAATTGTAAATTAAGTTTAGAAAGTTGTAAGTTAAAATGATGACCACATATATCATAAGACAACACAAAATAGGTATGCAAAAGCTGAATGACTTGCAAAAGAACAATTTTTACATACACTTTGGCATAATCCAGACATGAAAATGGCGGGGCTAATAACTAAAGATGTTGATAATTAGGGCATAAAGTTGTCACATGATCAAGCAAATATATCCAAATAAGGGAAGTGAATTTGATTCAAGGGTCTAAGATAGACCAATTTACTCATTTAAGAGTTTACTCTCCAGAATTGCTAAAATCAAATCCAAAAAGTAGTGTTGATATTCAATGCTCTAAGTCTGATGTGGGTCACGTGTTTGAAAGAATTTATATATATTTAGAGGCATTATAGATGCAAGTCTCTCGTAGAATTAAATGTTTGTTATGGAGGTCAGATGATGGTAGTTGTTGGAAGAAATGGAAATAACTAGATATTTCCAACTACTTATGTTGTTGTAGAGATTGAGACAAAGTACTTGTGGGAGGGATTCTTTTACTTCCTAGCTTCTTGATAGTTTATAAATTATACATCAAAGATCTTATACATTTATTTCAAACCAACAAAATATATACTTTTCTTGTTTTCTTTTGCGTCATTTTATCATTCACTTACTTCATTTCATTTTCCTATTTTTATCCTTTATATTCTAGGGATTGGTGCATGTAGTTTAAAAAAGTAGTGCGCATACGGGGAAAAATATTGTGTGAATAATGGGAGGAAACAATATCTTGGATTATAAGTGAAATAAGTAATTTGGGCAACAACAAGAGATACAACAACACTAGCATGGGAAGAGAAATCTAAATGATGAAAGATGTGAATGAAACTTCTTGAAAAAATATGATAGAAGTGTCAACACAATATTGGAGCATATCACATTTTAAGACATACTCATCGGGTGAACTTCAGGTTAATAACATGCGTGAGACATTTAAAATGATTATATTAGAGTAAAGAGACAAGCCAATTATGACACATTTGGGAGGGATCAAACACTATTTGATAAAAAGAATAATAAGTTAGAAAAAATTAATTGTCAGATATAGGAGAAATATCTTTCATAGAATTCAAACCGTTCTTGAAAGTAATAAGAGACAATCTTAAGGTTAGACTTGTCCGTGGCATGACGATGATAATTTTGCAATATTTGGAGTAATAAATGACACTGAAAATTACTATGTGAATCTAAAGCCAAATCCATGTGCTCGTAAGAAATTAGATTCGACTGAAATTTCATGTTGTCATGTGATAACATGTATATGAAAAGAAATAAAGAAAATGAAGATCGTGTCTTCGATTATTATAGGTTAGTTTCTTTTTCTTTTTTTATTAGTATGTTGAAATTGTTATGTAATTTGTTATTTTAATTGTTGAATATTGGTAATAAACCATGCAACAAATCTAACTTTTTAACTATTTATTCACATCTCATTTTGCCTACTAGTTGACCATAATTATGGCATTTATCTGACTCCATGAAAAATTGTCCACCAGTCATAAGTACGGTAATTCGTCATCTTAAAAAGATAACAAAAAAGACTAATTATGAACAAAAAAACCCATATATACTAGCAAAAAAAACAATCAACTCTTAAATGTAAAAAATATGAAGTTATGAGTCAGAACAAGATATGTTTTAAGGGAAAAAGAGAAGTTGACATAATTGTTTCAAAGGGTGGAAATATTGTAGTGTCTCTAAAATATGAACTTTTATTATGTGTTGTCATTATTGAAGGCAACTAATGTTAGTCTAAACATAGTATGTTTAACTATTTTGTTAATGTTTATGCAACTAATGTAAAAAATATAAGGAATGTCATGATTTTTGGGGATGGTTAAAAATATTCATGTTGAAGAAGTCTCACATCGATTAGTTTTGTGAATGAAGAGAGAGTCTAAGACTATATATATAAAACACAAGTTATTTCAAGTCATAAATCACTTAGCTTTGTGAAGGTATGGGGAGTCCAAGTCTATATAGTTCTTCATTCCAAGATGCACCAGTCAAAAACACTTTAAGCTTGTATTTGACTTTTTAGATTTTCTCTTATACTCTTGTTTTATAGTATTATGAGGGGTAGTTAAATATTTTCTTTGGAGAGTGTGGATGTATTGGGACCATGGGATTGTTGAGGGTAGTATATGTGTTGTAACAATTTTCACATAGTGTTATTTTCTAGTTGTCATTTGACATTGGTCGTCGTTTTTTCTCCAGTTTTGGAGTTTCCATATTAATCTTTTGTGTTGTTATTGTGTTCCTCTTTTTTCTCCATGCTTTATTTTTTTCTAACAACTGGTATCAAAAGCCTTGGTTTGGTAGGGTATAAGTTTTTTTAGTATGCTTTGTGGTTGCAGTTTTGACTGATCTTCCATATCAAAAAAGAAGTTTTTACTCTGTGTTGGTTAGGAAAATTTTGTTTTGCTGCAGGAAAGATTTTGGTTGTAATGTCAAGTTTTTCAAGTCGGTGAAGATTGACTTAGAGAAATTTGATGGAAGAATTAATTTTGGTTTGTGGAAAATTCAAGTCAAAGATGTTTTGATACAATTAGGATTACACAAGGCCTTCAAAGGAAACATTTCCAACATGGACAACAAGAAGTGGGAGGAACTAGATTTGAGAGCTTCGAGTATAATTTGCATGTCTTTGGATAAGAATATCCTTGTGAGTGTTCTTGGTACGTCATCAGTCAAAGAGCTTTGGCAGAATCTTGAAGGGATATATCAAGGAAAGGGTATATCAAACCGTTTATTATTGAAGTAGCAATTTCATAACTTGCGTATGGATGAACATACAAAAGTATATAATCATCTAAGTGTTTTAAATGGTATTGTTTATGAATTAGAAACTATTGGAGTTAAGATTAATGATGAAGATAAAGCTTTGAGACTCATATGATCTCTTCCATCTTCCTATGAGCATATTAAATCTGTTTTAATATATGAGAAGGAAACTTTGAGCTTTGAAGAAATTGCTAGTAAGATTATTGCTGAAGAAAGAAAATTGAAGGATGAGGATAATACTTCATTAAACTCAGTGTTGGTTGCTAGAGGAAAGTCGTATGTGAATAAAAATAAAGAAATTGGTGTGAGATGTTGGGAATATGGAAAGCTTATACATATAAAGTATAAGTGTCTTGATGGGGCAGCGTTAGAGAAGGTCTCTGAGTCAAATGCTAGCAATGGATGATCTTCTCTGAAAATCGAGAAGTGTGTCCTCATGAAATTATTGATGTCATGGAAAATTACGAGTTATTGCAAGTGGATTAATACATGGGCATTTATGAAAAGTGTATTGTGAGATTACGTTGATGGTTGAAGAGCTCCCGACCAACACAAAAGTTGCACCATGAATTTTCAACCTAGTTTTAGACATGGGAAAATTCTTGAAGTGGTTTAACTTCAAGTGAAGTATATTCTTATTTAGGTAGAGTATGATAGTTTTAAGACTAAGATTGTCGGTGAAGACAATGTGGAGATTCTTGAAATGGTTTAGTTTCAAGTGAAGTATATTCTTCTTTGGATGGATATGATAGTTTTTTAAGACTATGATTGTTGGTGAAGACAATGTGAAAATTATTGGAGTGGTGTAGCTTCAAGTGACTATACTCTTTATGATAGAGTGTGATTATCAGTGAAGACAATGAAAGATTATGTATTATTTTCAATCAAGGTGGAGATTGTTGGGTTTGATTGGAAATATACATGTTGAAGAAGTCCTACAATGCTTAGTTTTGTGAATGAAGAAAGATTCCAAGGTTATATATAGGATACAAGTTCTTTCAAGTCTCACATCGCTTAGTTTTGTGAAGAAAGAGGAAGTCCAAGGCTATATATAGGATTCAAGTTCTTCATTCCAAGATGCACCGGTCAAAACACTTTAAAGTTGTATTTGACTTTTTATATTTTCTCTTATACTCTTGTTTTAGAGTGTTGTGAGGGGTAGTGAAATGTTTGCTCTGGAGAGTGTGGGTGTAATGGGGCCATGGGGTGGTTAAGGGTAGTCAATGTGTTGTAATAATTTTCACATTATGTTATTCTCTGGTTGTCATTTGACAAAGGTCATGGTTGTTTATCCAATTTTGATGTTTCCACGTTAATCTCCTGTGTTGTTATTGTGTTCCTTTTTTTTTCTCTATGTTTTTTTTCCTAACAACTTGTATCAAGAGCCTTCGTTTGGTGGGGTATAAATTTTTTTAGTATGCTTTGTAGTTGCAGTTTTGACTGATCTTCCATATCAAAAAAGAAGTTTTATACTCCGTGTTGGTTGAGAATTTTTTTTTGATGCAGGAAATGTTTTGGTTGAAATGTCAAGTTTTTCAAGTGTATGAAGATTTAATTAGAGATATTTGATGGAATAGTTAATTTTTCCTTGTGAAAAATTCAAGTCAAAGATGTTTTAATACAATTAGGATTACACAAGGTCTTCAAAGGAAGCATTTCTAACATGGACAATGAGAAGTGGAAGGAACTAGATTTAAGAGCTTCGAGTACAATCCACGTGTCTTTGGATAAGAATATTCTTACGAATGTTCTGGATAGATCATCAGCCAAAGAGATTTAGGATAAACTTGAAGGGATATATCAAGGAAAGGGTATATCAAATCGTCTATTGTTGAAGGAGAAGTTTCATAGCTTGCGTATGGATGACC
This sequence comes from Lathyrus oleraceus, assembly GCF_024323335.1. Taxonomy (NCBI): domain Eukaryota; kingdom Viridiplantae; phylum Streptophyta; class Magnoliopsida; order Fabales; family Fabaceae; genus Lathyrus; species Lathyrus oleraceus. The sequence goes on from NC_066584.1 coordinate 433,060,663, forward strand.
ATATGAAAGTATCTGATCATCTAAGTGTTCTAAATGGTATTATTTCTAAATTATAAATGATTGAAGTTAAGATTACTGATGAAGATAAAGATTTGAGACTCATATGGTCTCTTCCATCTCCCTATGAGCATATTAAACCTGTTTTAATATATGGGAAGGAAACTTTGAGCCTTGAAGAAGTTGCTAATACGATTATTTCTGAAGAAAGCATATTGAAAGGTGAGGAGATACTTCATCAAACTCATTGTTGGTTGTTAGAGGAAGGTCGTATATGAAGAAAAACAATGAAATGGATGTGATGTTGGAAATATGAAAAGCTTGGACATATAAAGTATAAGTGTCCTGATGGAGAAGCGTCAGAGAAGAGCTCTGAGTTAAATGCTAGCAAAGTCTCTCTCGCCGTGAGAGAGTATGATATTCTCTGAAAATTGAGAAGTTTGTCCTCATGACATTTCTGTTGTCATGAAAAAGGACGAGTTATATCTAGCGTATTAACACATGGGCATTGATGCAAAGTGTGTTGTGAGACTATGTCGATGGTTGAAGAGCTTCCGACCAACACGAAAGTTGCACCATAAAGTTTCAACCTAGTTTTAGACATGGGAAAATTCTTTAAGTGGTTTAACTTCAAATGAAGTTTACTTTTATTTAGGTGGAGTATGATAGTTTTAAAACTATGATTGTAGGTGAAGACAATGTGAAAATTATTAAAGTGGTTTAACTTCAAGTGAAGTATACTCTTCTTTGGGTGGATATGATAGTTTTTTAAAACTATGACTGTCGATGAAGATAGTGTGAAAATTCTTGGATTGGTGTAGCTTTAAGTGACTATACTCTTTATGGTGGAGTATGATTATCGGTGAAGACAATGAAAACTTATGTATTATTTTCAATCAAGGTGGATATTGTTGGGGTTGATTGAAAATATACATGTTGAAGAAGTCCCACATCATTTAGTTTTTTGAATAAAGAGAGAGTCCAAGGCCATATATAGGATACAAGTTCTTTCAAGTCCCACATCACTAAGTTTTGTGAAGGAAAAGAGAGTCCATGGATATATATATATATATAATTCAAGTTCTTCATTCCAAGATGCACAAGTCAAAACTACTTTAAGGTTATATTTTACTTATTATATTTTCTCTTATACTCTTGTTTTAGAGTATTGTGAAGGGTAGTTAAATATTAGTTTTGGAGAGTATGGGTGTATTAGGGCTATGGGGTGGTTGAGGGTAGTCTATGTGTTGCAACAATTTTCACATAGTAATATTCTCTAGTTGTCATTTGACAATGATTATGATTTTTTCTCCAGTTTTGGAGTTCCCACGTTAATCTCTTATGTTGTTATTGTTGGGGTTGGTTGAAAATATACATGTTGAAGAAGTCTCACATTGCTTAGTTTTGTGAATGAAAAGAGAGTCCAATGTTATATATAAGATACAAGTTCTTTCAAGTCCTAAATCACTTAGCTTTGTGAAGGAATGGGGAGTCCAAGTCTATATATAGGATTCAAGTTCTTCATTCCAAGATGCACCAGTCAAAAACACTTTAATCTTGTATTTGACTTTTTATATTTTCTCTTATACTCTTGTTTTAGAGTGTTATGAGGGGTAGTTAAATATTTTCTTTGGAGAGTGTGTTTGTATTTGGGCCTTGGGGTGGTTGATGGTAGTCTATGTGTTGTAACAATTTTGAAATAGTATTATTTTCTGGTTGTCATTTGACAACAGTCGTGGTTTTTTCTCCGATTTTGGAGTTTCCACGTTAATCTCCTGTGTTGTATTATGTTCCTCTTTTTTCTCTATGCTTTGCTTTCTCATAACAATGATCAAATGCAAATTCATTTGTGTCTTCAACAACTCCATCATCTTCATTTCCTCATCTTTTATCTTAGCTACATTAACCTTTCTCTTTTCATCATCGATTCTTTTGACTGACGATAATATTACTTCTTTTGCCCACTAATTTATTTTTTACTAAACCAATCAAAGTGATTGCATTTTTTTCTCAGAAGCTAAACACATTACAAAAAAAATTTAATTATTTGCATAAAAGAAGAAACATTAAATTTCATTATCCCATTATGAACAAATACAAAGAAACTATCAAATTACTTTGTACATAGCATACTCATAAAAACAACGACATATGTTCTCATCTATCGATGATCTTATCAATACAGAATTCAAACCCCACTTACATTCACACAAAAAAGTATGAAAAGTTTACCTTCTACTCAATCTTTAATAATATATATATATATATATATATATATATATATATATATATATATATATATATATATATATATATATATATATATATATTAATTGACTTGTTTTTTAAGTTTAATTTTAATTTATATTTCCTCCGTCCCACAACGAGTAATTCAGTTGATCATTTCATATAAATTAAAAAGAAATGAAAGAGATTGAATGATATTTTTACTAAAGTATATTTATCATGTATTGAGAATGATGAAAGTAATAGTAATTAAAGGATAAAATTAGAAAAAAATGCATCAAAAATTAAAATAGATGATTTATTTTGAGAAACTCTTTTATTTTAAATGGATCACTACTTGTAGGACGAGAAAAAATTGAATATGTCATAATTACATAATTAAAGGGAGACCAAAAGAATTACAAGACATGTTAAATAGGGGGTAAAACGTTGAGTTTTAAAATGGTAAACTAAATTCTTATTTTAGTCAAAATAAAAGGATAAAAAATATATTTATTCATATTTTTTTAAAAATTGATTCAACTTTACTATTGTCGGGCAACATGCAAATTCATAAAAAAATATCAAATATAACTTATATTATAATATAAAGTTATTAAAAAAATCAAATATAAGACTTATATTATAATATAAAGTTATTTTTTTTTAAAAAAAAAATCTCATTAAAAATCTTGCTTTATACCTCTGAACATGTTGGACCGACCCAAATCAATATGGTGTCACCTCTAGTTATAGGTTGATTTTTACTTCCTTATTAACATATACTTCATTTAGAGTGAAATAAAAATATGAATGACTAAATCTTATCAAACAAACACATATAATAAATTTTATATCTAAATAGAAGATAAACGAGAAACAAGATATATGACTATTCCATTTTGAATGAAAAAATCAATCATTTTAAAAAAAATATTTCTTTTTAATTGTTATTTTTTTATTTTTTATATATATTAAAAAAATTAATAATTATTGTTACTTTTTAAATTATGACTTTTCTTTTGTCTATAGTATCCTTTGATATATTTTTTTCTCTCTCTCCATAATAAATAGTTATGGGACAAAACTATAATCATTCTTATTTTTAATTTTGAAAATGACAACTAAAGAGAAATTTATTTACAAAAACAACACTTAAAAATAAACTAAAGGATTATAAAATTTATATTCATAAGCCTATAGATTCTATGTAAAATATCAAAACTAAAGTGTCAAAAGTAAATAGAATAAAAACATATCGATTGTCTAAATACGCTTTCTCATATTTGACCATTTTACTTTAAACAACTTTGAAAGTTGTATGTTCCACAGTAAAACCTCAAGTCCTCAGTCTCACCAATGAAAAAACTTCAGTCAAGTCCACACAAGCATGTTTTCCTCCAACTCACACATACATCAGAACATTGTCCGGCCTAAGTATCGGTCTTCTCTCATGTGAATCAATAAAAAAATTCACAAGTACCTTTTTCTTCACATGTACTCCGGTCCACCAAAATATATCAAATAAAATATTCCCAACAGACTCATATTGATATTTAAAGCTTAGTAGCTTATTGTAATGAATCGTGTACTCCCTACAATGACTAAATATAAATATATTTTAACAACTTATTTTCTATTATATTATAATATTTAAACTACTCTTCTTTCTATTAAACTCTTTATACTTCCCATCACTCAATTGATCATAGAGAATAATTTAGACAACAGTTATTTTTATAGTATTGTATTGTAAAATCTTGTCACGGAGGCTTCAATAATCGGGCCAGGTCATAGAAGCCCATTGGATCGTAGTTGGACTAGGTATAAGTCCATAACAAATTCAATTTATTGGTCCAAAGAATATTTTATAAACTGTTTATTATTCTCTCAATAGTAAAAAAGTTTATCCAAAATTAATTTTGAATACTGAATTGTGTGGCAAAGAGAAAAGGTCATAAACTTGTAAATAAGTGACTTTTGCATGGTTTTAAAATGTAGTTGTTAAAACAGTAGGTTAGAAGTAGGTCAATCATGTTTGATCTAAGTACTATTCATACAAATGATCTTTGCATAAAACAGTATGATATTTTAATATATGTTTCACTTAAACAAGAGTTAACTAAGCTCAACTTGACTTGGAACATATCTACTAAGCTTACATTCTCAATTGACTATTAAAGAGAAAACAAGAAAAACAATTTTTATACCCTAAGCCTACTAATAGAAATTTTTTAGGATATGTCTGACTATAATGTGAGGCTAAAGATTTGTCTTTGTTTTAGGTAATTGAGTCTTTTTGTTAATATGCATGACTTTTTTTGTTTTATAGTAAAAACTAATACTAGTAGTTTTTTCTTTCTTTTGTCAGTTAGTGAGCCTAAAACTATTAGAGTATTTTGTTTCACTTTTGCCTTTACGTTTGACCAAAAAAGTAATTGAAATAGTTTAGTATATATGACTAATATATCAAGTATATAAAATAAAAGTAGGATCAAGTGTAATTTACATCCCTAATCTATAGGTGTAGTTGTACGTTCCAACCTAATTTATTAAATTAAGCAATTTATCCTCTATTTTATTGTTGTGTTTTTACAACTTTCCATTTTTTTTCTTATAGTTTAACTCAAATTAATAATAATAAAATATAAAATATAAAATATACTAAGAAATGAGAATATATTTATAAATTTGATGGAATATGTAACAATTTTAATTAATAAAAGAGAGTGCGTATAGTGTATGTTAAAGAATATGTTTTTAACACTCTAAAAAACTAAAAGTTATAGGCTTTTTTAATACATACAGAAAGAAAAAGAAAAACAAATAATTACTCAGATACTTCGATGATCTCTTTTAGACTTTTTTTTTTTAAACTTCTAATTCACAAGTTTTATCTTTATATTTCTCATACATTTTTCTCTCTTCTATATTTATTATATTTTCTTAATTGTTTCTCTAATATTATATTTGTTTTAATTATTTTAATAAAACTTATATATATATATATATATATATATATATATATATATATATATATATATATATATATATATATATATAATGGTGATGCACTGACACTGTAATAAATTTTATAATATCATTCAATAGGAGTATATTATTTTATCATGTCATACAAGTAGTTTATTTAATAAGAGTATATTATTTATTATGTCATATAAGTAGTTTAAAATTTTCAATTTAATTTAATGGGATATATGATTGTCATTAATTGAAAGTATAAAATTAATTTGTCAATGCATCACTCATTTTCTCTAAAAAATAATCATGTCAAAACACAAAAAAAAAATTAAGACAAGTCAAACTAAACCTCAGTCATTTCTAATCTCCAAATGGATATGGAATTAAGAAAAATAAGAGAATTTTGAGATTTGTATTAAAAAAAATTGCGTAGTTATTCTTCTTTTAAAAAGAAAAATGTTAGTTTTAATGGAAGCATTTTAACTGTCAAGGCACCATAGATTATTTTAAAATGACTTGCATAATCAAGAGAGAGTCGGTTTAATCCTAAATTTTGTCCATTCTTTCTTTTTAACAATATCAATTGCTCTAATTATTGCAGTCAACTCAACTATAGTAGAACAAGAATAAGGAAGATGCACAGGAAAAACTAAGATGAAGTCTCCATTTTTGTCTTTAAAATCTCACTATTGTTGGTGTTATCACATCTTACTAATGTGGAAGTTATTTTAGAGAAAGATAGAGAGAGTATCGGAGTGGAAGGGAAGAAAGAGATTAATGAATATTTAATGAGAGAAAGTTATATTATGAAAAAGTTGTTACAAAATTACACAAGTAGTTATTATATATACACATGTAGTAACTAACTAACTAACTAAGTTTGAATTAATACACAACACACTCCCTTAATTCAAACTTTCACCAAGTGATACACATCAGAAACTGATACTTCAGACTTTGCGTCTTCAGACTCCAACCACTCTTTAGAAACTACTTCATAGGATAGAGGTTCAGAAGTAGTTCCCACCTCTGACTCCTTCGGAGGTTGATGATTCAGAAGCTATCAAAGCTTTAGAGGCCATGCCGCTTCTTCTTCTAACTCCTTCAGAGGTTGTTGCTTCAGACGCTATGTGGTTCCAGTCTCTGACACCTTCAGAGGTTGATGATTCATAAGTCATCAAAGCTTCAGAGGCTAGCGATCCGGAAGTTGTTTCGACCTCTAAATCAAATCATTCACATATCTATTTTCAGCTTAGAAAATTATTCTCCTTTTATAGCCTTAGTCAAAATATCATCAATCTGGTTCTTGGTAGGAAAATATCTTATTGTCAACCTTCCTTTGTTCACTTGCTCCCTTATGTAATGAAATCTAGTTTCAATATGCTTGAATTTTCTATGAGAGACAAGATTCTTTGCTAAGTTTATTGTAGATTTGTTGTCAACCAGAAGCTTGATTGGTACTTGAATGTTTACACCAAGTTCAGTCAATACAGCTTAAATGCAAGCAGCTTGACAAGCAGTCAATACACCATGCCTCAAGGTTCCCTTGAAGTATCTTAGTACACTTTTTCCATCCAGCAGATGAGACTTCCTTGGATCATGCATGAATCTGCTTAATACTCCTATGACAAAGTTGATATATGGTCGAACTATTACATATATACCTCAATGATCTAATCATCTACTTGTACAAGGTGGTATATACCATTTCTTCATCATTACCTTCTTCCAACTTCTGACCTGATTCAACAGGAGTCACAACATCATCGCAGTTCATCATGTGGGATATTTTCAGCAAGTTAGTAGCATACTTTGCTTGATCCAAGATTATTCCATCTTTTTTGTATAGAAACTCCATACCAAGGAAGTAGGATAAGTTACCCAGATCTGACATCTCAAATTCTGAGTTCATTTTACTCTTGAGGTCTTCAATTTCCAGTTGAGATTATCCAGTTATCAAGAGGTCATCCACAAACAAACATATCAACAATAGTATTTCACCTTACTTGTATTTTACATGCACACTATACTCAACTAAACATTTTTTAAAGCCATGTTTGATGAAGAAAACATCAATTCTCCTGTTCCAGACTCTTGGTGCCTGCTTCAAAACATACAAAGTCTTCTATAGTTTATACACCATATGTTCTTTTCCCTTTACTTCAAAGTCTGGAGGTTGAGACCCATATACCTATTCATCAAGAGGACCATTTAGAAAGGCATATTTTACATCCATGTGTGACAAATTCCACCTTCTACTGCAAGCTAATGTTACTACAAGTCTTATAGTCTCATGCCTTGCCACTGGTGCAAATACCTTTGAGTAATCCATACCTTATCTTTGAAGGAACCCCTTTGCCACATGTTTCGCTTTTTACTTCACTATTATTCCTTCTGGACTCAGCTTTACTTTGAAAAATCACTCCACATCAATTGACTTCTTCCTTTCTGATAGTTGAGTTAGTTTCCATGTGCCACATTTTTCAGTTGAGCTGAGTTCCTCCTTAATTTCATCTTTCCACACTTTGTCTTGCATTGCATCCTGATAATTTAGTGGTTTTGCACCTTCTAACATTGCCAAGTGTATTATTTCTCCTTCCTTATCCATTATATTGTCAGGTACAATTTCATAATCATTCAGCCTCGCAGGTATCTGTCGGTTTGTGGTTGGTCTTACCCTTTGTATAGAATTCACTACATCAACTGAAGTCTTAGTTAATACTGGATTCACTTCATCATAACCAAACTGCATTGGAGCCTGCGTTGGAACCACTTTTATTCTTTCTCCACCTTGGTTCCAATCCCAGGATTCTGCTTCTCTGATGATTACATCTCTACTAACCACCAATTTCTCAGTAACTGGATTATATAACCTATATGCTCTAGTTGGATGGTAACCAACTAATATCATATGTTCACTATTATCTTCAAGTTTGGTTCTTCTTTCATCTGGCACATGCCTATAGCATAATGATCCAAATACTTTGAGATGAGTGATGCAAGGCTTGCTTCCTGACCAACATTCTTCTGGAACCTGATTCTTTAAATTCCTGGTAGGACATCTATTTAGAACATAAGCAGCAGTAGACACTGTTTCACCCTAGAATTTATGAGGCAATGACTTTTGTTTCAGCATGCTCCCATCCATTTCAACCAAGCTTTCATTCCTTCTTTCGGTCATACCTTTGTGTTGAGGTGTGTAGGGGGTTACTTCATGCAAGATGCCACTTTCATGTTAGAATTGTTTGAATTCATGGGAATTGTATTCCTCTCCTCCATCTGTCTGAAGTATCTTACTCAGTCTTCCACTATGTTTTTTAGCCATAGTCTTAAACCTTTTGAACATGTTTAAAGCTTCTCCTTCGGTATTTATCAGGTACACCCACAACATTCTACTGAATTCATCCACAAATGAGATGAAGTACTTGCTTCCTCAGTAAGAAAGGGTTAATAAAGGATCATAAATGTCAAATGAAACTACACTCAGTACATGTTTGGCTCTCATTGATAATTGCTTCACAAAAGGTAACCTACTTTGCTTCCCAAGCATGCACATGTCACATGCTTTATCAGGTGTCACTATCTTAGGAAATCCTTCTACTAACTTCATAGTATTCAACTTGTCTAGACTTCTAAAGTTCAGATGCTCATACCTTTTGTGCCAAATCTAGCTTTCTTCCTTAGGAATTAATGAGTAAAGACAATGTGATTCTGATGCCTTCAAGCTAGCCTTCCAGATTCTGTTTCTTGTCAGAGTTGATTTTAAAACCATTATTTTCTTCTTGTCATATAGCTTCAGTGAGCCTCCTTCCATGATTATTGAGAATCCTTTCTTAACCAGCTGACCAATGCTCAGTAGATTACATTGCATACCATGGACAAATAGCACGTCTTCTATCAATGATGTTTTGCCTTCCTTTCTTTGTATGACAATCTTCCCCATGCTTTCAGGAACTAAGCTTCTGCCAGCTTCACACTTGTCTTCTTATTTGAGTTAAATTATGTCAACCACTCCTTGTGTTATGTCATGTGGTTAGAACAACAAAAATATAAGTACCACATATCAGAAGTTGGAGCCCCTTCAGAGGTTGTTATTATCAACATGACAGGATTTGAATCTGAATCATCTTGCACCATGTTAGCTTCCTCTGCACCAGTCTTTTGCTTTCCCTTTCCAAACCAACAATCTGAAGTAAAGTGACCATAGTTCTCATAATGTGAGCATTCAATCTTTCTCTTGTCTTTAAATTTTTTCTTGTTTTGAAATTTGCTAGATCCTCCTCCTCCTTTTAAGGATTCAAATTTTTCTTCAAGCTTCTTTTTCTCTTTGCTATCTGGCATGGCTTCTCTCTGGTGCTTTCCTTTTCTCTGCTTCCACCTTCTCTTCATTTCATCATAACCTCCCTTTCTTGAATGAGAAATCAAGGTCTGTCAGAATCTTTATTTGTCTCTGTTTGATTCAGTCTCAATTCTCTGGCTTCAAGAGATTCTTGCAGATCCTCCATCTTCATTGTTTCCAGATCTTTGGTTTCCTCAATTTTTATTACTATCATGTCATATTGAGGAGTGAGACTTCGAAGTACCTTTTCGACCTTCATTTGCTCTGTCAATGTCTCTCCATAATTCTTCATTCGACTAGTTAATTCTTGAACCCTTGTGAATAAATCTGATCTTGATTCGCCATCTTTCATATGCAGCATTTCATATTGATTTCTCAAAGACTGAAGGCGCACCTTTTTTACCTTTGCATCTCCACCATAATATTTTTCCAACATATCCCATGCTTCTTTCGAATGTAAAATAGAGCCTTGTGATCTTTCTTCTTGAATTTCTTGTATGCCGATTTCTAAGCATCAATGGCATTTTCTGATAGCGGTTGAAGCACATCTGCTACATACTCAGACACATCTTGAACATTGAAGATGACTCTCATTTGAATGCACCATTTTCCTAATTCTTGCCATCAATAACTGGAATATTTACAGGGAAGTTGTTGCCTCCTATTCCAACCATAGCTACAATCACTATTGACTCTTGATCAGAACCAGTCTCGTGATACCATATGTTTGTGTTATCACACCTTACTAATGCAGACGTTATTTTAGAGAAAGATAAAGAGAGTATTGGAGTGGAAGAGAAGAAAGAGAGTAATGAATATTGAATAAAATAAAGTTCTGTTATGAAAAAGTTGTTCCAAAACTACACACAAGTAGTTATTATATATACTCATGTAGTAACTAACGAACTAGGTTCGAATTAATAGACCTTACTAATGCAGAAGTTATTTTAGAGGTATCATAGTTGTAACCTCCATCGTAGCATTTAAACCACTTAAAATTAGGGGTTGCCAAAAAACCTTTTTGATCAAAGGAGCTCGAGGAGATTGTATAGTGTATATTAATATTGAAAGCTTTGAGAAGATTGAAATCATACATAATAAAAAAAATGCATCTTACGTAATTTTGATTGTATCAACACATCTTTTATTTGAATTTTTCATAAGTCAAAAAAAAATTCATCAATTTTCTCTATCCCAAACTGCACAGCGAAATTTGTGACTGGGGCTCAACAACTCTTTCACAACACTAACCTTCTTTTTTGATGTGGAAGTTCAGACAAAACTGCAACCACATAGCAAACTAAAAATACTTATCCCTGGATCGAACCAAAAGCTCTGATACTAGTTGTTAGAAGAAAAACAAAGCATGGAGAAAAAAGAGGAACACAATCACAACACAAGAACATAATGTGGAAATTTCAAAATCAAAGAAAAACCATGATCGTTGTCAATAGACAATAAAAGAATAACACTATGTAAAAATTGTTACTAACACATAATATACCCTCAACTAACCCAGACCCCAGTACATTCACATCCTTCAAAACAAATATTTAACTATATCTCACAACACTTTAATACAAGAGTATAAGAGAGCAAAGAAAGTCAAATACAAACTTAAAGTGATTTTGACTTATGCATCTTGGAATGAAGAACTTGAATCATATATATAGTCTTGGACTTCCTCTTCTTTCACAAAACTAAGTGATGTGATACTTTAAAAAATTTGTTTTTTATATATAGTCTTGGACCCTCTCTTCATTTATAAAACTAAACAATGTTGGATTTTTTTCAACATGTATATTTTCAATCATTCTCAATACTAATTTCGTAAATGTATTACCTAAATGGAAATTTTGTTCACAAATTCTTTTATTTATAACTTTCTTCCAAACAATTCTAACTATTGTTTTGTCATAAAGAAGCACTCATGCCCTATTTTGTAGAAATGATAGTTGCTAGTTGTTTCAACAATTATCATAGACTTTGAGAAACATGACTTGCATCACACGCAATCCTTGACTGGTGAAAATCACATAAATTTTTAGAATAATATTGCTTGGACAAAGCATTCAAGATATTTCTCATATTATGCACAAACTCAACAAATACATAATATTATTTTGCAAACAAGAACTTCTAATAAGCATATAATCTAGATTATAGATTATTCAACTCTAAGCTTATGTTAGAAAAAGTGTGCACTACTATTAATACTACATCAACTACAATGACATAATTAAAACTAGTTATAAATTAATCACTCATCTCCTTTCATCCCCTTCAAGAATTTGTGCACTTGAAACATGGTAGGCCTGTTTGCTGGATTATCAGAGAGACAAACACAAGCAATCTGCAGCATTTGAAGCATCATCTGCTTCGAATCAGCGTCGAGAACTGTTGGATCAAGAACAACAGCAGCCTGACCCTTCTTGATCTTCTGACCAACCCATCCAACCAAGTTTCCGCCTTCAATCTCTTTGAAATCTGGTCCCGTCGGTTCTTTTCCAGTCACCAGTTCAAGCAAAATGACACCGAAACTGTAGACATCGCCTCTTGTTGTTGATCTTCCACTCTGTCCGTACTCCGGTGGAATGTAGCCGAATGTTCCAGCAATATCCGTAGAGATATGAGTTTCACAAGCACTGATCAATCTTGCAAGTCCAAAGTCGGCGACTTTTGGCTCAAAATCCTCGTTTAGTAAAATGTTGCTGGCTTTCACATCCCTATGAATGATGTGAGGTATGAAACCGTGATGAAGAAAAGCCAGTCCTTTTGCCGCGCCGGTTGCAATTTTGTAACGTTTGTTCCAATCGAGGATCTCGAGCCCCCCGGTCCTATTCCTCAACCAAAGGTCTAAGCTTCCATTTACCATGTATTCATAAACAAGGAGTTTTTCCTCACACATTGAGCAATATCCAAGCAATGAAACTAGGTTTTGATGCTTTACCTTTCCTAAGGTTTCCATTTCCGCCATGAACTCGCGATGACCTTGCGTTTTAGCTTCACTAAGCTTCTTCACGGCAACTGTTCTTCCATTTGATAAAGTAGCTCTATACACAGTTCCGAAACCTCCGTCTCCGATTATGTTTGTCTTGCTGAAATTATCGGTAGCTTTGAGGATATCAACCAAAGTTAATTTCAAAAGAGGCTGCTCAAACATTGCCACGTTGATACTCAAAGGTTCCTTTGATTTGCTACTGCTCAAGAAGTAAAGATTTTGATCCAAATAACTATTCAGTTTGGTATCGTCGAGTTCCTCGGGATCGTGTTGCTTTCTGCTAATCCATCTATGCAGAACAAAAGCAAAGATCAAGGTTATTAATATAACCGTAATGGCGATTCCACCAAGCCTCCATGCATTAAACAATGCATATCTACTGATGCTTTTGACCTCACAATTTGTACCCAACATCTGGCCACAAAGGTTTATGTTTCCCACAAATCGAACCCTTGAAAGGTTTTGGCAAATACCAGTTCTTGGAATAGGCCCTTCCAATCTGTTTTGCGACAAATCTAGGTAATTCAAATTAACTAGGCTGCATAGCTTCTCTGGAATCTTTCCAGATAAATGATTATCCGAAACATCAAAATACTCGAGTTGCATTAGATTCCCAAGGTCTGAAGGAATCTCACCGGTCAACTGATTCTGATGAAGATCTAAATTCGTCAAATATGAAAGATTTCCCAAAGACCACGGCAAGTTTCCGTCAAAGCAATTGTGGCTTAAATTCATTGTCTCGATCCTCCATGTCATGGAGTTTGAGAAAAGCTCCCCCACTTGGCCTGAAAGCCTGTTATTCTGCACGTAAAGACCGACAAGGCTTTGCACGCCTGACATAATTGATGGAAGTTCGCCGCTGAGCACGTTATAGCTCAAATCCAAGTGAGTTAACTCCTTCATGTTCCCAAAACTAATTGGAATTGAACCAAACAACATATTTCCTGTCAAATTCAGCTTCACCAAACCAGTTAACTTTCCGAAACTACCAGGAATGGTACCTGAGAGTTGATTATGTCCCAAATACAAACCTTGGAGTGTGACAGCATCTCCAAGCTCTGCTGGAATGGAACCTGACAACAAGTTTCCAGACAAATCCAAAGTTGTTAGATTCGTCAAACGCGAGAGTGATCTCGGAATGCTCCCGGAAAGCATGTTGTTGCTAAGCAATAGATCCACAACTACTACACAGCTTCCCAATTCATCAGGTATGGTGCCAGACAATCTATTGTGAGAGAGATCAAACACACCAAGGTGTTGAACAAAGCTCAAATCAGGAACCGTAAGTTGTCGAAAATACAAGGATTCCTTCGAAGGAATAGACCCTGAAAGATTATTGTGAGAAAGTACTAAGCACTGTAATTCACTTAGTTCCACCAATTTGTCCGGAATAGGGCCATTGAGTTGATTGTTTCCAAGGTCCAATGTAGTGAGTGAAACGCAATCACCAAGCTCAATCGGAATGTTTCCTTCAAGCATGTTTCCATTCAAATTAAAAACCGAAAGACTTTGAAGACTTCCGATTTCCTTCGGAATGGTACCTTTGAGACGGTTATTGCTAAGAACAAGCCTTTGTAGAATTACAGCACTCCCAATCTCCACAGGAAGTGAACCCTCCAAGTGGTTATTTGCGGCGGAAAACTCCATCAGAGTTGATAAATTCCACAAACTAGAAGGAATATTTCCACTGAAATTGTTGTTGTCCAAGTCCAACACCATCAAAGGAAGCTCGGAAAGGTACTTCGGAATAGAACCAACAATCTGATTGTTCATCAAAACCAACTGAGTAAGGTTCTTACAATTAACAAAAGCCTTCTCAATTGTTCCACTAAGATAGTTATCATCAAGATCAATCTCCAAAAGTGAAGCAGCATTACAAAGCTCCTCAGGTATATGACCGGTCAACAAGTTGCTACTCAAACTGAGATGCTCCATCACAGAACAATTCCCAAGCTCCGGCGGAATCACACCCGAAAATCGATTTGCCGAAAGCAAAAGAGAATCAACATTAGTCCATTTTCCAAGCCAAGAAGGCAAAGGTCCATGGAGAAGATTCTTTTCAGCTGAGAAAGTTCTTATAGGAAGCGCAGAAAGCTCTTGAGGTAGTGAACCAGAAAGTGAGTTGAAAGAAAGCATCACAGAAGTTAAATTTGAACAGTTTCCAAGCTCTGATGGAACTGACCCATTAAGCTCAGAAAAGACAAGGTTCAAAATTTTCAGATTTTTCAACTTCCCAATAAACTTTGGGATTGAACATTTCAAAGGGTTATAAGAAAGGTCAAGTTTAGTCAACGCTTTCAGGTTCTCCATTTCTTCAGGTAATGGGCCTTCGATCAAGCAAGAAGGTGAATACAAAATTTCAAGCTTCGAAAGCTTTCCAATCTCCTTAGGCAATGTACCAGACAACTTGTTTATCCCAACGTAAAGTGCAGTGAGATTCTTCCAGTTTCCGATTTCCGACGGAAGTTCGCCGGAAAACGAGTTGTTCGAAATATCAACAGAAATCAAAGAGAGTGTTCCGGTTAAAAGAGTTAACGGAAGAGAACCTGATAGAATGTTGTTACTAAGGTCCAGAAACTGAAGCTTGGTCAAGTTCCCGAAACTCTCCGGTATTTCTCCGTCTAGTGCATTTCCGGAGAGGTCAAGCGTGTGTAGCTTCGTTAACCGCCCAAACTCCGGTGGAATATTCCCGGTGAACGAGTTAGAACCGAGTCTAAGAGTCTTCAGTTGTAACAACCGACCAACCTCACCGGGGATTTCGCCGGAAAACTGATTATCTTCAAGGTTGATGACAGTAAGAAAAGATAGAGACGAAATAGACAAAGAGAGATTGCCTTTAAGGTAATGAGAAGGAAGAGAGAGCGAGGTGACTCGTCCGAGTTGACACGTGACACCAACCCAGTTACAGTGAGGAGTTGCAGAGTGCCATGAAGAAAGAAAGTTCGAGTTTTGAAGAGACTCTTTAAAAGAAAGCAGCGAAAGCTTTTCTGGGTTTTGTTCATGTTTATCTTCAACTGCGTAACAGAACTGGAACACCACAAGGTACGAGAGAACAATAATCTTAAAAGAAAAAGCCATGGAAGAGTGAAAACGAGGAAATGAGAGTTGTTATTCCTAAGGTATTATTATTATTTGGTAGTTGAACATGCAAAAAATGCCATTGAAGAGAAATGAAGAAAAGTGGTGTAGTGAAATAGTAGTAGAAGAAGCATGAAAATTGAAAACCATTGTTAATGTTGTTGGTGGTGGTGTTATGAAATATGAAAAGAAGAGAGAGAAAGGTTGTACAGTGAAGTAGTGCTAAAAGAAGAAGGACGTGTCAGAAGGAAGCACGCATCGCACGTGATTTCAACCTTCATAACGGCAAATAAATCCTTTCTCTCATAGACACGCCTTATACACTTTTTTCTTTTTAGAAAATACCCTATATTAAATGTTTTTTTAGACAAAGAAGGCTATGTATTAATGACTAATGTCATACGGGTCAAAAAGAAAAGAGACTAATGTTATATCAAAAGAGAAACTATTTTTTTAATAAAAAATAATTTAAAAAGAGAAACTATTTTACCAAAAAATAAGAAGAGGTTAATCGTTAATGCAGTGTTAATGAAACGAAGTATTACCCTTACCTCCGATCAAAATATTTTATACATCCTTCAATAATTCTCTTTATACATCCTCAAAAATATCTTTATTTTATATAAATTTAAAGTTATATGAATAATAGAAAAAATTAATATTTTTGTTGTATTATTTTTATTAAGTTTAAGTATTACAGTATTAGTTGATTTTTCAGTATTTTGTTTTTATAATTAAACTGTGGTTAATGTACAAAAAATTTAAATGACTCTAATAATATTAATACTTCTTATATCATTATATGTGCACAAATTTGAAAATATATTAAATATTGTATGAAAATGTTAAGTATTGAATATTTTACAAATATATTATTTATTATTCATTATCCCATAAAAGTATTTCATTTATACTTTTTAATTAATTCAAAATAATTATTTCTTTATAATATAAATTAATTTTTTTATTATTATACACTTTCATTCAATTTAAGTATCTCATTAATAATCAGATTCTCTTGAAGAAAAATTATATTGTTTATTATAATTCTCTTTGGCTCAATGGATTCGTCTTTGCAATTGCATTAAAGGATATCAAGTTTATACCAACAACAAAAATTATCTCATTTTCTATAATTAATAAGGGTGTTTCGTACTACAACAACATGAGTAAGTGAGAGATTGAGGTTGACCACTACGCCGAAGCTTGTGGTACGGTAGGTATGAACTTCGATGATCAGAGGAAGTATCTGTAAAATTAGCACTCTAATACTCATGTTAGTATTTGAGAGAGGTGGAACAATTGTCAGTATGAATGAGAAGAATATTTAGGTGTAACTCAGAGTCGCGCTTAGGAAAGATGGTTAGAACCATTTCTGATTAAACCGGACTAAAGTTTGAATGAGGGTAAGATGTGATTGAGAATTGAGATATAGGTGGAAGTCGTGCTCCTATATGATGTCCAGAAGTGAGTGTCAACTTGTTCTTCACCGAATGTGTTGCATTATAATTAACAAGTGCAATATTATTTTATCCACAAAGATTGGTTGTGTTTTAAAGACTATTCAACAATATTTATGATTCTAAACAAAAGATTGTTCATAGTTGTTTAGTTACGAAAAATAAAATGACAGAAAATAAATTGAGATTTTGGTTTTGACAGTGAGAAAACTTGTTGAGTTAGATTTCATCATCCTTATCTTCATGTATAACCATTTGTCCATAATATGTTCTTCTACTCAACAATTAATACACTCACATATTTCTCTCATCGCAGCTCATCTCTGACATCAATGACGTGATATCAGTTGTATTACCTAAAAAATAATATCTCAATTCTATTAACCAATACAACAACATTACATTTAAACAGTGAATACATATATGACTTATTAGTATATGTGTGGATATTAAACCTAAATGTATCTCTATGCATTAGCATCCAATAGATGGAGACGTGGATCTGGTAATGATCGTCACCTCTCAAATGTCATACCATGACAACATATTTTATATAGCTAACTCAAAACAAGCATTAAGAACGAAGAATCGATCTCTCGAGCAGCGCTTTAACCTTTAATTTCCCTCACATATTCTCATGTTGAGACCAACGTGAACCTACTACATTTATGTACTACCTTGAATCCACTAAAACTCCCTTTAAACTGAACCTGACACCCCTATTTATAGTATTAACAAAGGTAGGCTCGTCAGACGCACCACTCATCTTCCCCTAGTGCCTCTACTTTCTTTCTTGATAATCAATGACAACTCACCCTGCAACTAGCCCTAGCTTGGTAAGTGCATCGCTTATCTTCGACTAACACACAAACTCTTCCTTCACTGATAAGTAAATTAACTTTGAAATCTTCTCTCGCTTGTGCTCGACTATTGCATCCATTGACCTGGCCTAGCAAGCCTTACTTGTATGGATTAGTCTCTGGCAAGGTTTTTGCATGTTGCTTTGTGGTTTTTCAGTCTCTTTCACTTGTTTTTGGTTAATGTGCAAGTAAAAAGAGCAAACATGTGTTTTATCACTTTTCGTTGATAATTTGGGGGTTCTTATATTGATTACTTAAAAAATAAGTTAATAAATGCCTGTGTATTTTACATAATTTTGGTACTTATCAACTCTCCCCAACTTATGTTTTTTTCCTTAAACAAAATTCATTCAAATAATTTAGAAATTTTTAAATGCATGTTTCATGAGATGTTAAATGACTAGGTCAAGAAATTTAAAAAAAAATATTTTATCACATTATATTCTTTTTAATGCAAGTTCATGACAAACGTCATAAACATCCACAATCCATGGCATAAAGATAAACTACTTGCTTGACTAAAGTATGGTTTTAAAACATGAATATATCAACAGTTAATTATTTGTCATAATCATGGTCTCACTATAAGTATGTCTTAATGGTCAGTGTTTGCCTCATAATTTGGATAACGCACACACTATAGAAATATTTTACATTTCATATAAGTAACATCACAAGATACATTATTAGTCATAGATCATTAAGGTCTTTCTTTATGTTGTAACGTGGTCGGGCTTACAAAATATTAGTTTTTATTTGGATTCAAAAATTCTAAAGATAAAATAGCACAATTTTATTGGTAAATCATTATTTTTTTCAAAAAGTCTCATTCTTTGATTCCACTCTTTACAATCATTTTTATTTTGGTGATTTTCTTTTGTATGCTTTGACATTTGATTTCTTTTTCCTTATTTTTTCTCCCAAGCATATTTTCTTTTACTTTCTTTTTACCATTACTAATTGGTTTTCTTTTTCACACATTTCCTTTTCTCCCCAACTTTATTTTTGAAATACCTTACATTTTCAAGTGCTCATGTATCCTTAAGAAAAAATGGTGAACATTGTTTTCTTTAATTGGCTAAGGGTTATGATGTTGAAAGAAAAAAATTATTTTAAGCTCAAAGGGGTTGTCAAATGATCACACCCTTAATAGGTAAGCTTTTTGGTCAAGTAGTTTTCACTCAAATCAAACAATACCTTAATCATATCCATGACTTCAAATATATCAGGTAATAGAAAGCCGGATGAAAACCTACATAGTTAACATGCATATCCACTCTCAATATTTATATAAAACATGAGGTTGCACATACCTCACTTTAGTAGGCTTATGAATCTAGACTTAGATTAACATGTTTTTACTAGACAGTATTAAAATCAAACTTTCTCTAAGCAACTAATTCATAACCATGCTATAATTCACAGATAGTAAAACCATTAATCATGAATGAAACATTTAAAAGAATAAAATATGTTTCATATCATTTGTTTTTAACCTTTTTCCTTAACATGGATATTATGATTCTAATGCATTTTGATTTTCAATTCATCAACTAATTCATCTACATGATAACCTCTTAACATAATTTTTTTTTAAAAATCAAATTGAACAAGTATTATTCATGAAAATAATTTAAATTTCACATGTATAGATTTTGATCATACTTACATTTCATCCCTCTACAGAAAATATTTGCATGTCCTCAAGCATCAAACAAGGATTGGATTTTGAAAAGATATATCTCTTAGCCCAAGAATCCCCGATCAACCTATAATTGCAGCAAAATGTGTTAGGCACAGTCAGGGCTCGCCCAACGAGCCTTTTGCTACAGCTCATTGTACCTATTTTTCTTGTTTAATTTTAATATCCAAACATATCATAATTCAATGGGAAATGTTTTTAACATCAAAATACTCAAATGTTATTGGAAATTTGGGTGTGCTCATGTACTTTGTACAAAATGACCGACACACTCAAGTTCATTGTGTGTGGTAATTATTAGTAACATACTACATAAAAACAAAAAAATGTTTGTATTGTTCCTACCTCTACCACATGCATCATCATTCATATGTTCTAGTGTCACTCCTTTTTGATATTATGTCCTATTTTTAGGACATTAAAGTTCACAAACAAATTCTTCTTGGGCTGGCATATGATCAAAGGGAGAGTTCGGGTATTGGATTCTTAGCTCTAATCTACTCATGGATTCTTGTAAAAACAAAAAATGAAGCAAACATCTATATTATGAATCACAAAAACTCCACTCATGAGTAAAATAGGTTTATAAGTTACGATTCATATCATCCAAACTCAAAGGCTCATGTTGGTTTTGTTGTGGTGCTGAAGATGAAATGGTTGAACGACTTTGTCTCCTAATGTTTCTTGCCATACAATAACGTTGAAAAAATTTGTCATCCATTTTTTATCTATGTAGCGATAGTAGTAGTCAGGTACGTGTACTTCAAAAATTCTGCAAAATCCAGTAATCAATCCAAGAAAGTTTAAAGGAGGTTCTGAAATCAGGTGTACAATTTCCTAAATTATATCTGATATGACTTTGGATATATTTATCTTCTGCTTAGTCATAATGTACCAGATGAGTTGGGCTGATTTGAGGGTTGTTGAGGAGGTGTTCTATTTAGGGGTGATGTTGGGCAAAATAAAGGTCAACCACATTTGAGATTTTATGTGAGGTTGATTCTTTTAAATTATATAGATCATTCAGTTATCCTATTTCATATGTTTATTGTGACTTCCCTTAAGAATGGGTCTGCCTCATTTGGGTTCTACATGAAAGTGTCTTTTAGGTACTTATGAATGATCTCCTTATCATATAGAATATGTCTTCCACTAACTCAAAATACTCTTGATATCATGGTATCATCATCAGAAGGTTTGGCATTAGCGTAATTATTTTTGATGATATCAAGATTAATTTCTTCAGGCAGGTACGCCAAGACATTCCATCCTCAGTTATCATGTTCTAGTACAAAACATAAAAACTTTATTAGGTCTTCCAACTGCACCTTGATTTGAATAATTAATTGTATATCTCTCAGATGGTTGTACATCTTCTCATAAGTAAGGCTTTTGAACTTGTTACGATCACATGATACTTATGATGATTCAATGTTAAATTCTCTTTTTCTCTTGATGATTGATTTCTCCGGAGCCATTTTCAAGAGTCATTAAACAAAATATATTTTGACAATTGTGTTAGACTTATTAATGAAATCAAACATATCGCTCCCAGGACCTATACACTCAGTTTTTGGCATGTTCGAGGTGAAAGTTTTGTCATAAAAAGTGTTATTTGTCATAGTGTTGGTTGTTCTTATATGAAAAATTTGGGTGGTCTCGCCACTCTTATTTATAGGTATTAGAATGAAGACTATTTCGTTGATTATTATTCACAAATTTAACATTGTCTTGGATGGATTCGTCAGTGAGAACCATTTGACAATCACTAGCAGTGTACTCGTTTATTCCGAATATCTCACAATAGATAGTAGTGGGGGCAACAGAAGCAAGGAGGATAGGTGAAACAGATGCAGAAGGCGTGATGCTCAGACTATTAATTTTTTGGTTGAGAGCATCCATCTTTGCATTCATATGGTTAAACATACTCATTTCATAAAGTCTACGAGTTTTAGGGATAGATTTAACGGTGACTTGTTGCACACTTCCCCATGAGTTGTGATATTTAGCATATCTTCTATTAAATTATATGCCACATCTTCGGGGCTATTCATGATGGTTCCGCCAGAATCTGCATCTAAGATAATCCTTATGGAGTAAAGGAGACCCTTATAGAAGGTATGAATAACCATCCATTTTTCAAGCAAGTAGAATGGGCACAATCTCAATGAGTCTTTAACGCTCTCGTACGTCTAACAAAGATTCCCCATATTCCTGTATAAAATTGTTAATCTCATTTTTACTTGTTTTATTTTTCTTGGCGAAACATATCGCACAAGAATGGCAACTTTTAATCGAGCCCAAGAGGTTATTGAATTGGTAGGCAATGATTGAAGCCAAGCCCGCACACGGACTTTTAACGAGAAAGGTAATAACCTGAGGCGGATGGAGTTTTGGTCAATTCCATTAGCCTTTATAATACCATAATTATCAACAAAGAGAGATATATGTAGGTTCGGGCTTTCTGAAGGCAGCCCTGAAAATTGGTCATGTTGGACCATACCTATCAAAAATGGTTTGAGTTCAAAATTATTCGCAGCTATCGGCAGGTGTACAATATTGTAGTGCATTTCCTCTTCAGTAGGAATCATATAATCCTTAAGAGGCTTAGTGTCAATTATTGGTTGATCTATCTCTTGCTGTCTTAGATTTCGTCGTTTCTCACGTAAGAAATGCTCGATTTCGTTTATAGGATCGACAAATTCCTCAGCAAAGAGAGTTCTTCACATACAAAGGCATGTAAGACCCCAATTTTGGGCCCTAAGATCCCTCATGGCCCATATCATATCATATCATGACCTCAAGGATCATTGCATACCCTAGCTGTCCTCCTAGTGGGTAGATTGCCTTGTGGGTTGCTTCTTGATCACCAAGCATACTTTGCATTTGTATATCTTTGCTTTCATATGTTTATCATTCAAAAAGTACAAAAATATTGTCAGTCTAACCTTGTTGATTGCAGATGAAGCAATTAGGTCAAAGACAGTCAACAGTCAGTCAAGGCAATGGATGGTGGCCATTCTTGCAGAATTTGGGCACCATGATCAATAATCAAAAGTTCATACATCTTGGGACATCATTTGAAAACAGGTTCTCAAGGAATTAGGGTTTGGAATTCATCAGAAGTGGTCCAGTCATTCAAAACCCTAGAAAAGTCAAACTTGGTCAACAGTTGATTTAATCAATGATTTGATGGATAGAATTGATTTGAAGGAGTTCATTCATGCTTGTATAAGCCTCATCTATCATGTCAAACCTCATCATGGAAGAAAATCAAGCCAATCAGAAAATTTTCCAGAAATAGAAAGTGGACCTGTAATTTCAACTGCCAAAAATGGAAACTTCTTGATCCTCAACTTACATCATGATACAAGCTCCAAATGAATTTATGCCCAACATGAAAGTTGAAGATCTTGTCTTCCCATTTTCAAAAAGTCCAAGAACTCTCAAATCCCATGTATGGTTGTCAAGATAGGATCAATTCATTTTCATCAATTTTTGAACTTCAACGAGCCATATCTCTCAAACCATAAGGCCAAATTTGGTGGGGTTTTTTCCTACAAACCACATTTTTCATCCTCTTTCCAAAAATATAAATTTCATGACCTAAAACCTTACCATTCAAAATGGCATTTTTGGATCTTTTCATTTAAATTCAAAGTTTGACCAAACTTTGACTTTTTGATTTATGGACTTTTTCTTGATTTTGCCAATTGGGAAATGTTTCATATCCTATTTGTGATTTGCTCCAAGCCTAAAGTCATCATCATATCACCATTATGCTATCATTTGGACCAAAATGCAAAAAACTTGAAAGTTGGCAATTGGCTTCAAACAAGTGAAAGCAAGTACAGCAGTCAAAGGCAACAACAAACAGCACAAACATGGTCTGCTAGCAGCCTGATTGCAGGCCCATTCGACCAAGCATTGCACCTCCATTTTCCACATTTTTCAAAGTTGGCAATTTGTACAATTGGTTTCAATAAGCAAGTACATGTTAGCAATTGAGGTGCAGACCACAAACAGCATTTTGTTTGGCCATTTGCTGTCTGTACCAAGGCCCATTCGCAGCAAACACACCCTCCATTTCCCCACTTATGCATAATTAGCAAAATTGCAAAATGTGTCATTAAGCATAAACAAGTTTACCATTTGATTAAGCCTTGCAAAACAGAAGTATATAAGCTGCATTTTCTGACATTCCAACCCTAATGGATAGCAGCCACGACCAGAAACATTCATTTTGCTCTCATTTTGCATTTTTTACCAAAAGGGATTTTCTGCATAAAAACTCCAAAAAACCCTTGAACATCTTTGGTTCCCTCATGATCCAACCAACCTTTGGAAACTTTTTGGATCTTTAATCACCAGCTGGAGCTTCATTTTCTCACTCTGTTTTCACCAAGCTCAGCTATGGCAGTTGTAAACTCGAGCTGGATTTGAGCTGTTTGAGTCAAGCTACTTCAAGCATCCATCATTTAGGACCATCATCTTCATTTGTTTCAAGCTTATACCACCAAAACAGCACTGCATCTTCTTCTGCTCTTCACATTGGTAAACTTTCGAATCTTTCATTTTCCAAATCCATGCTATGCCTTGTGTTGTTCATGATGTGCTGAAGCCCATGCAGTTTGAATCATTGAAAATAATCGACTATGCTGTGTGAAATTTGAACTTCATTATTTATGCTCAAATGAGTTTCTGTTCGATTTGCTTTACCCATGTTGAATTAGAAAAAATGGCTACCATATTTGTATTGCTTGATGTTTGCTGAAGCTAATGATATGCTTGTTTAAACTTTCTGGTTTTGTTGAAATTTCATGATGAATATGAACTTGATGCTGTTGTTTTCAAACCTTAAACTCATGCCTAGAAATCTTTCATGTTTGTATTGGTTTTGTTGTGTATAACATGTTTGCATTGAAGAGCATTACTACTGCCATGCTAATTAAATCCTGCTGCAGTTTAGAAAACCCTCATGAATTGCATTTGAAGGCTGTTGTTTGGTTGCTGTTTGAATGATGATGATGGTTGTATGCTGTTGTTTCTCAAATCATAGAACCATGCTGTTTATGTACTGTTGTGTGATTTGCTTGTTTCGATTGTTGTTCGATGATTAAGATCATGAGATGATGATGTTGTTGTGTGAGACTTGGTCTAGTTTCGTTCATGATGCTGATTGCTTGAATATGCTTGCTGCTGTTTTGCTATCTTAATATGCCTAGATTTTCATGCTTATGTTGTGTGGTTTGGTTGAATCATTTTTGTTTGATGTGGCTGAACATGATACCAATGCCCTGCTGTTGTGATTGTATGATAGAAACTGGTTTATTTGATGTACGTTTGGCATGCTGTTAATAAACCATGAATATGATGATGATATCATACTGCTGTTTTGCAAAACTTCCTTGTCCAGATTTTCACATGAGTAATGTTTACTTGGTTATTGGTTGATGTTGCTTGTCGTTCATTAAGGCCATGACATTGTGTGTTTTGTGCTTGAAACGTGTTTAATGTTGATGAACCATAAACATGAAACTGATGTTGATAATACCATGCTGTTGTTTGTTTGTTTGGTCGAATGATGTTGATGTTCATGATGCCCAGCTGCATAAACCCTTAAGAAACCCTGCTGCTGTTAAACCTCAACTGTCCAGTAATTTTTTTCTTGCTGTTGGTCTGTTGGTGCATGAGTCGTGCTCATGTGATTTGTCAATGCTATGCTGTTGTGATGGTTGTTCGAAATTTGTTTCATGTTGATGCTTGCATGAAGAACATGAATGTGTGCTGTTGTTTTGAACCTCATGAACATGTCCAGAAATCCACCTTGATTCATGTTATGTTTATTTGTATTGAATGCTGTTGTTTATTTCATTTGGTTACAAGATGATGAATGTTACTGCTATGCTGTTGAACTTTGTTATTTTCCAGCTAAAACAGAAATTCCACTTGGTTTGTTGGGTTTTGTCATATGATGTTTGTATGATATCCACTATGCCAATGCCATGATTAGTTTGTTGCTGTCCATTTGATGTTATTTTGATCGATTACATGAGGGACATGCTGTTTTGCAATGGCTGTTTGATCTATTCCATTTGAAAGTTGTTGTTTGAATGTTGAACATTGATGTTGAATGCTTGCCATACTGTTAGAAACCCTAAGGGTTTATGTGAAAACCAGAAAATTTGAACCTTTGGCTGTGCACTGTTCCATTGGCTGAGAGCCAATAGGAACATTTCGTTCCCCCCCATCAAAACGCAGAGTTTTAATTAGTGAACTCCGAATTACTAGAATGCCACCGTTGACTCCTTAGTTGACCAACATTGCCATGCATTTTGTTCATTTTTGCTTCAAACATCACTCAACTTCCCTAATTCATTTTTAATTCATTTTGACTCCAAAAATTGTGGGATTTTTTGCATTAAACTCATGAATGTGTCCTCTATTTTATGGTGAATTTTAATTAATTTTTCAGTGGCTGGATTTTTAATGATAATTGTTTTCCCAACATGTATGCCAAAATGATACATTGTGCCATTCCTTTTGTGAAATTGTCATGTCATATCCTTTGAGCATGAAATTTTTTGTGGTGAAACTAGACACATTGACCTTTGTTTCCATATAAAGTTTGTGCATTTATCATTTGTGGATTGAGAGTTATGATTTTCTGAAGTTATGTGTTACATTTGGTGCTATACCATGATCATGCATTTTCCCAATTTTTGTTCACATGCTTCCTCTTATCCAAATGACCTCAAATTTTGCATGAGTGATCTATCACATGCCTAGTTTGTGTATGAATTTTCTTGGAATTAATCATGCTGTTTTCCATTTGATTGTGAATTTTCTTCCATATTTGGTCATTTGTTGACTTTTTGTGCTATGCCTTGCCAAATCTTTTGTGAAATTCTCATATCATATTGTATGTCCATGAAATTTCATATGTGATAACTAGACATCTCAAGCTTTGTATTGGTGTTAATCTCATTCATTTCTCTTCTGTTTTCAAATTGATATGATTTTTTGAAGTTGACCCATGCTTGTTGACTTTCACCATGCTTACTTGAATTTGGTTTGACTTCATGATTTTACTTGACTGCCTTCCTCTCATCCAAATGCCATGAAATTTTACATGCTTGCTATGTTAGATGTTAGGATTGAGTGTGATTTATTTCATGATTTTTGAAATTGTTTGAGTTGACTTTTGAATGAAGTCTTTGCTGTTGACTTTTGTATGCTTCTCTTGCCATGCTTTGCATCCTTTTGCATATGCAATGACCATGACGCATGATATAATTATGAATCCAATTGAGATTACTTCTTGAATGTTTAGGCTTGGTTTGGGTTGACTTTTCCTTGCTGCCTTGACTTTTTCTTTCACCTTTGACCCTAGGCTAGTCCTAGTGGTCTTCTAAACTTATGTTGAGTTCATCTGTTTCAGGTTAAGCACCAATGCATTGAGGATCATTCAAATGTGCTTGAGTTTGATTGTTTAATGTGCTAACCTTTGTTTTTGTAGGTGACTCATATGCTTGAGTCTTTGTGCCTTGCACAATTGATCCCTCTGTGGTTGACTATTTATCCTTTTGCCTTTGATTTTGACTGTTGACTTGTTTACTAATAAGTTTGACTTTTTCAGGTACTTTAGTTGCTTAAGTTCTCTGAACTTGCTTGCTTTGCTTTTTAGCATTTGCTTTGAGGTATAAATACTTCTTCTTCATGTAGTCTGGAGACCCGGTCTGTTATTTGACCGGGCAAACTGTCTGAAGTCCTCCTTAAGAGGCAATGCCTGTGTTTGTTTAAAATTGTCCTAAGCAGGAAAAGTCCTTCAAGTAAGGCAATTGGTGGAAGGTAGGGATAAGCAATCTATCCCCCACTATTCAGTGTGTCCTCTCTTTGCTCCCATTACACGGTTGAAGCACTGAGATAAAAACCCAAGATCTAATCGAGTCAATAATGTGGAGAGAGTTCCTACTTTCTGAACTCCCACACTTTCTGATATGCTCTCCCCGATCAGGGATAGAAGCAATGAGGCACACCCCTCATCTCCTTTTCATCTGCTTCACCTTAGCCTCTCAATGGCAAGGTTAAGAGCGACCTTCACCTATTACAGTGGACTTTCAAAGTCAAACCCTCTTGTGTGAGCCCCCATTGTTTGGCTATAGAGTGTGCTGTTTGATATTCATTGATTGTTTGATTGCTTCATGTGCACTTGCTTGCCTGTATGTTATGCATCTGTCATCATCATCAATTGCCATTAATGCATGATCATCTCATTTGCTTTTTGTGATGCTATCATTGTTGTTTGCCCATTGAGGACAATTGTAAGTCCATCCCTTTTGGCATTTGCTCCTGTGATGTGGAAGGATAGAGTGTAAGACCTCATTGGTCACTCATATCTTCTGTTTCACTGTTTGTATGTGAGGATACAGTTATAAGTCCCTGTAAGTTGGCATCTGTTATCCTGTGATCATAATTTGATCTGTTTGATTTGTATGTGAGGTTGCAGTTATAAGCCCCTGTAAGTTGGCATCTGCTTTCCTGTGATCATAGTTTGTTCATCTGTTTGTATGAGAGGTTGCAATTATAAGTCCCTGTAAGTTGGCATTTGCATTCCTGTGATCATATTGTTGCTTTTGTTCTTGTATGTGAGGATCCATTATAAGTCCCTGTAATGTGGCATTGGATTTCCTAGGACCATACTGTGAAGTTAACCTAAGTCCAGACCGATTGGCAGTTAACTTCCATTTGTCATCTTTGTTTTTCTTTTGAGGAGATTAGTGTAAGACCATTGAGTGGCATCTGATATCCTGTTCTGTTTTAGGAGACTGGTGTAAATCCATCTATTGGTATCCGGTATCCGCTTTTTATTTCTTTGCCTGTGGAGATTAGTGTAAGACCATTGAGTGGCTTCTGACATCCCATTTTGTTTTAGGAGATTGGTATAAGACCATTGATTGGCATCCGATATCCGTCTTTCTTGCTTTGTTTATTATTATCCATTGTATTCCAAAGGACGCACTTGAATCATCTCCCATATGATTTCAAGAAGTGAACCTTCTAAGAAGTTTTACGATCCATCCTCATCCATTCATCATTCATTATGTCCTAAACCTTTTCACACTTTATCTTTCAAATTTGACATAAGTGTTGTGCAAACATCTTCATGTTTTCTAACTAAAAACCTGGACTCAAGTCCTTGACTTTTTTCAAACTTCATTTTCATAATACTTCTTTCAAATCAATCTTAATCATACTTTGACTCCATTTTCATAATCACAATCAATTAACTTCACTCATTCACTTGTTTTGGCTTTGTCCATTAATCTTTTCACATTAGCCATAGGTTTCAATTATCTTTGTGGTTGATGTAAATCTTGCCTATCCTTAGTGAGTCGACAGTAAGACTTCCGTACTTCAAACAGGGCTAACCCCTCTAGTACGTCGAAGCTATCCTCGCGTGGTGGATGTTGTTTTTGGTCGAGTGTTCTCCCTTTGATAATGAAAAGCCTCAGTGCTTGTGTTTAAAACTGAATCCACCAACTTTTGGAAATCTTTTAGCCGAACTACGGCGTTCTGATCCTTACCTTTGATGGAAGGTACGTAGGCAACGGGTTCATCCGTTCGAACCCAATAACCCAATAAAAAATGTATATTCTTTTCTCATCATCCCAATCATGTTTGCACAATACTTATGTCATAACAAATAACAATTTAGTACAACAAGTGTGAAAAGGGCTCCCTAGGAGTACCTAGGACGTAGTGGGTGCCTAACACCTTCCCATTGCGTAATTTACCCCTTACCCAGAATCTCTGATCTTTTTATTAGTTTTCTACGTGTAAAACTTCTTAGGCTTTTGTTCGCTTTTTAGCCAATCCTTTGGATAAATAAAAGTGCGGTGGCGACTCGAAAATTTCAATGTATCTCTTAGCTTATGATTTAATCGATAGATCATATGGCGACGAATACACCGTCACAGAAAAGTGGCGACTCTGCTGGGGAGAATATACCAGAATCCTTGGTGGTATTGCCTACTTTTCACCCTTGTTGTGCTATATTGTTATTTGTCATTTGACATATTTTTGTACAATTTGGGATCACTGTATTGATTGTAATGTGTGAATTGCTTGATATACATTTGCTGTTTGCTTTGGTGATCTGTGAGATGAGTTCTATACCCGAACTCGAGTGCTCTCTAGGATAGGAGAATGGCATAGTCTTGTCGACTGGTGTGGAGTAGTCCTTAGCCAGTTGACTTGCGAGTCCATTCACTTGGTGGAGGTCATGTTGAACTAATAATGTCACACAAGTTATTTGTGGTTAGGCATTATTCTTTCAATCATGTTCCGCAGAAGCCAAGGACCTTAGTTTACCAAACCCATCTTGGCCTATTTTTAGGACCGTAGTGCGGAGGTCGTTCAGATGTCAGTTCTGATACGATTGTTACGCGATACTACACTCATAAGAGTTTCTCTTGAGAATATTCTTGGAATACGAGTATTCGTTCCTCCGATAATATTCGAAAGATGGAACGATGATTATGGGAACCTCTGATAGAACATGTCTGGCAGGTTTAAACCCTAGTACACTCCCTTTGGGTGGTCCTTAACCGAGACTCCATGCTCGTGACTCTCAACAAACCCGTGATTCGTGGTTGAGTCGTTCAAGCATTGTTAATATCAATGGATCCCGGATCGGGTGTAAAACCTCAATCCATCAAAGCGGCTGGTTGATATTAGGAATGTCTGAACCGGTTCATGTACCGTTAATATCAATGGAACTTGGGTGTCGATAAGGTGAAAACCTAAATCCACCAAAATGGATGATTGATATTAGGGATACAGAGAGCTTTCCCACGACCTTTGTTTGGTGTGCTTTGTTTGATCCTTGAGTGTGTTTGTTGCATTCATACATTCACGCATTCATCCGCATTCATGTCATCAAAAGAGAAAATTTTCAAGGAACTTAAAGGGTTTATTTGCAAAATTTTCAGACATGGAAAGACCGAAAAGGCACACAAAGAAGTACAGCTTCAAACAGCCCGATGTAAAAGAGTTAAGGAATCTGACATCATATGTATTAGATCCCTTGGGTTTCAAAGCTCGATATGGGAAGCTTCTGCCGCTGTTGACTACTCAAGTGGACGAGGGATTGATGAGCACTCTTGCTCAGTTCTATGATCCGCTCTATCATTGCTTCTTATTTCCGGACTTCCAGCTGTTGCCGACTTTGGAAGAATACTCTCATCTTATTGGGATTCCTATTCTGGATCAAGTGCCGTTCAGTGGCCTAGAGAGTATTTCATCTGCTCGAGAGATTTCCAGCTTGTTGCACATAGATGAAGATCTAATTAGAGCTAATCTGACTACCAAAGGCGGAATTCAGGGTTTTCCTTCCGAGTTCCTCATTGCCCAAGCTACCTTTTATGGGAAGGCCATGAGTGAGGATGCCTTTGAGGCTCTATTCGTATTGCTCATCTATGGATTGGTGTTGTTTCCCAACTTCGACAAGTTCGTCGACATGAATGCCATTAGGATCTTTTCAGTTCTTAATCCAGTTCCGACCTTGTTGGGTGATGCATATGTCTCCATGCATCTGAGGAATATGAAGAATGGAGGAGTTATTGTCTGCTGTTTACCCCTGCTGTACAAGTGGTTTATTTCGCACTTGCCGCAGACAGTTGCTTTCAAGGAGAACAAGGGATGTCTACGGTGGTCTCAGAGACTCATGTCTCTCACCAATGATGATATCACCTGGTATGATCGCGTGTATGATACCGTTCAGATCATCGATTCTTGTGGTGAATTCCCCAATGTGCCTCTTCTTGGTACATGTGGTGGGATCACCTACAATCCTATTCTTGCACGTCGTCAGCTTGGGTTCCCCCTAAAGGATAAACCCCATAACATTCTGTTAGAAGGTGTGTTCTTTCAGGAGGGTAAAGATCCCCAAGGCCTGAAAGCCAGATTTGTCCGCGCTTGGCGCAATATTCGCATAAAGAGTAGGAATGAGTTGGGTCCGAAGAATTGCATTGCTTTGGAGCCATACACCTCTTGGGTCAGACAGAGGGCTACTACCTACCTGATGCCATACGATCATCCGAGACCTACACTGTTGGATGTGGCTGGGCCTTCAACCCTCCCTACCCAACGTGTAGAGGAGTTGAGAGAAGAAGACCTTTCGCGTGCCTGGATCCGCGAGAGAGAGGAATTGCTGCAGCAGCTAAAGGAGAAGGATGCTATGATTGAATTTCTCGAGCACCGAGTGATCGATGATCCAAACGACACTTGGACTTCTCTGCTTCCTCAGTCTTCCAAATTCTGGAAAAGGAAGTATGATCAACTTGCAAAGGAGAAGGCTGATATGGAAGCCGCCTATGAGAGAGAGATCAAGAAGTTGTACACTTCTCGTCTTCCAGCATCCCGAGCTAATAGGGATCCATAGGATGTCATTTACCTTTTCTCTTTGTAATATTTAAAAGAATGCTGTACTTCTTTGTCTTAATATTTTGAATGAAATATTTTCCATAAGCAATCAAAAATGTTTAAATATTCGAAATATTGCAAATGAATACCCTAAGGGTTCCTTGAAATCAAAGCATTTGCACAAAGCATTTCATGCATCATTTCTGCATAAACAGGTACCCATTTTTCTGGTCTTCTGGTTCTAACGTCTGTTCTTCATTTATTTTGAAGACAAGCTGACTCACCGGTATTATACGAGAGTTAACTCTGCAAGGATCATGGAGCAGTTGGAACAAGAGAACCAGAGTCTGAGGGATGAAGTCGCCAGACTTGGCGCATTGATGGAGCAACTCCTTGCTGCTCAGAATCAGCCTGCTCCTCAGCCAGCAACTCCCGTTCAGCGGACGGTTATATCAGAGGTAGCTACTTCAGCGGTGCCTGTTAGTGCCCATCAGCCCAATGCTATGCCTCCCGGTTTTCCTTGGGGGATGCCTCCTGGCTTTATGCCTGATCTGCCAGCTCCAACCTTTGCTCAAATGCCGGCATCTAGCCCGGTCCCTATTCCTGTTCCTCCTGTCGTGCATACCATGCCGAGGGTAGACGACACCATCTATCACTCTGAAGCTTCTGAAGGCTCAGATGTTCACGAGAAGATGGATGCTATGAACGACCAATTCCTCGAGCTGAGAAAGGAATTGAGAACTCTCAGAGGCAAAGATCTCTTCGGCAAGTCAGCAGCCGAACTTTGTCTGGTTCCCGGTGTGAAGATACCAGTTAAATTCAAGGTCCCAGACTTTGAAAAATATAAAGGGAACACTTGTCCTTTGGCACACCTGGTCATGTATGCCAGGAAGATGTCCACGCAGACCGACAACGATCAACTCTTGATCCACTACTTCCAAGACAGTTTGTCTGGTGCTGCTCTCCGTTGGTACATGAGTCTGGACAGTGCCAACATCCGCTCTTTCAATGATCTTGGCGAAGCTTTCGTCAAGCAATATAAATACAATGTTGACATGGCGCCTGACAGAGATCAACTCAGGTCTATGTCACAAAAGGACAAAGAGTCATTCAAGGAGTACGCCCAGAGATGGCGTGAGCTGGCAGCTCAAATCACTCCACCATTAGAAGAGAAAGAGATGACCAAGATCTTTCTGAAGACTCTTGGGTCATTTTACTATGAGAGAATGGTGGCCAGCGCTCCCTCTGATTTCACCGAGATGGTGAACATGGGGATGCGTCTTGAAGAAGGTGTCCGAGAAGGACGATTGGCAAAAGATGATGGTTCTTCCTCTAAACGATATGGAGCGTTTAAGAGGAAAGAAGGCGAAGCGCATGCTGTGCAGTCTCAGCCAAAGCATCGAAGACCCTCTGTTCAGAGGAAGCCTGCACGACATTCTGGTCATCAGCACCAGGTGGCTCACGTAGCACCTGTTTTCAAGGATAACACTCCTCAACGTCAGCAATATCAACCTCAACAGTATCAGCATCAGCAACAATATCCACAACCACAGTATCAACAACAAGCTCGTCCACAGCAACAGGCTTACCAGCCTCGTGGGAATTCGAGTAATCAAGCGAACACGGGTTATGAAAGGAAGAAGATCAGCTTTGATCCGATTCCTATGTCGTATACGGAGTTATATCCCTCTCTGATAGAGCGGAAGTTGGTTTCTCCGAGAGATCCTCCGGCTATACCGGCCAACCCTCAGTGGTGGTATAAGCCTGACCAGCATTGCGTCTATCACTCTGGCGCTCCGGGCCATGACATTGAGAATTGCCTCCAGCTGAAGACTAAGGTTCAAGACCTTATGAGAAGCGGAATTCTGAGTTTTGAAGACTCCAACCCGAATGTCACCAGGAACCCATTGCCTTCGCATGGGAAGTCTGTGAACATGATCCAGGAAGACCTTGGGAAATACAAGGTGAAGTACGTCAGCCGTATCCGACGGTCGTTGGTTGATTTACATAGAATGCTGTGTCAGCACAGTTATTTGGAGCATAACCATGACCAATGCCGCGTCTGCTCGGTCAATCGTTTGGGTTGTGACCAGGTTCGCAAGGAATTACAAATGATGTTGAATGAAGGTACCATTGAGATTCTCCAGAATCGAAATGTTGATACAGTTGAACCTGAGGTGAATGTCATATCTCCAGTGTTCAAGTTGCCTGAGCCTGTTGTTATTCGCTACAATAGCAATAAACCAAAGGCTTCCCCTGCTTTGATTATCAAACCAGCCGGCCCTGTGCCGTATTCATCTGATAAAGCCGTACCTTTCCGGTACAATCCTGTTGCTGTCCAGGATGGGGTTGAGGTACCTCTGCCGTCTACTTCCGTGACCACTATCGCTGATGTTAGTGGATTGACCCGAAGTGGTCGTGTATTTTCTGCACCGGCAAAGACTACCGCTTCTGACACTGTTGTGCACCCTGTAGGGAATGCTGTGAATGTTCAGAATCCGGCACTTGATGTCGCCAAACCCTCCTCCTCTGTACCAAAGACTCCCATTTCTTCAGTTGTTGGCCCGAGTGGCATTATTGATGAAGAATCTGATGAGATGCTGAGGCTCATCAGAAAGAGTGAGTATAATATTGTAGACCAGCTTCTACACACGCCCTCCAAGATTTCCATACTTTCTCTGTTGCTGAATTCAGAACCCCATCGGGAATCTCTTCAGAAAGTCTTGGACCTGGCCTACGTTGATCACGACGTCACCCTGGAACAATTTGATAGCATTGTTGCAAACATTACCGCTTGCAACACTCTGAGCTTTTGTGACGCTGATCTCCCTGAGGAGGGAAGAGACCACAACATGGCTTTACACATATCTATGAACTGTAAATCTGATGCAATGTCCAACGTGTTGGTGGACACTGGATCGTCTCTTAATGTATTGCCAAAATCCACACTCTCCAGATTGTCATATCAAGGTCCTCCTATGAGGCAGAGTGGGGTTGTTGTAAAAGCTTTTGATGGGTCGCGTAAGACCGTGATTGGGGAAGTGGATCTCCCAATCAAGATTGGACCAAGTGATTTCCAGATCACTTTTCAAGTAATGGATATTCACCCATCATACAGCTGTCTCTTAGGCAGACCATGGATTCACGAGGCTGGCGCCGTGACATCCACCCTACACCAAAAGTTGAAGTTTGTCAAAAATAAGAAATTGGTTGTAGTAGGGGGAGAAAAGGCTCTCCTGGTCAGTAATTTATCTTCTTTCTCGTACATTGACGCAGAGGATGAAGTTGGAACTCAGTTCCAAGCTTTATCTATTGATGAACCAATCGAGAAGAAGTCTCCTTCATTCACTTCCTACCGTGATGCAAAGCTGGCCATTGAATGTGGTGCAGTTGCTGGTTTAGGGAAAGTGCTTGAACTTGAAGATAACCGATCCCGGGCTGGCATTGGCTATGGTTCTGGGGCATTCAACGAGCAAGGTCTGTTCACCAGTGGAGGATTCATCCATGCTGATCAACCTGCAGAAGAGGAAGCTGCTGCTATCATTGAAGAAGAAGATACAGAAGACTTGAACAATTTTGTTATTCCTGGTGGTGTCTGCCACAATTGGGTCGCTGTGGATGTTCCTACAGTTATCCATAGATCAGAGTAATTGTTCATTTTGTTTAAAACCCTTCTCCCATGCCAAAAGGAGAAGTGATGACATTGTTGGCAAAGCATATATACAATGATGTTTTCATTCAATTTTTGCATTGTCAAAACATTTGTTTTTCCTTTGTTTTCACTTTTTGCTTTTCTTTATGAAATCAGTGATCACAAAAAACCATAAAAACAAAAATAAAAGCTATCAAAGCAACATTTTTCATCTGCATAATGATTTGCTTGTTTAAATTCTGAAGTTTTTCTTAACCAAAATCATTATGCAGGTTGATCCTAAAACCCATTGAACATAATGATCCAACGCCATCTCCCAACTTTGAATTCCCTGTATTTGAGGCAGAGGAAGATGACGTTGAAGAGATTCCTGATGAGATCACCCGTCTCCTTGAGCACGAAGAGAAGATCATTCAGCCGCATCTCGAAGACTTGGAAACAGTCAACTTGGGGTCTGAGGATTGTGAGCGCCTGGTGAAGATTGGGGCACTTCTTGAAGGGTCTGTTAAAGAAGATTTGATCAGTTTGCTACGAGAATATTCAGATATCTTTGCTTGGTCATATGAAGACATGCCGGGTTTAGATACAGATATTGTGCAACATTTCCTGCCTTTGAAGCCTGAGTGCGTGCCTGTGAAGCAGAAGCTCAGAAGAACTCATCCAGATATGGCAGTGAAGATCAAAGAGGAAGTTCAGAAGCAAATTGATGCGGGGTTTCTGGTGACTTCGACATATCCTCAATGGGTGGCCAATATTGTGCCTGTTCCTAAGAAGGACGGAAAAGTCCGTATGTGCGTTGATTACAGAGATTTGAATAAAGCTAGCCCAAAAGATGATTTTCCTCTACCACACATTGACATGTTGGTAGACAATACAGCTAAATTCAAAGTCTTTTCCTTTATGGACGGATTTTCCGGATATAATCAAATCAAGATGGCACCAGAGGATATGGAGAAGACAACATTCATCACACCTTGGGGAACATTCTGTTATCGAGTGATGCCCTTCGGTTTGAAGAACGCCGGAGCCACGTATCAACGAGCTATGACTACCTTGTTTCACGATATGATGCACAAGGAGATAGAAGTCTATGTTGATGATATGATTGCTAAGTCCCGAACGGAAGTTGAGCATATTGAGCATTTGTTGAAGCTTTTTCAGCGTTTGAGGAAGTTCAAACTTCGCCTGAATCCGAACAAATGTACTTTTGGAGTCCGTTCCGGCAAGTTGTTGGGTTTTGTGGTAAGTGAAAGAGGTATTGAGGTTGATCCTGCAAAGGTCAAAGCAATACAAGAGATGCCCGCACCCAAAACTGAGAAGCAAGTCCGAGGTTTTCTTGGCCGCTTGAATTATATTTCCAGATTTATATCCCACATGACTGCCACATGTGCGCCGATATTCAAGCTCCTCCGGAAAGATCAGTCTCATGATTGGACCGAGGATTGCCAGAAAGCTTTTGACAGTATCAAAGATTACCTGTCCGAACCTCCGATTTTGTCTCCGCCTGTGGAAGGAAGACCTCTGATTATGTACTTAACAGTTCTTGAAGACTCGATGGGTTGTGTACTCGGTCAACAAGATGAATCAGGGAAGAAGGAGTTTGCTATATACTATCTCAGTAAGAAGTTTACTGATTGTGAGTCTCGGTACTCTATGCTT
Source organism: Lathyrus oleraceus (assembly GCF_024323335.1). Taxonomy (NCBI): domain Eukaryota; kingdom Viridiplantae; phylum Streptophyta; class Magnoliopsida; order Fabales; family Fabaceae; genus Lathyrus; species Lathyrus oleraceus. The sequence goes on from NC_066584.1 coordinate 433,098,045, forward strand.
GAGAAGACGTGCTGTGCTTTGGCTTGGGCAGCTAAGCGTTTGCGCCAGTACATGATAAATCATACGACTTGGTTGATATCCAGAATGGATCCGATTAAGTATATCTTCGAGAAGCCTGCTTTAACTGGGAGGATTGCCCGTTGGCAGATGCTGTTGTCTGAGTATGATATCGAGTATCGAGCTCAGAAAGCTATCAAAGGTAGTATCTTGGCTGACCATCTAGCACACCAGCCAATTGAAGATCATCAGTCTGTTCAGTATGACTTCCCTGATGAGGAAATTCTGTATTTGAAGATGAAAGATTGCGATGAGCCTACACTTGATGAAGGTCCAGAACCTGGTTCCAGATGGACGATGGTGTTTGATGGCGCTGTTAATCAGTATGGAAATGGAATTGGGGCAGTAATCATTAATCCCCAGGGATCGCACATTCCGTTTACAGCAAGGCTAACTTTCAAATGCACGAACAATATGGCGGAGTATGAAGCCTGTATTATGGGACTTGAAGAATGCATTGATTTGAGAATCAAGTATCTTGATGTCTATGGTGATTCAGCTTTGGTGGTCAATCAGATCAAGGGTGAATGGGAGACGAATCAACCAAGTCTCATCCCATACAGAGATTACGCAAGACGAATTTCAACTTTCTTCACAGAAGTTGAATTTTATCATATTCCTCGAGAGGATAATCGGATGGCAGATGCCCTTGCTACACTTGCTTCCATGATTGTTGTCAGATGGTGGAATGATGTTCCCAATATTACTGTGATGCGCTTGGATAGACCCGCTCACATATTTGCAATCGAAGACGTGAAAGATGACAAGCCTTGGTATTTTGATATCAAGAATTTCCTCCAGAACCAGGTCTACCCGCCTGGGGCATCTGTGAAAGATAGGAAAACTTTGAGAAGGTTGTCAGGCAGTTTCTACCTCAGTGGTGAAGTGCTGTACAAGAGAAATTTCGATATGGTTTTGCTCAGATGCGTGGATAGACACGAAGCAAACCTGTTGATGACTGAGGTCCATGAGGGTTCATTTGGTACTCATTCCAATGGACATGCCATGGCTAAGAGAATGTTGAGAGCAGGCTACTATTGGCTGACAATGGAGTCTGACTGTTGCAAGTATGTGAAGAAATGTCACAAGTGTCAAATTTATGCGGATAAGATTCATATTCCTCCGACACTTCTGAATGTGATTTCATCACCATGGCCTTTCTCTATGTGGGGAATTGACATGATCGGCATGATTGAGCCGAAAGCGTCCAATGGACATCGGTTTATTCTCGTAGCAATTGATTACTTCACCAAATGGGTTGAAGCCGCGTCATACGCGAATGTAACCAGACAGGTGGTTGTGAAGTTTATCAAGAACCAGTTGATTTGCCGTTATGGTGTGCCAGAGAGGATCATTACTGATAATGGATCCAACCTGAACAACAAGATGATGGATGAGTTGTGCGCTGAATTTAAGATTGCACACCATAATTCCTCTCCTTACAGACCTAAGATGAATGGGGCTGTTGAAGCTGCTAACAAGAATATCAAGAGAATTATCCAGAAGATGACTGTCACGTACAAAGATTGGCATGAGATGCTGCCATTTGCTTTGCATGGATATCGTACGTCTGTACGCACTTCAACAGGGGCAACCCCTTTCTCTCTTGTTTATGGCATGGAAGCCGTCCTCCCAGTAGAGGTGGAGATCCCATCAATGCGAGTCTTGATGGAAGCCAAGTTGACTGATGCTGAATGGATTCAGAGTCGTTACGACCAACTGAATTTGATTGAAGAAAAGCGATTAACTGCCATGTGTCATGGTCAGTTATATCAGCAAAGAATGAAGAAAGCATTCGACAAGAAGGTCAAGCCTCGCGTATTCCGAGAAGGTGACCTTGTGCTCAAGAAAGTTTTGTCTTTCGCGCCCGATTCCAGGGGCAAGTGGACTCCAAACTACGAGGGTCCATATGTTGTTAAGAGAGCCTTTTCAGGCGGTGCTTTAATGCTTACAACAATGGATGGGGAGGATTTCACTCGTCCTGTGAATTCAGATGCAGTTAAGAGATACTTTGCCTAGAAAAAAAAAAAAGAAGTATATGCAAATGAAAAAACAGAATAGCTCGCTAAGTTGAAAACCCGAAAGGGCGGCTTAGGCAAAAATGAGCGTCTCGGTGGAGAACCCGCAAGGGTAATCCAGGCAAAAATTAGAGACTTGAAAAAAATAACATTTGCATCCCGCTAGATTGAGTACCTCACCCTGGGGCAATCTAGGCAAAAATTAGGGATTTTGGCAAGTAACTGCATCCTGACAAGACTTTCTGGTTCATCAGTCGTAATTTCGTCAGAAGATTCTCGATTCGTCGTCAACCGAAGCTTCGGATACATCGAGATTCAAATTGGTAGAGAAAGGATCATTATGTTCAATGTAGCCCTCTTCCAATATATATCACTGATTTCAAATTTGTACAGATCTATGGAGTCTTGCCATTTGCAGGCTACCATTCCATCAAATCAATTTGAGTTTTTATCCAATTATTTGCACTCCTATTTGTTTCAATTCAACAAATGTTTTGCATGTTTTAAATTGATAAAATGTCATTGTTTTAAACAAATCAAATTTTTCAAAATATATTGTTTTTAAACAAAGTGAACATGCACAAGATTGAAAGGATACTCAAGAATATCTCAGTGCTCTCCCGAGGGTGGCATGATTCCCAACAGGTAAGACATTCGTTCATTTTCCTGGTTTGGTGGTATCTTCTTTCTTCAGATCTTTGTTGGGGTTGTTTCTCAGACAGAATTGTTGTTGGGGCTGTTCCCCAGTGCAGTCGCAAGTGATTTGTTGTTGAAGACTTTGTTTTCTCCAGCAGCAGTTTTCCCAGCATGGGTGTTTTCTTGAGAAGTTTCGGCGGTTGATGGTTTGTCATCTTGGTGCCCCGTCACTTTCTCCAGTGGGTCATATTCCCCAGACTTTATTTGTCTCCTCAGCAGCAGTCATGAGTATAACTGATTGATTGGTACTCCCCTCGGAGTCGCGAGTAGAGTTGTTATTAACATCCCCACCAGAGTTGCAAGTGGAGTTGTTACCGCTTTTCCCCATGCAGTGTGCCAGCAGGATTTGTCTGTTTCCTCAGCACGTTCGCTTTCTTTTGAAGACTAGGTAAGTCAGTGGTTTGATACCCGGTACTTTACCCTTTCCCCGGCGAAGTCGTCTGTGGAATTATTGCTATCTCTCCATCAGAGTTATTCTCTCCAGCAGAGCAGGATTTATTTTCCTACTCAATGGTTGATTGGGTTGACATCCCAGTATATTTGCAACCATCTTTTCCTCAGCTTAGTCTGCAGAGTGTTTGTTATGGCAGCTTTGCCTGTTGAATACTCCTTCAATCCCGATATGGTCGGATGATGGCTTTAGTATCCCGTGAACGGATTAATTTCCTGACTGTTTGTGATCCCCAGTAGAGTGGCTTATATTGCAGAATCTACTTGTCGTGATCAGTTTGCTTTGTATATTCTCCCCAAGTGGAGTGGTCTGTTGCAGAACCTACTTGTTTGACCTGTCCTCCCTCAGTGGCTTGTTCCCAAGAGAGTAGCCGACAGTTTTCCCTAGTAGAGTTGCTTTTGCAGTTAGATTCTACTTGGATGTTTCATTCTCCTTCAGTGGGTTGTCCCCCAGTGGAGTTGTGTGGAGTTGCTTCTACAGCAGTTCGTGCTTATGCACCTTTTTGTTTCTCAGTTAACACTGGGATCCCCTGCAGATACTCTGGGACTTCTCTTGTTCCCCTACAGATTTGTCTTGGTGGCTACTTTGCCCGTTGTGACTTTCTGTACCCTGATTGGGTTGTTTCCTAATATATCCGTTTTTCTGCTTCTTCAGCAGTACTTGCAGATCTTTGCTTTACAGCATATAGATCTCCGCAGATTGGCTCTCCAGCTGGTTTTTCCCCTGGAAGTATAATACCGGACGCTTGGTTCCTGGACCTGTTTGTGTTAGAACTGTCTGTTTTGTCAGCATTCGTCAAACATACATTACGCATATTCATGCATATTCATAAAACATTCAGATATTCATGTTGCATTTCTTGCCATATATCTTTTGTTTGTCGTGTCTCCTGCTATGGTGATATAGATCTCTTTACAGATCTCCCTAAGCAGATGTCGGGTGTTTATAAATCTCTCCATATAGAGTCAACCCCATAAGCAGAAAATGCTGTTTTTCCTTCTGCAGTTCCCCACTGAGATATACCCTCGTGGATGACGGTTTCTTCCGTTTCCTCCCAACATATATTGGGATGGATTTTCCTATTTGAGTTACATCCTCATTAGGACGTGTCTTTATTCAGTCCGTCTTTTCGGATCATTCCCGAATCGACTATTTGTCAAAAATCTTGTACTTCCTAGTGGGTTGTTCCCCAGCGGAATGTCTTTGGGCCTCTGCCTACAAACCAGCAGTTGTAAGTCCTACTTTTCCTGGCTTTCTTAACAGAATTTGTGGTTATACACCCTTTATTCTCCAGCCAGAGTTTTGGTTTTCTACCTACTACCCGGTAGTTGTAAACCCTATTTTCCTGCTCTTCAGCAGTTTGTGGTTTGTTATAAACCCTATTTTGGTTTCCCGTGCGGATTTGTGATTTGTTCTTTCCCCACGCGGAGTTGTTGGTCTTCTACCCCGTATTCGGTAGATGTAAACCCTAATTTTTGTGGTTATCTTCATCTAGTTCTTGATGTTGATTTTCCTTTGCTTGGATAAGTTGCTCAGATCAGCACTTATATCCCTAGCAAGTCTTTTGTGGATAATTGCCGTATGCTAGCAATTTTATCCCCAGTGGGTCTTTTCACCGTATGCTAGTGATTTATTCCCCGGATCATTGGTTGTATACCAATGCATCCCCAGCTAGTCTTCTGTCGATAATTGCCGGATGCTTGCAAATTTATCCTCAGCAGATCGCCTTTCATTTACCCTTTTGTCGGTAATGTCTGTTGCTCCTTTGATTGGTCATCATTATATACCTATTCTGGTATCCCGATGCCTTTCTTTTCGGATTTTTATCCTTAAACAACCCAGTAACCGGTTCAGGATAATCTTCCATGCGAGTATATTATTCACGGTCTGCCGGTAATGAATAATATGTCTCATGCGCTCTTTAGTTGGAATCCTTTGTTGATTTTCCCCAACTGAGCAAGATTCGTATTCTTGGTAGAATCGAATAGCCATCCTTTAACCAGTTTGTGTTTTGGATGATGAGTGTTTTGGAAGTGAAAACCAATTCACGCTTCGGTAGATCACCTATTATATACCCAGTAACCGGTATCTCTGGTGTCTTTTCCTTTCGAGTGTATTATTCACGGTCTGTCGGTAATGAATAATATTTCTCATGCGCTCTTTAGTTGGAATCCTTTGTTGATTTTCCCCAACTGAGCAAGATTCGTATTCTTTGTAGAATCGAATATCCATCCTTTAACCAGTTTGTGTTTTGGATGATGAGTGTTTTGGAAGTGAAATCCAATTCACGTTTTCGGTAGATCACCTATTATATACCCAGTAACCGGTATCCCTGGTGTTTCTTACCATGCGAGTATCTTATCCACGGTCTGCCGGTAATGGATATTATATCTCATGCACTCTTTGGGTTTGTGTCCCCAGTTGAGTAAGATTCGTTTTCCCGTTGTGGATTCGAATGTCCATCCTGTAAGTTGATTTGCTTTTTTTTCAAGCCCTCCTTCCGGATGATGAGTGTTTTGGAAGTGAAAACCAATTCACGATTTCGGATTTTATCCTTAAACAACCCAGTAACCGGTTCAGGATAATCTTCCATGCGAGTATATTATTCACGGTCTGCCGGTAATGAATAATATGTCTCATGCGCTCTTCGGTCGGAATCCTTTGTTGATCTTCCCCAGTCGAGTAAGATTCGTATTCTTTGTAGAATCGAATAGCCATCCTTTAAACAAGTCTGCTGTTCTAGCTTTCTTTCGGATGATGAGTGTTTTGGAACACACACCAATTCACGTTTTTTGCCCATCCTTTAACCAGTTTGCGTTTTGGATGATGAGTGTTTTGGAACACACACCAATTCACGTTTTTTGCCCATCCTTTAACCAGTTTGCGTTTTGGATGATGAGTGTTTTGGAACACACACCAATTCACGTTTTTTCAGCCATCCTTTAAACAAGTCTGCTGTTCTAGCTTTCTTTCGGATGATGAGTGTTTTGGAACACACACCAATTCACGTTTTTTGACCATCCTTTAAACAAGTCTGCTGTTCCAGCTTTCTTTCGGATGATGAGTGTTTTGGAACACACACCAATTCGCGTTTTTTGCCCATCCTTTAACCAGTTTGCGTTTTGGATGATGAGTGTTTTGGAACACACACCAATTCACGCTTTTTGTCCATCCTTTAAACAAGTCTGCTGTTCTAGCTTTCTTTCGGATGATGAGTGTTTTGGAACACACACCAATTCACGTTTTTTCAGCCATCCTTTAAACAAGTCTGCTGTTCTAGCTTTCTTTCGGATGATGAGTGTCTTGGAACACAAACCAATTCACGATTTCGGATTTTTATCCTATAAACAACCCAGTAACCGGTTCAGGATAATTTTCCTTTCGAGTATATTATTCACGGTCTGCCGGTAATGAATAATATGTCTCATTCACTCTTGGGTCAATCCTTTGTTGCTTTCCCCTCAGAGTAAGATTTGCATTCTTTACAGAATCAAATATCCATCCTATAAACAAGTTTGCTTTCGCTCACTTCAGGATGATGAGTGTTCTGGAACACACACCAATTCACGTCTTTGGTCGGTCACCTGTTACATACCTACAACCCGGTATCCTTGGTGTTCCTTCCTGTTTTTGTTACCCTTATGCCTGGTAACATCTCATTTCTTTGTTACTTCCCCAGTGGAACCTTTTGTTGCTTCTCCAGGAGTCAGCTTGTATCTCTCCAATGGATTTATTTTCCTTTGGAAGTTTCTTTTCCCCAGTGTGAGTCCTTCACTCCCCAGTGAGTTCTCCTGTCTGTTTTCTGTTTTTTCTAATCAGAGTCGTGTCTTGTTCACGTTATGTCAGTTTTGTTCTCCCCCGGTTTGGAGTCGTGTCTTGTTCACACATTTCTTTTTCTTTTATTATCCCCATAGAGTCTTGTTAGAGTCTCTGTTCCTGGTGAGTATATTACTCCGATGGATCGTCTTTTCTTCTGTGTGAATCATATTCCCCACAGAATTTGTGTCTTTTGCATACATACATTTGCATCATGAGGTCTCTTAGGGACCAAAATTTGTCTCATTACTGTTATTTAAGTCCATTCTACCGCGTCGATATGAAGATTTCTAAACTTCACTTCTCCGGCTAGAATGACCTTAAATAGGGGCATCTGTAAGACCCCAATTTTGGGCCCTAAGATCCCTCATGGCCCATATCATATCATATCATGACCTCAAGGATCATTGCATACCCTAGCTGTCCTCCTAGTGGGTAGATTGCCTTGTGGGTTGCTTCTTGATCACCAAGCATACTTTGCATTTGTATATCTTTGCTTTCATATGTTTATCATTCAAAAAGTACAAAAATATTGTCAGTCTAACCTTGTTGATTGCAGATGAAGCAATTAGGTCAAAGACAGTCAACAGTCAGTCAAGGCAATGGATGGTGGCCATTCTTGCAGAATTTGGGCACCATGATCAATAATCAAAAGTTCATACATCTTGGGACATCATTTGAAAACAGGTTCTCAAGGAATTAGGGTTTGGAATTCATCAGAAGTGGTCCAGTCATTCAAAACCCTAGAAAAGTCAAACTTGGTCAACAGTTGATTTAATCAATGATTTGATGGATAGAATTGATTTGAAGGAGTTCATTCATGCTTGTATAAGCCTCATCTATCATGTCAAACCTCATCATGGAAGAAAATCAAGCCAATCAGAAAATTTTCCAGAAATAGAAAGTGGACCTGTAATTTCAACTGCCAAAAATGGAAACTTCTTGATCCTCAACTTACATCATGATACAAGCTCCAAATGAATTTATGCCCAACATGAAAGTTAAAGATCTTGTCTTCCCATTTTCAAAAAGTCCAAGAACTCTCAAATCCCATGTATGGTTGTCAAGATAGGATCAATTCATTTTCATCAATTTTTGAACTTCAACGAGCCATATCTCTCAAACCATAAGGCCAAATTTGGTGGGGTTTTTTCCTACAAACCACATTTTTCATCCTGTTTCCAAAAATATAAATTTCATGACCTAAAACCTTACCATTCAAAATGGCATTTTTGGATCTTTTCATTTAAATTCAAAGTTTGACCAAACTTTGACTTTTTGATTTATGGACTTTTTCTTGATTTTGCCAATTGGGAAATGTTTCATATCCTATTTGTGATTTGCTCCAAGCCTAAAGTCATCATCATATCACCATTATGCTATCATTTGGACCAAAATGCAAAAAACTTGAAAGTTGGCAATTGGCTTCAAACAAGTGAAAGCAAGTACAGCAGTCAAAGGCAACAACAAACAGCACAAACATGGTCTGCTAGCAGCCTGATTGCAGGCCCATTCGACCAAGCATTGCACCTCCATTTTCCACATTTTTCAAAGTTGGCAATTTGTACAATTGGTTTCAATAAGCAAGTACATGTTAGCAATTGAGGTGCAGACCACAAACAGCATTTTGTTTGGCCATTTGCTGTCTGTACCAAGGCCCATTCGCAGCAAACACACCCTCCATTTCCCCACTTATGCATAATTAGCAAAATTGCAAAATGTGTCATTAAGCATAAACAAGTTTACCATTTGATTAAGCCTTGCAAAACAGAAGTATATAAGCTGCATTTTCTGACATTCCAACCCTAATGGATAGCAGCCACGACCAGAAACATTCATTTTGCTCTCATTTTGCATTTTTTACCAAAAGGGATTTTCTGCATAAAAACTCCAAAAAACCCTTGAACATCTTTGGTTCCCTCATGATCCAACCAACCTTTGGAAACTTTTTGGATCTTTAATCACCAGCTGGAGCTTCATTTTCTCACTCTGTTTTCACCAAGCTCAGCTATGGCAGTTGTAAACTCGAGCTGGATTTGAGCTGTTTGAGTCAAGCTACTTCAAGCATCCATCATTTAGGACCATCATCTTCATTTGTTTCAAGCTTATACCACCAAAACAGCACTGCATCTTCTTCTGCTCTTCACATTGGTAAACTTTCGAATCTTTCATTTTCCAAATCCATGCTATGCCTTGTGTTGTTCATGATGTGCTGAAGCCCATGCAGTTTGAATCATTGAAAATAATCGACTATGCTGTGTGAAATTTGAACTTCATTATTTATGCTCAAATGAGTTTCTGTTCGATTTGCTTTACCCATGTTGAATTAGAAAAAATGGCTACCATATTTGTATTGCTTGATGTTTGCTGAAGCTAATGATATGCTTGTTTAAACTTTCTGGTTTTGTTGAAACTTCATGATGAATATGAACTTGATGCTGTTGTTTTCAAACCTTAAACTCATGCCTAGAAATCTTTCATGTTTGTATTGGTTTTGTTGTGTATAACATGTTTGCATTGAAGAGCATTACTACTGCCATGCTAATTAAATCCTGCTGCAGTTTAGAAAACCCTCATGAATTGCATTTGAAGGCTGTTGTTTGGTTGCTGTTTGAATGATGATGATGGTTGTATGCTGTTGTTTCTCAAATCATAGAACCATGCTGTTTATGTACTGTTATGTGATTTGCTTGTTTCGATTGTTGTTCGATGATTAAGATCATGAGATGATGATGTTGTTGTGTGAGACTTGGTCTAGTTTCGTTCATGATGCTGATTGCTTGAATATGCTTGCTGCTGTTTTGCTATCTTAATATGCCTAGATTTTCATGCTTATGTTGTGTGGTTTGGTTGAATCATTTTTGTTTGATGTGGCTGAACATGATACCAATGCCCTGCTGTTGTGATTGTATGATAGAAACTGGTTTATTTGATGTACGTTTGGCATGCTGTTAATAAACCATGAATATGATGATGATATCATACTGCTGTTTTGCAAAACTTCCTTGTCCAGATTTTCACATGAGTAATGTTTACTTGGTTATTGGTTGATGTTGCTTGTCGTTCATTAAGGCCATGACATTGTGTGTTTTGTGCTTGAAACGTGTTTAATGTTGATGAACCATAAACATGAAACTGATGTTGATAATACCATGCTGTTGTCTGTTTGTTTGGTCGAATGATGTTGATGTTCATGATGCCCAGCTGCATAAACCCTTAAGAAACCCTGCTGCTGTTAAACCTCAACTGTCCAGTAATTTTTTTCTTGCTGTTGGTCTGTTGGTGCATGAGTCGTGCTCATGTGATTTGTCAATGCTATGCTGTTGTGATGGTTGTTCGAAATTTGTTTCATGTTGATGCTTGCATGAAGAACATGAATGTGTGCTGTTGTTTTGAACCTCATGAACATGTCCAGAAATCCACCTTGATTCATGTTATGTTTATTTGTATTGAATGCTGTTGTTTATTTCGTTTGGTTACAAGATGATGAATGTTACTGCTATGCTGTTGAACTTTGTTATTTTCCAGCTAAAACAGAAATTCCACTTGGTTTGTTGGGTTTTGTCATATGATGTTTGTATGATATCCACTATGCCAATGCCATGATTAGTTTGTTGCTGTCCATTTGATGTTATTTTGATCGATTACATGAGGGACATGCTGTTTTGCAATGGCTGTTTGATCTATTCCATTTGAAAGTTGTTGTTTGAATGTTGAACATTGATGTTGAATGCTTGCCATACTGTTAGAAACCCTAAGGGTTTATGTGAAAACCAGAAAATTTGAACCTTTGGCTGTGCACTGTTCCATTGGCTGAGAGCCAATAGGAACATTTCGTTCCCCCCCATCAAAACGCAGAGTTTTAATTAGTGAACTCCGAATTACTAGAATGCCACCGTTGACTCCTTAGTTGACCAACATTGCCATGCATTTTGTTCATTTTTGCTTCAAACATCACTCAACTTCCCTAATTCATTTTTAATTCATTTTGACTCCAAAAATTGTGGGATTTTTTGCATTAAACTCATGAATGTGTCCTCTATTTTATGGTGAATTTTAATTAATTTTTCAGTGGCTGGATTTTTAATGATAATTGTTTTCCCAACATGTATGCCAAAATGATACATTGTGCCATTCCTTTTGTGAAATTGTCATGTCATATCCTTTGAGCATGAAATTTTTTGTGGTGAAACTAGACACATTGACCTTTGTTTCCATATAAAGTTTGTGCATTTACCATTTGTGGATTGAGAGTTATGATTTTCTGAAGTTATGTGTTACATTTGGTGCTATACCATGATCATGCATTTTCCCAATTTTTGTTCACATGCTTCCTCTTATCCAAATGACCTCAAATTTTGCATGAGTGATCTATCACATGTCTAGTTTGTGTATGAATTTTCTTGGAATTAATCATGCTGTTTTCCATTTGATTGTGAATTTTCTTCCATATTTGGTCATTTGTTGACTTTTTGTGCTATGCCTTGCCAAATCTTTTGTGAAATTCTCATATCATATTGTATGTCCATGAAATTTCATATGTGATAACTAGACATCTCAAGCTTTGTATTGGTGTTAATCTCATTCATTTCTCTTCTGTTTTCAAATTGATATGATTTTTTGAAGTTGACCCATGCTTGTTGACTTTCACCATGCTTACTTGAATTTGGTTTGACTTCATGATTTTACTTGACTGCCTTCCTCTCATCCAAATGCCATGAAATTTTACATGCTTGCTATGTTAGATGTTAGGATTGAGTGTGATTTATTTCATGATTTTTGAAATTGTTTGAGTTGACTTTTGAATGAAGTCTTTGCTGTTGACTTTTGTATGCTTCTCTTGCCATGCTTTGCATCCTTTTGCATATGCAATGACCATGACGCATGATATAATTATGAATCCAATTGAGATTACTTCTTGAATGTTTAGGCTTGGTTTGGGTTGACTTTTCCTTGCTGCCTTGACTTTTTCTTTCACCTTTGACCCTAGGCTAGTCCTAGTGGTCTTCTAAACTTATGTTGAGTTCATCTGTTTCAGGTTAAGCACCAATGCATTGAGGATCACTCAAATGTGCTTGAGTTTGATTGTTTAATGTGCTAACCTTTGTTTTTGTAGGTGACTCATATGCTTGAGTCTTTGTGCCTTGCACAATTGATCCCTCTGTGGTTGACTATTTATCCTTTTGCCTTTGATTTTGACTGTTGACTTGTTTACTAATAAGTTTGACTTTTTCAGGTACTTTAGTTGCTTAAGTTCTCTGAACTTGCTTGCTTTGCTTTTTAGCATTTGCTTTGAGGTATAAATACTTCTTCTTCATGTAGTCTGGAGACCCGGTCTGTTATTTGACCGGGCAAACTGTCTGAAGTCCTCCTTAAGAGGCAATGCCTGTGTTTGTTTAAAATTGTCCTAAGCAGGAAAAGTCCTTCAAGTAAGGCAATTGGTGGAAGGTAGGGATAAGCAATCTATCCCCCACTATTCAGTGTGTCCTCTCTTTGCTCCCATTACACGGTTGAAGCACTGAGATAAAAACCCAAGATCTAATCGAGTCAATAATGTGGAGAGAGTTCCTACTTTCTGAACTCCCACACTTTCTGATATGCTCTCCCCGATCAGGGATAGAAGCAATGAGGCACACCCCTCATCTCCTTTTCATCTGCTTCACCTTAGCCTCTCAATGGCAAGGTTAAGAGCGACCTTCACCTATTACAGTGGACTTTCAAAGTCAAACCCTCTTGTGTGAGCCCCCATTGTTTGGCTATAGAGTGTGCTGTTTGATATTCATTGATTGTTTGATTGCTTCATGTGCACTTGCTTGCCTGTATGTTATGCATCTGTCATCATCATCAATTGCCATTAATGCATGATCATCTCATTTGCTTTTTGTGATGCTATCATTGTTGTTTGCCCATTGAGGACAATTGTAAGTCCATCCCTTTTGGCATTTGCTCCTGTGATGTGGAAGGATAGAGTGTAAGACCTCATTGGTCACTCATATCTTCTGTTTCACTGTTTGTATGTGAGGATACAGTTATAAGTCCCTGTAAGTTGGCATCTGTTATCCTGTGATCATAATTTGATCTGTTTGATTTGTATGTGAGGTTGCAGTTATAAGCCCCTGTAAGTTGGCATCTGCTTTCCTGTGATCATAGTTTGTTCATCTGTTTGTATGAGAGGTTGCAATTATAAGTCCCTGTAAGTTGGCATTTGCATTCCTGTGATCATATTGTTGCTTTTGTTCTTGTATGTGAGGATCCATTATAAGTCCCTGTAATGTGGCATTGGATTTCCTAGGACCATACTGTGAAGTTAACCTAAGTCCAGACCGATTGGCAGTTAACTTCCATTTGTCATCTTTGTTTTTCTTTTGAGGAGATTAGTGTAAGACCATTGAGTGGCATCTGATATCCTGTTCTGTTTTAGGAGACTGGTGTAAATCCATCTATTGGTATCCGGTATCCGCTTTTTATTTCTTTGCCTGTGGAGATTAGTGTAAGACCATTGAGTGGCTTCTGACATCCCATTTTGTTTTAGGAGATTGGTATAAGACCATTGATTGGCATCCGATATCCGTCTTTCTTGCTTTGTTTATTATTATCCATTGTATTCCAAAGGACGCACTTGAATCATCTCCCATATGATTTCAAGAAGTGAACCTTCTAAGAAGTTTTACGATCCATCCTCATCCATTCATCATTCATTATGTCCTAAACCTTTTCACACTTTATCTTTCAAATTTGACATAAGTGTTGTGCAAACATCTTCATGTTTTCTAACTAAAAACCTGGACTCAAGTCCTTGACTTTTTTCAAACTTCATTTTCATAATACTTCTTTCAAATCAATCTTAATCATACTTTGACTCCATTTTCATAATCACAATCAATTAACTTCACTCATTCACTTGTTTTGGCTTTGTCCATTAATCTTTTCACATTAGCCATAGGTTTCAATTATCTTTGTGGTTGATGTAAATCTTGCCTATCCTTAGTGAGTCGACAGTAAGACTTCCGTACTTCAAACAGGGCTAACCCCTCTAGTACGTCGAAGCTATCCTCGCGTGGTGGATGTTGTTTTTGGTCGAGTGTTCTCCCTTTGATAATGAAAAGCCTCAGTGCTTGTGTTTAAAACTGAATCCACCAACTTTTGGAAATCTTTTAGCCGAACTACGGCGTTCTGATCCTTACCTTTGATGGAAGGTACGTAGGCAACGGGTTCATCCGTTCGAACCCAATAACCCAATAAAAAATGTATATTCTTTTCTCATCATCCCAATCATGTTTGCACAATACTTATGTCATAACAAATAACAATTTAGTACAACAAGTGTGAAAAGGGCTCCCTAGGAGTACCTAGGACGTAGTGGGTGCCTAACACCTTCCCATTGCGTAATTTACCCCTTACCCAGAATCTCTGATCTTTTTATTAGTTTTCTACGTGTAAAACTTCTTAGGCTTTTGTTCGCTTTTTAGCCAATCCTTTGGATAAATAAAAGTGCGGTGGCGACTCGAAAATTTCAATGTATCTCTTAGCTTATGATTTAATCGATAGATCATATAGCGACGAATACACCGTCACAAGGCAGAGATATAACTATAACACAAAAGAATTAAGACTCTAGTCTATACGGTGACTAAATAGAATTTTAATATCAAGCACAATTTGTCTCTGACAACGGCGCCAAAAACTTGATACGTCGTAAGTGTACGACTGTGCGAAGTGGTATAAAAATAGATCATCGAACAACAGAGACCAAAGGTTTGATTACCAAATTTTATTTTATCAGTGTATATATAGAGTGACCTAAAATTGGTGTTTTCACAAAAGCTTAAATAAAAAATCACTTTTAGAAAATAACTTAAATAAAAAGCACTTAAAATATTATGAGACAAGTATGACTTAGGGTTCACGATCCTTACTCTGACATATCCATATAATCCATACGCTTATATTACAAGAATTTCAACACTATTATAGGAAATATATAAATATGGATAACACCTACTTTCATCACCGTGTTGTCCTATCTATGGTGAATAACCTGTCTGCTTAACAATAAAAATATAATTTGATAATGGCAAATAATGATAAATATAACTAGACTGACAACAAAGTAGCTTGAATTGATAAAGATTCAGATGCTCCAATGGAGACTTGATTATACAGCTATGGTCACCCGTACCAGGTGTTTGGTGAATGTATGAAAAATGGGACTATCGTGTGTTTGCTGCTATGGCCCGTAGCAACTGCTATATGAGGCCGTAGCAGCCCTTTGGAAAATGTATGGAGGAAAATCCATCTTTTTTCCTTTTTCCGCGCTTTGCTCATTTTGGATCCTCTTTTGTCTGGGATACTTACTTAAACCTGAAAAACATCAAAAACAAAATGTTGAGCATTAAACATGATAAAATGAAAGCAAATCAAACAAAAATGAGAAAACAACTAAGTAAAATAACTAACAAAAGAAAAATCACTTATTATTGTCCTTGCATTTCATGTCCATTTTGAGGAGTTGTATCTAATTTATTGTTGGACGTCTATGGGGAACACACTTGATCTAGGGCATGCTCCCTTCTCTTCTCCAAAGTGAAAACTTGGTTTAAGGTTGAAGTTTAAGGGGTTTTACCGCCTTCAACTTGAAGTGTTTAGCTACCACATAGGTGTTAGCCAAGTGCACCACCTACACGCTTGAGGTTTGATGTATTTAAGTGTACACCACCTATACGTTTGAGGTTTGTGGTGTCTTTGGATTTACCATATATACTTTTGTGATAATGGATATTTGGTCTACACATCCCCTTTGACTTGCGAGACTACCAGCTGGGAGTCTATGTGAGGTTTGAGGTGAAAGCTATTTATACACTCTGGTAGTTGGTAGTGGAGAAATCAAAGTGAATGGATACTTTTACTATGAGCCTTTTGTTGCTCTTAAGAATGGTGTTGGCTCCACTACCTAAATAAGAAGGAAGGTATTTTGGGTATTGAAGAACCAAGTTTAAGGCAATGCTTGTAACAAAGGGTTTTACTCCAGTAGAGAGCATTAACTACAATGAAATCTTTTCACATGTGGTAAAAGATTATTATTATGTGGAGACCTTGAAGAGATAATCTATAAGGAGCAACTTGTACATTTTTTATAAGACAAGTCTACGGTGTGTTTATTGAATAAATATTTGTATCAGTTGAAGTAAATCCTGTGAGTGCATCTTCCATTAAGTTTCGTTAGGTGTTTTCTGTATGATGTCAAAACTAGGATTCTTTAGTGTTTATGTACATTTGACGTTATTCTCCTATTCTCTATGTGCATTTCAACATTATGAAGCAAATAAGGCTTTGGAAACATCTTTGAAAAGGTCTCATGCATTAAACATGCATGGAAAATCAAGTTTCATAAAAATATTGCAGGACATGTCGACACATTCCAAGACAGGTCGACCTATAGTGAAAGTTTTCAGATTATATGTCGACACATATGTGTCATAGGTCGGCATGTATACTGCAGTATTAAAGCCCATGGCTTCTGTTTTATATGTTGGCTCCACAGGTCAGCACATAAGAGGCACATGATATTGATAGGTCAACACATGACCTTCAATAGGTCGACCTATGCCTCATACAGGTTGACACATGACTTCAACAGGTCGACCTTTACGATGATTTTTTTTGCATATTTTCTCAAAGTTCATTGCATTCCTTTTTAATCTCATTCACGCATGCATATATATACTTCATACATGCATCATTCACTAGTACGGTTTATAAAGTGAGTAAAACCTACATGAATTTAGGATTTCAAAGCATCTAACCATCTTCAATTCAATTTATGCATACACACAGTCAAACTACACATAATCCATTTTTGATTGGGTGCCATCTAGATTAAGATTGATAACATCCAATTAGGTTTGTTATACTGAGAACATTAGGTTGAGATCTTTGAGGGTTTCAAATCAGAAAACCGAGGTGGGGTTTTCCTTCAAAATCTTTAGGGTTTGAATGTTTTAGACAATATTGTGCGATTCGAATACGATTGAGTGAGAGCCTTGGGACTAGGTGTGTCATGCAAGGTAGAAGCTTGAAACGGTGGATCGTGTTGATAAATATTTGGTTCAACAAGTGTGCGCTTGGGATTAATTCATTCAGGTGAGTTCCTTGATACATGAAGGTCGTGCAAGGAAGTAACAGCAACAAGTGAATTGAAGCGGCATTGTTAGTGTCTTGATCAATCGTTGAACAAGGTTTTTGGAGGTGCTAGAGTCAAGAACAAACTTAGGGTTGTGGGATTTGATCTCTCATCTCTTGTATACATACATTTTCAAAGTAAGATTTATTATAATAATATCTCAATTCGAATTTGAATTGAGGGCGGACATACCCATAGCGAGGTCGATTGAAGAACTGCCTAAACAAATGCTTATGTACTCTCTCTCTCTCTCTCTCTCTCTCTCTCTCTCTCTCCGTCTATCTATCTATCTATCTATCTATCTATCTATCTATCTCTCTTTGTACATTTTGAATTTTGTGTTTGTTGTATTAATCACTAACCATTTGGTTATGATTGGATTTCTTAGAACAACAAACACCATATCAAATTCCAAACTTTGTTTTTCGCACACCAAGTGTTCGACAATTTTGTTGACTTAGTTTTTTGTGTGTTGATATCATTGGAGATAGACTTTTAATATTGTAGAGTATTCAATTAGTTATGCTTAATATTGTTGATTGACTTGGGGATTATTATCATAACATTGACACCTTTACGCATATCCAGGCTATTCTATAGTAGGTTTGGTTAGACGATTTTTTATCCGGGAAATATTTGAAACTTGCTTCCACGCCATAAATTTTTTTAAGTCAAATTTTTTGATAAATTTTTAACTTGAGATCTATTCACCCCCTATAGATCTAGGCATATCGTTTAACAAATGGTATCATGAGCTCCATTTTTTTCGGTCTTAAGATTTCCTTATTAGATAATGGCTACCGAACCTAAAGGGACATATAATAGAGCACCTATTTTCACCGGAAAAAATTATGGCTATTGGAAAGCTTGTATGTGTATCTGTCATACCCCAAAATTTTCCTGTTAATTTTTATGATAAATTGATTCATGCATGGCATTCATTTCTAAAATTCTGGTTTAGTCAGATTTCAGATGTTCTACTCCACGTCATGACATCTGATCCAACATTGTCATTAATACAGCAAGATATCTATACACTTAACACCCAGTACAAATGTGCACACATTTACAGATGTCACTACATCTGCTCTTGTATTACCATAGAATGGAAGAACACCCAGTTTTGTCCATCTGGTAGAAAGGCTCAGCAGAGATCAACTATAGCACTCACTTCTGTTATTTTCCTGCACAGTTATCAGCAAGATGTCTCAATAGTGATTTGAACCTCATATGTTACATTATTCCAGTTTGTTGGCCTTGTACTTGTATTTCCTAAAATAAAGGTTGAACAAGTTAAACTAATTTCCACTTATTAGGGTGCTAACAAATAGGCTATTTGTTAGGTTCATTAATTGTAGCTTAGTTGTTAGTTTCCTGGACTTTAGCTCAGTTGTTGGATTCCTCATGCTGATTCTGTTATGTTCCTTAAAACAGACTGTGCTAAATGCTGTACTGTAAAAGACCAACCAGTCTCTACTTCAGTATCAACCTACAGGAATAACTGTCAAGACATTCAGTTTGATAGTTTCACAATGATCCTTTGGCCAGGTCTGTTATCCTCTTGAAGAACAGACTGAAATAAATACTGAACTAAAGCAGAAAAACCAACCAACCTTTTATTCAATATATGCTGTCAATGATGAATGTCAAAAACATTCTGATTGACACTCAAGCAGAATGCTATGTACCAGGTCTGTTATTATCTTGATAAGCAGACTGAAATACAAGCTAAGTTATGGCAGACAGGATTATAACATGCAGAAGGAAAACAAACACAGGAAATTGTTAACCCAGTTCGGTGCAACATCACCTACTCTGGGGGCATACCAAGCCAGGAAGAAGATCCACTATCAGCAGTATTAATTCAGAGTTAAACTCCCCTGTTTACAACTCTTCACTTAATCCCTACCCAATGCAATCTATACCTAGGAACTCCTAGATAGAAACCTCCAGTTTCCATTCCTATCACTACAAATATAATGTAATGCTAAACAACTTGAACTTGCTTCACAGCTTCGCTCAAGATCATAACAACTCTTACCTACAGGCTTTGAGTTACAAATACTCTCAGCTTTGAACACTGAGAAACACATGGTAACCTTCCCACAGGTTGGGAGGTTTACCTCACACATACCCCTAATTTTTCATTCTATGAGGCTTGCAAAAACTAGGTTACAATATGCTATTTATAACCTAAGCACCCAACTGGATTTGGGCCTTCAGAAATCGCAGCAAACTTCTTCTTTGTTGTTACAAAGTCAGCAGAAACTTCTGCTACAATCAAGGTCTTCAATCTTTTAGTTCCCAAAATATCTCCATATATATCTCCATATTTAGAGCCTATATATTCTGATTGAGTCTTTAAGACCTCCACAAGGAAGTTAGGATATTCACCAAATATCCTCACTAATCCCATAATATATACCTTAATTAATTAATTCAGTTTTCTACACATGTGCGATGTCACAGGCATGATGTCGTGACATCGTACATGACATGTTGGTCCAGATGTTGAACTTCTTCAACCCAACATATTAAAACAACAAAGGTGATTACATTATTTGTTTTACAAAATTAATGCCAATCCTAAGGTATTAACAATCTTTACAAAATTAATGTCAATCCTAAGGTATTAACAATCTCCCCCTTTGGCAAATTTTAGCTAAAACAAATAACCATTACACTAGACACTACATCCCAGTTTGGGTATGTACTTCCTCTCTGTCATTATCTCCACCACCACAAACACCAAAGTTGGTGTACATGAGGAAGTAGAAGTACAAGAATCAGTTGTATCAAAACCCTTCCCCTCAACAGTAGAGCTTCCTGAAGAATATGTAATGCTGAGTACATAAATAATGTAACTCAGATCACAAGACACAATTGTCCTCTTAACTCAGATCACCAGACACAAGTGATATACCCAGTCACTGACTTTTGTGCCTGAAGCCAACTTCTGCTTGCTACCATATTTTGCTTGCTTCTGGTACATTCTCAGGACAATGTTTCTCTCCCCTTTTTTAGCTAAATATTTATAAATGAACCCTTCACAAAACCAGATCCAGGCGCAGTTTGCCCAAACCTTAACATACCCCATGGTTTAGAGGGAATGGAATGTTTCTCTTGTGAGAAGAGGAGTGCTGTTACATCCTTTAAATAGTCCAGTCCGTGCTTAGGGATTAACGGTAGGAATAAATGCTTGGTCAAGATTCATTAATCTTTGCTGAGAAACAGTCAGAGAATCACCAACAAAATCTCAGACTATCTTTGAATACCTTTTATAGCTCTTGACTGTTTCTTTTCCAAAACAACAGTTCTAGTGCATGGAGATTATTCCATATATGCAGTCAGACACGTTGCACGCGATGTCTTAACATTCAACGCGACTTTTGCCTGCATTCTTCATGTATTCTTCCTATCAACATTTCCTAAGACCACTTTCGTACCTCCAGTAGAAGTTTGACATCTGGCACCACTAAAGCCAAAATCACAAACACCAGTAGGTGGTTACTCCCCCTGTACCACACAACTGTAACACTCAGGCTTATTCTAATATATCATAATTAGACACATCACATCCATATTTCCTCATGACTGTAAGATTCAGAAGGAAATAACAGTATTGTCCAAGGCAATGTCATGACATCCGGTCAGACATTCTTCTGCTCACTCAGCCTTGACCTACACCACATCATCCCAATAACTAACAAGGTGCCATACCCAGTTATCTGAGAACACATAGACCACAAGCTTGATGATTACTTGCAGCGCAACGACAGAACTCCCCCTGTCATGAACAACCAACTCTCCTCTTGAAACTTGGAGATCACACATGAACACATCCAACACCCCAAAGTTGGACCTTCACATACTTCCTGATTCAAAGAGAACTCAGACCACCTGATGAATGGAAAACATAAGACGCATATTCATGTCTTCAAGAGCACACCCTCTGTTCAACCCTCTTGGCTGAGCACATCCACACTCTGTGTCAATCTCTCTTCTAACCAGAACAGAAAATCACTTCACAAAATATTCTAACATTAGTTAGGACATCCTTCACAACATAACAAAGAACACCATCTGATAATCTTCAGATATCACTGAGTCACCAGCTTGATCCAAAAGAAACCAGACATAAATTGGGACATATACATTCTCATCCCATTACAAGAGATAATCTTCCATAGATAGCTCAGAACTCCTACCACAAGCTCCAAGAGATGAATAGAAAACACCTCCTTTTGTCTTCACTTTACTACTTTTCTGCTCAAAAGTAGTTTGTCTCAGGCTTTCCTCAAGAATAATCAGCTGCCATATGTTGATTATCTTGATTCTTCGAACTCACTTCTGAGATAGACCAAATGTCACTGGTTGATTACCTCCTTCATGAATCCTCATATGAAAAAGTCAAATGCCAGTTTTTGACCTCTCCAAGTATATCAGACTTCTCCCAAAGATATTCTGACCTTCCAAGTGAGACTTAAACTTCAAGCTACATGTTAAACAAAACTTAGATTCTCTAAGACATGAACATGTAACATCTTCGCCATCCAGCAACTCCAAAGAACTGCAATGAGAACGATCTTTTTGAAGTACCAAACCTATAACTCTGTAGACCCTTCTATCTTAAGTTGATGTGCCACTTCACCAACTAAGATTCTGATGTTGAACCAAATGTCACAACATTGTGTTTTAACATCCAACTCTTGAATTCAGCTCCTTCTTCTGCCACTTGAAAGAACTTCCTCCCTACACAGAACAAGAGTTCAACGCTCTCATAGACTTGATTGTGAAACCAAGTTTGAGTAAACAACCTCCATCCTGCAGGTTTGCAGTTAAGTCATCCAAGCTCACACCTTGATGAATCCCTGCTTCTTCTCCAAAGACATCAGGCACTCTGATGCATGAGTCTTCAGAAGGACCAGTTAGAGACTAGCCCTTCATCTATACCAAGGATTCCACTTCCTAAAGCAAGGCTATTTCCATGATGTCAAGAATACTGCCACTTGTTCTTAACTCCACAGTGTGCATTAGCCAATGCACTTCCTTACCTAGATCAGAAATAAACTGATCCAAGTAACCACCATCAAGACTATGATGTCTTCTTCTTCTTGTACACACCAATACTGAACATGTTTCTTGCCAGGAAACCTTTTCAGAGATCATATGCTCTTGTTGCCACCAAAGAGATAGATCATAAACCAATGTACTATCCTTCCTGTGATTCTGCACAGGGTCTTGAAGAAGAGATGTTCCAACATCTTTAAGAACATCAGTTATCTAGAGCTCCAAGGATAATCAATTAAATACTTGTACTTGGCACAAGTAGATATTGATCTTAAATCCTTTCCCAATTATCCTTTCAGATACTTCCACCATAAGAATACTTTGAAAATACTCTTCTTGTGTCAACATCTTCTGCTTGCAAGCACCTCAATAGTTTTGAGAATCTTTCCAGATTAGATTCAGCCTTAGGAATGAGATAGATGAATCCTTCCTTGCAAATGTGTCACACAACAACCAGAACCCATATGACACAGGTCAATAGCCAACCAGACCCTAGGCTGACCAAACGTGAGGAGGTTAACCAAAACTCCCCCTCAAATTAACAATCATGGAAACTCCACACCAATATCCATGCATTATACACAAATGTCTCAACATGACATACACCATCCCTACCAGTGGCAACTAACTCTATGAGTTATACCTATACATACTCTAATCACACCAATCAGACTCCAGCTGACCATAAGTACTAGTGACCATACTACAACACCAGTTAATAGTAGATATGCATTGCCAGAGCATACTACCTCAACCAACCACTGAATCTTCATATTCTCACTCCTTGAAAGAATTGCCACTTCTGAGTGTGGTGTTTGAATATCAAGATTCATGGTCCCAATCCTCTTAAATGAAATAGCAGTCAGGTTACCCCATTATTGACTTCTAACATCCAGGGGACTTGTCTTCCAACACAACATAGTACTTCAGGGAACAACTATCCAACCCTGATCAATCTACAGGAATAAGGCACACAGCAGGGAGACCACAATGTCACATCTCAACCAGCTCCACTTCTAGAGATCAGACTTCTAAAAGTGACATTCTTGAGCATACATACTGTTGACCCTACCCTTGTCAACTTAGCACTCACAGATGTCTCTTCTTTCAGGTCAGGAGTAGGTTCCAAACAAAAGTATCCCTTTGTTTGATACCTAAAAACATCTTCTCTTCAACCAGAAGGTGCATACTTGTTGAACAACATGTTCTAACATCACATAGAACATTAGTTCCACCTCCTTGGACCAACCCCTCCTTGAAGGTCTACAAGGTCTTCATATGCACTACCCAAGAGAATAAAAGAATCAGTGATCAGGTGATTCTTACCATGATGAGTGGACTTGAGGAGATTCACGTATCTTTGGCATCTTCAGTAGATTATGATGAAATCTTGAATACACCAGCCTCTCATTCACATGGGGGGAAACTAAATCAGAGTTTGAGTTTTGCCAAGTATTATGCAGCGAAAATCAGAATACAACTCAACCTATGAACACACACTTCACCAGATCAGCCTCCAAGAACATACCAAGTTTGAATATGATTCAATACTAGCATCGCTGTCCCACACAAAGGCCAATTGCCAATCTCCAGAGACAGGTGCCCACAGTTCCTGTCATGAATAGTCCATCCACCCACTTCAAGGGACCATTCAGGGACATCACAAAACCTTCCACAGGTTCCAACATCCGTACTAACATAACTCCTTGCAAGATACCAGAAAGTATCACCCATGGATCTCATCCAGAAACAGAACAGGATGCCTGCTCTGATACCATTTGAAATTCTGGATTAGTCAGATTTCAGATGTTCTACTCCACGTCATGACATCTGATCCAACATTGTCATTAATACAACAAGATATCTATACACTTAACACCCAGTACAAATGTGCACACATTTACAGATGTCACTACATCTACTCCTGTATTACCATAGAATGGAAGAACACCCAGTTCTGTCCATCTGGTAGAAAGGCTCAGCAGAGATCAACTATAGCACTCACTTCTGTTATTTTCCTGCACAGTTATCAGCAAGATGTCTCAATAGTGATTTGAACCTCATCTGTTACATTATTCCAGTTTGCTGGCCTTGTACTTGTATTTCCTAAAATAAAGGTTGAACAAGTTAAACTAATTTCCACTTATTAGGGTGCTAACAAATAGGCTATTTGTTAGGTTCATTAATTGTAGCTTAGTTGTTAGTTTCCTGGACTTTAGCTCAGTTGTTGGATTCCTCATGCTGATTCTGTTATGTTCCTGAAAACAGACTGTGCTAAATGATGTACTGTAAAAGACCAACCAGTCTCTACTTCAGTATCAGCCTACAGGAGTAACTGTCAAGACATTCAGTTTGACAGTTTCACAATGATCCTTTGGCCAAGTCTGTTATCCTCTTGAAGAACAGACTGAAATAAATACTGAACTAAAGCAGAAAAACCAACCAGCCTTTTATTCAGTATATGCTGTCAATGATGAATGTCAAAAACATTCTGATTGACACTCAAGCAGAATGTTATGTACCAGGTTTGTTATTATCTTGATAAGTAGACTGAAATACAAGCTAAGTTATGGCAGACAGGATTATAACATGCAGAAGGAAAACAAACACAGGAAATTGTTAACCCAGTTCGGTGCAACATCACCTACTCCGGGGGCATACCAAGCCAGGAAGAAGATCCACTATCAGCAGTATTAATTCATAGTTAAACTCCCCCGTTTACAACTCTTCACTTAATCCCTACCCAATGCAATCTATACCTAGGAACTCCTAGATAGAAACCTTCAGTTTCCATTCCTATCACTACAAATACAATGTAATGCTAAACAACTTGAACTTGCTTCATAGCTTCGTTCAAGATCATAACAACTCTTACCTACAGGCTTTGAGTTACAAATACTCTCAGCTTTGAACACTGAGAAACACATGGTAACCTTCCCACAGGTTGGGAGGTTTACCTCACACATACCCCTAATTTTTCATTCTATGAGGCTTGCAAAAACTAGGTTACAATATGTTATTTATAACCTAAGCACCCAACTGGGTTTGGGCCTTCAAAAATCGCAGCAAACTTCTTCTTTGCTGTTACAAAGTCAGCAGAAACTTCTGCTACAATCAAGGTCTTCAATCTTTTAGTTCCCAAAATATCTCCATATATATCTCCATATTTAGAGCCTATATATTCTGATTGAGTCTTTAAGACCTCCACAAGGAAGTTAGGATATTCACCAAATATCCTCACTAATCCCAAAATATATACCTGAATTAATTAATTCAATTTTCTACACATGTGCGATGTCATAGGCATGATGTCGTGACATCGTACATGACATGTTGGTCCAGATGTTGAACTTCTTCAACCCAACATATTAAAACAACAGAGGTGATTACATTATTTGTTTTACAAAATTAATGTCAATCCTAAGGTATTAACAATCTTTACAAAATTAATGTCAATCCTAAGGTATTAACAATTTCACATTTGCATTCATTCATTAGCATACATTCTCATATAAATTATAAATTTTAATTTATTTATTATGTGATACAGATATAAAAAATAATAATGATTTTGGTTATCTGTATGATATAAATAAATTATATATATATATATATATATATATATATATATATATATATATATATATATATATATATATATATATATATATATATATATAAAATAGTTTTAATTTAATAATAAATAAAAATAGATTTGAATTTTAATTGTATAATTAAAATTTTAAATTAATTTTATTTGTTAAAGCTCATTAAATTATAATAACTATTTTTTATAATTTAGTGACTCATGTTCCATTTATTCATTATTTATAAATAGTATTTATTTAGTAATTCACGTTTTTTACTTAATAAAATTTATTTATAAGAGTAACATTTTTTAAAAGCCCATAAATTATAAAATAATTTTGGTTGATATAAGTAAGAATAATTTTGATTTTTTTTAGATGATGAAAGTAAAAATAGAAATAGGTTTAAATTTTAATTCAATTATGTAACTAAAATTTAAATTAATTTTTATTTGTTAAAAGTCATTTAAATTATTCATTATTTATAATAATATTTGTATTTAATAAATATTTAGCAAGGTGAAACCCTAACTCTCCTAAAGTATAGAAAGGGATCCAAATATTTAGCAAGGTTAAACCCTAACTCTCCTAAAGTATAGGAAGGGATCCAAATATTTAGCAAGGTTAAACCCTAACTCTCCTAAAGTATAGGAAGGGATCCAAATATTTAGCAAGGTTAAACCCTAATCCACACCATTATAAATACTTCATATGACTGCAGCAAGAGCAAGAGAGAAGACGGAAAAGAGGAAAGATACAGCAGAAGAAGATACACAAGACAATGCAGAAGTAAGAAGGTTCACGGGCAGGGAAAAGAGAAGCAACCATAAAGCACTCATAGCCTGAATAAGAATAACACACATACAGTGAGCAAGCTAGAAGAATCAAATCCTCAGTAAGTGTTCATTGGGGAATTTGCATCCAGCATGATTACCTTGCAATACTCCTTAATTCATGCATGAATAATATTGGTTTAATATATATATTGAGATGATGTATTCATGGTTTGGTGGATGTTGATATTGCTTTATTCAAGTATGCATCTGTTCTTGATATGTCATAGCATGTTGGAGAAATTCTGTTTGCATGATTAAAGAATTATATCTGCCATTTAATTATTATTATATGAGTGTTGTTTCTAGCATGATTATGTTTATTTCACATGTTGTTATTACATAATAATGATGATGGTGATATAATGGTGATAATATAAATCCTTGGTTGTCTTTAACATGTATGTGTAAGGTTTGTTTTATAATTATCACTTGCAGTAAAGAGAACTAATACATGAGTAAAATAATATAAGCTTCTTGATTTGTGCATGTCTATTTTTATTATTGCATGATGATTACATATGATCTTATTTTATGTGTGTGGTTTGATATAAGATGAAGTTACAGGTTTGTTATATTCACATGAAAGAAACAGTATGAGAAAAAATAAAGTAGCTTGCCGTAAGAGAAAGCTATAACATGCATGGTGGTGTTGTGTCAAAAGGGAAAAATCCATGTAGAATTAATATATATTTTAATAGAGTCGAATAAATAATGAATGGATCAACATGGCTCATTGGTAGCTTCCCCCTCATTACAATGTAGAGGTCCTGGGTTTGAGCCCCCAGGACCTATTTTTTAGCTTTTCAGTGTTTTTACTATGTTTACTCCCTTTCCACTATAATTAATTCACCACTATTATTTTTTTATAATTTTATACTCGTTAATTAAGATTTAGATATTTTATATCCCCTTTTAAATTATGTACCCCCATCCCGAAGTCATGTAATAGCGTAGTCTTATTTTTCGCACTTTAATTTTTCCATATTGTGAATATAACTGTCTACATGTATGCTAATAGGATTTCATGGAAAGATAAATAATCGAACTTAGATAAATTAATTCAAGATAATATATATGAATCCAATCATTTCCACACTTGCACCTCTAGGGTAACCCTCTCTTTGTTGCCTTACGATATTACGGTCATGTCCCGCGAATGTGGGGATACCCTTAGCAAATACCCTTTCGATTAAATCATCATCATCCCTAAACAGATAAGTCATAGTCCCTTCGATCAAAAGGTCAATGTCCCTACAAGATAAATCATAGTCCCTCGAACGTTGCCTTCGAATATATGACCTTGTCCCTCGAACGTTGCCTTCGAATATATGACTTTGTCCCTCGATGACCCTTCGTTGTAGCCTACGATTAAATGATGATCGTGTCTTCGAATGCTAAGGTATCCTTACAAATGTTGCCTTCAATGACCAATCGATGACCCCACGATGTCCCTTTACATCCAAAGGATAAGACTACTTACTTCTCAATAGTAAGGACAATTTTACCCTCCTAAGGATAGGAAATACCTATAAAGACCTTGGTTAGGTATAACTCTTAAATGCTTGCTCACAGCTTAAAATACTTTTCACACCTCACACTTTTCAAAACATCTTTTAGAAAATCACCACTTGGTATACATTCGCACCAGAATCATCGTCGAGTTATATTTTTCTAAACATCTTTCAAAATCAAACGAGATAAACACTTTGTATACATTAGTACAAGAATCATTACAAAGTTAAACTCTCCTTTCAAAATATTTTCTAAACACACCACATTTCTCAAACACTTTCTCAAACAAGGAAAACATAAGTGAGTTAAGCAATTAAGAGCCCATGGATAACCATGGATACAAAGGGTGCTAACACCTTCCCTTTGTATAATGTACCTACCGAACTCAAAATCTAATCAAGGTTTTTCCTGTTCTTTTCCGCCTTTCCTTATTGGATAAAAGAAAAGTCGGTGGTGACTCTTGCTATCCGCAACATAGCTTTTCAAAGCAAAAACACAAAGTCAGTTCACCGTATCACAGAACTGGCGACTCTGCTGGGGACTCTTAAAAAGAGAGGTTACCTTAAAGATAAGATCACTTATGTTTTCGAATTGTTTCTTTGTCTGATTTACTTTTAAGGGATTGTTTGGGTATTATATGCTTGAGTGAAAGATCCTACACCCGGATCTAGTGTACCTTAGGTAAGTAGCAAGAGATCATCGCGACTGTCCGGCGTATACTGGAATGGTTAAAATGATGGCTACGGTTAATGTGACACTTTGGATGTCCTGATGTTCCTCATGTTTACTTGAGGAAAAATTTTGCGTCTGCGTGGTGTCATCAAAGCATTAACCAGACCTTTAGAACCCTAATTGACTCATCCTAGCCATTAGAAAGTAGTGAGATAACTGACTTCAGTTCCGACTGGGGTTGGTTGATACTCGATACTACACTCTTTGAGATTGGACTTTAGGGAAATTTTGGTCAACCGCTTGGTGTTGCACTTAAGTGGACTTAAGGAAAGGTCAATGATTTGAGATCCTTCTAGAACCCGGTTACTATTCTAGGACAGGTTGAACCAACCAAACTTCAGTGGGGAGGGTACTTACATATGGAACTCATGCAAGCCTTAAAACCTAGGAATGAATGTGGTGTGACTTGTTTGTGATTGTTACTTACTTGACATCATAACATCATAACATCATGACATCATGGCATTGTACTAACCATTTCGAGGACTTAGGGATTTAACGTTGCTCTGTTTTGTAGGGCTATGGCTTCCAGGAAGACCATCCGGATCAATTTTGTAGAGACCTCTCCTCAACTCAAGGATTTAGTGTCAGAACTTCCCGATCATGCTCAGTTCATCAAGAAACATGGTTATCTCCTCAATTTAGTTACCAGCGGTTTCAAGGAAGATATGATGAGAGTTCTATTCCAATTCTTTGATCCTAAACATCATTGCTTCACCTTCCCAGATTATCAGTTGGTACCCACATTAGAAGAAATTTCCAGGTTGCTTGGGATACCTATCCTTGATCAAACACCTTTCAGTGGTTTAGAAAAGATTCTGAGGTCTGAAGAGGTTGCCACGGCTTTACACATGACAAAGTCCGACATTGAAACTAATTGGGTAACAAGAAGTGAAGTTAAGGGTTTACTTCCCAAATTTCTGATAAATAAGGCCCGAGAATTCCTAAAAGCTATGAGTGTCCACGCTTTCGAAGATGTTCTAGCATTACTAAATAGTATTTATAAATAGTATTTATTTAGTAATTCACGTTTTTTATAAATAGTATTTATTCATTACTTATAAATAGTATTTATTTAGTAATTCACGTTTTTTACTTAAAAAAATTTATTTATAAGAGTAACATTTTTTAAAAGCCCATAAATTATAAAATAATTTTGGTTGATATAAGTAAGAATAATTTTGATTTTTTTTAGATGATGAAAGTAAAAATAGAAATAGGTTTAAATTTTAATTCAATTATGTAACTAAAATTTAAATTAATTTTTATTTGTTAAAAGTCATTTAAATTATTCATTATTTATAATAATATTTGTATTTAATAAATATTTAGTAAGGTTAAACCCTAACTCTCCTAAAGTATAGGAAGAGATCCAAATATTTAGCAAGGTTAAACCCTAACTCTCCTAAAGTATAGGAAGGGATCCAAATATTTAGCAAGGTTAAACCCTAATCCACACCATTATAAATACTTCATATGGCTGCAGCAAGAGAGAAGACGGAAAAGAGGAGAGATACAGAAGAAGAAGATACACAAGGCAAGGCAGAAGCAAGAATGTTCACGGGCAGGGAAAAGAGAAGCAACCATAAAGCACTCATAGCCTGAATAAGAACAACACACATACAACGAGCAAGCTAGAAGAATCAAATCCCCAGTAAGTGTTCATTAGGGAATTTGCATCCAGCATGATTACCTTGCAATACTCCTAATTCATGCATGAATAATATTGGTTTAATATATATATTGAGATGATGTATTCATGGTTTGGTGGATGTTGATATATATTGAGATGTTGTCTAAAAGTTGTATGACACGTTTTGCATTTATTCCAATTTTCATTCTAGAGTTTCTTGTGTAATGCATGTGCATCCTCAATCGTTCGTATGATGAGGTAATATATTTTCAACTTTCGCTTTGTAAGGAATTTCTTTCTTTTGCTGTTTTATTTTTTAAAGGTATATGATTTACTTTGTGTATGATATATGTTATGAGTGTTCACTTCTAAAACTTTCAAGTGATAACCAATGTGTGTTTCATTTAAAATGATTGTAGTGACCTTATCTAAATATCTTCACATGTATCGTATACCATCTCTAGCTTATGCTTGCTTGGAAGATTTCAAGTTTATGTCGATGATATTATTTTTGGATCCACTGACATGCAACTTGTAGCGGAGTTTTCTAAGCTTATGTAGGGTGAGTTTGAGATGAGCCTTATGGGGGAGTTGAATTACTTCCTTGGTATTCAAATCAAACAAATAAATGAAAGGTAATTTGTTTGTTAAACCAAATATTTTAACGACTTGCTAAAGAGATTTGAAATGGAAGATGCAAAGTTCATTGACACTTCTATGGCCACAAATTGAAACTTGGAAAAGAATGAAAATGATAAGGGTGTAAATGTCAATAAATATATAGTGAATCCTTAATCATTTCATAAGAAAGGTAATATCATTTCTTTTTTAATTTCCCCTTTTTGTAAGTAAGCTTTTATCTTTACATGTTACTTGTGTTCCAAATGGTTGATTTTATTGATGTTTGAGTTAGTTCATAAATGTTCACTTCCAAAAATGTCTATTGATGCATGTCAATTATATGCTTACAGTGACTTTGTGCTTTTCTCTTTATATGCTTGAAATATGCTCTTGGTGCATTGGCTTGTTATATATTCTTGCATGAAACTTGATTGAACATGTTATAATGTTAGTAAATTCTTATTTGTGTGTCATTGTTATGATAACATCTTTGTTTTTGGTTTGTGTGGTGATAAATCTTTATCGGCTTGCTATAGCACATGTGTGTGCATCATTTCAGGAGTACCAAAGAGATATGTCACGTAATCGTGTGCAGCTTTTGAAGCAACTCTAGAGTTTTTTATTGCATTATATCCTTCATATTTCATGTTTGTGTAATGTTATTTGGATTTCATTGTGATAATCATGTTGTATTGTTGCCTTACATGCGTGTATTTATGTTTAGGCATTATTTTTCAATATGTATGTCGTTCTATGTGAGTATTATCGTATTGATATTCTTATATTTGTAAACCGCCTATGTGTGTTGTTTTGGTTTATGCACGGTTCAAGATACTTCTCATGATTTACTTTGTTTCTTTTTGATGTTGTCAATGGGGGAGAATCAATATGAAGTTGAGAATGCATATATTCAGGGGAGAAGTTATTCATTACTTATATGTTGTCTCAAGTTTTGCCATCATCAAAAATGGGGAGTATGTGAGTGCATCTTCCGTTATGAGTGTTTTGTATGATGTCAAAACTATGATTCTTTAGCATTTATGTACATTAGACGTTATTCTCCTATTATTTATGTGCATTTCAACATTAGGAAGCATACAAGTCTTTGGAAATATCTTTGAAAATGTCTCATGCATTAAACACGCATGAAAAATCATGTTTCATAAAAATATTGCAGGACAATCCTACACATTCCAGGACAGGTCGACCTATAGTGAAAAATTTTAGACTATAGGTCGACATATGTGTGCCATAGATCGATATGTATATTGCAGTATTAAAGCATGTAGCTTCTGTTTCATGTGTTGACTCCACAGGTCGACACATAGAAGGCATATGAAATTGATAAGTTGACATATAACCTTCATCAGGTTGACCTATGCCTCGTACAGGTCGACACATGACTTCAACAGGTCGACCTATATGGTGATTTTCGTGTGTGCATATTTTCATATTTTCTCAAGGTTTATTGCATTCCTTTTTTCTCTCATTCACCCATGCATATATATACTTCATGCATGCATCATTTTCTAGTAAGGTTTCTAGAGTGAGTAAAACCTACATGAATCCAAGATTTCAAAGCATTTCATCATCTTTAATTCAATCTATTCATCCACACAATCAAAATTCATATAATCATTTTTTGATTGGGTTCCATCTAGATTAGGATTGATAACGTCCAATTAGGTTTGTTGTATCGAGAATATTGGGCTGAGATCTTTGAGGGATTCTAATTAGAAAACAAGAGTGGGGTTTTCCTTCAATGTCTTTAGGGTTTAAAGGTTTTAGACAAGATTTTGCAATTCAAATTCGATCGAGTGAAAGCCTTGGGACTGGGTGTGTCGTACAAGGGAGTTGCGTGAATTAGTGGATCGTGTTGACAAATCTTGGGTTCAACAAGTGTGTGCTTGGGATTAATTCAGCTGGGTAAAAGCCTTGAAACAAGGAGTTCGTGCAAAGAAGTAGCAACAACACGTGAATTGAAGCAGAATTATTGGTGTCTTGATCAATTTTGATCAAGGTTTTTGGAGGTGCTAGAGTCAAGAACAAACTTAGGGTTTGTGGGATTTTATTGTATACATACATTTGTAAAGTAAGATTTAATATAATAATATCTAAATTCGAATTTGAATTAAGGGCAAACGTAACCATAACGAGGTCGATTGGGGAACTGCCTAAACAAATCCTTGTGTACTCTCTCTCTCTCTCTCTCTCTCTCTCTCTCTCTCTCTCTCTCTCTCTCTCTATATATATATATATATATATATATATATATATATATATATATATATATATATATATATATATATATATATATATATATATATATATATATATATATATATATATATATATATAATTCGAATTTGAATTAAGGGCAAACGTAACCATAACGAGGTCGATTGGGGAACTGCCTAAACAAATCCTTGTGTACTCTCTCTCTCTCTCTCTCTCTCTCTCTCTCTCTCTCTCTCTCTCTATATATATATATATATATATATATATATATATATATATATATATATATATATATATATATATATATATATATATATATATATATTATTTTTTGATTCGCAAATTATCGATTGCTTTGATCACCGACTCAACATAGTTTGGATTATAATTTTGATTACATTTGAATATTGTGTTTGTTGTATTGATCACTAACGATTTGGTTGTGATTGGATTTCTTAGAACAACAAACACCATATAAATTTCCAAACTTTGTTTTTCGTATACCAAGTTTTCGATAAATTGTTTGACTTTTTTTTTTGTGTGTGGATATCATTGAAGATAAACTTGTACTATTGTAGAGTATTCAATTAGTTGTGCTTAATTGACTTGTGGATTATTATCATAATATTAACACCTTTACGCATATCTGGGTTATTCAATAGTAGGTTCGATTAAACAATTTTTCATCCGGGAAATATTTGAAACTTACTTCTGCACCATAAAAATTTTTAAGTCAAATTTTCAGATAAATTTTTAACTTGGGATCTATTCACCCCCTCTAGATCTAGGTCTATCGTCTAACAAAATCTAAGGAAACTTTATCGTCGGTTTGATGAATTTGTTCTTAAGTATAGTTTTGTGGAAAGTGGTATGAAAGTTGTGTATGCATATTAAAGAGGAATGAGTAATTCATTCTCTACCTCATTTTATATGTTGATGATATCTTGATGGTAAGCTCTATTAAGGGAGAGACTGGTAAACTCAAGGAAACTTTGAATTGAGAATTTCAAATGAAAGATCTTTGTGAAATTAAAAGGATCCTAGAGATGGATATCATGAGAAACCATGGAAAATGTGAGTTGTTCTTATTTCAATCTAGCTACTTGAAGAAAGTGATGGAGAAGTTTAGAATGCTATATGCTAAAATCGTAAACACTCATTTGGGTCAACACACTGAGCTTTCGATTATGCAATGTCCAAAAAATCTAAGAAGATAAAATATGATTGAGAATACTCTTTAATCAAATGGGATTATAAGCGTCGTGTATGGTATGGTTTGTAGTAGGTTAGAATTATGATATGCATTTAGCATTGCAAGTGGATTTACGAAAAATTATGTTCGATTTATTAGGAATATTTGAATTGAGTGTTGAGGTATTTAAATGGTTCATTTTAAGGGTGATTTGAATTGCACAAAGATAATTCAAGAGAAGGGCATTTTGCATGATTTAATGGATGTAGACTGTGTGGGTAATATGGACACTAGAAAGTATTTGTTGGATTTTATGTTTATGTTGTTTGGAATAACTATAAGTTGAGAATAAAATCAACAACCGATAGTCACTTTATTTACTACTCAAGCAGAAATACTTTCATAGTTGAAGGGATCAAGGAAGCCATATGGTTAGGAGACATGATTGGAGAGTTAGAGATCACTCAAGCATGTCAGAAAATACAAGGGGATCGTCAAATTGTCATTTATTTTTCAAATCATCTAGTGTCATGAGAGGACAGAGAACATCAATTGTTTTTTGCACTTTACAAGGGAAGTGATCTATTCGAAGGAGATTGTGTTTGAGAGGATGGCTTCGCAAGATTATACAACATATGTTATTCATTAAGGCATCACCTAGATCAATGTTCAATCATTACTGGGACTTGATCAAGTTTTTTTGAGATTGATTCAAGCTTGGAGAGTGACAAAGTGATTGATGGGTAAGTTGACATTTTTAAGTCAATGTGGAGACTTGTAGAGTGTAACTCAAGAAAACACAAAAAATAAGAAAATTCATCCAATTTGGTCTACAAAAAATGTGAGACGTTTAAAATTGAATATGAGTCGTTGTGTTGATGCATTATGATTTTTCCTCAAACATGAGGCATTTTAGGATAGCGTTTTAGACGGGGTGTAAGGTGCTCTAGGAAAACGCTAAGCCTTTTTCTTCAAAAGTTGTGTTATATTTAAGATTGTTTTGCTTCTTTTTTTTTGTAGGAGATGAATTCTAAAGAGATAAAGAGATCATTTCTTATGATTTATTATTGTAAGAGTTTGGTAATCTTTGGAGTTTATCTAAGGATTAAGAAACACTTATAATTATCAAGGGATTTGGTGATTCGTGTATTGAAAGGATGAAAAACTGATTCTCAAATGAGTAGAAATTAGGAAATGTTATTATGAACTTATTAAGCTAGTTTGATTTAACTCATTTATAATTTTTTATCGAAGAATCTTGATTGAAAATGGATAGGAAATGTGCTCTCTCCTATAATAAACCGGTTTGATTGAGTTAGGCAAATAATTTTTGTATGTTGATTTTCTTTATCTTATTTTTACTATTGTGGTTTTTTTTTACTAGTTGGTAGACTGTTATTTCTTGAGACTCTTTAAATTTTGTTTCTATTGTTGTTTGTCTCGCCTAAACTTTTTAATATTTTTGAATCCTCCATTTCACAATACTAGGGATAAAAAAGGTTTATGGTTTAAATTTTTAGGTACCAAAAATAGGATGGGGGTGATAGAATTTCAAGTGAAAGGAGAAAAACATAAGGTTGGTGGAAGGATTTGATTAGAGTTAGAGAATGTGTGGTTATCTGGTTGGTTTGAATGATATAGGGTTGTCTTGTGATATTCTTTGTGATTGATTTAGTAGGTTTTTTGAGTTAAGATTAAATAATACTATCTCTTATCCTTAATATGTGATTTTTAAATTAATTAAAAAATAAATATATCTTAACAATATATAATTCAGATATATTGATTATTTTAATAAATTTTATTTTCTTTTATTTTACATGTTAATGTTTTTGATAATTGGACGTAGAGTATTGATTTTGAAAATATTATTTAGTCAAAGGAGCCTACCAGTTGTTAACTCTGATGCCTCAGACATATCATTTGGTGTCTAATGAGATTATTTAGAATAACTTTCTTTTCTTTAAAGGTTTATCCATTTGCTTGTAATCTGTTTAAGGGTAATCCTAGAATATAAGTTTAAAAAAAATTATTTATAGTAAATTTGTATTGAAAAAAGTATTAAAAAAATAAATTATATATTTTTATTAAAATCAAAATACCAATTTAAACTTACAAAAAACAATTAAAAATAAATAAAAATTATTTAAAAAGTAACACTTAATATTTGTTTGGTTTTGATTCAAAAGCCCAATGGTAAATTCTGCGGCTTATTTTGGTTTATTTTTATTTTTTGAATAATTTTTCTTAATTAAAATTTATTTTATCTTTTCTTTCCTGGATTGTAAATTGTTAGTTGTACTCTTAGCTCTTGTATTTAAAAGTGTGTTTATTATAATAAAAAAATTATGGTCTCTTCAACCAAAATAAAAAGTTACAATTAGTTAATTTTCCAAACTAAGCAAATTTAGTGGTTAAACCTGTCAGAAAACACGGATTTAGTCCAGCTTTTTCATTAATTTGAGGAGCATTGTCTCTTCTCACTTTGGTTTCATATATTCTCCCCTCACTAACCCCTCAATTAAACAAAACTACTTATAATTTAGGAGTAATTTAGAAGTTGTAGGACTAGCTAGCTAGGTTTGTTGGATTAGCACATTACACGGCTATGGTTACATTCCTCATACATACTGTATTAATTAAGATTCTTACTTTTCTTTAAATCATGCCTACGCTTTTGCATAAAGTGGAGAATAGTATTGATGCACTCTAAACTCTTTTACAATTATTTAAAAAAAAGTTAGAAGTACGTACTTATAGCCATGGATAAACTATTGGGTGATGAGTGTTTGATATGGTAATTAGTGAACTGACATAACAGCCCTGGAGAGTGATTAAAGTTGGGATTTGGGCTACTTTTTAGGCACTTAAACAAACCAATGTTACAGTTGTAGAATTAAGGGCTGGGGTTGTTTTCGTCATTATGGAACCAATATGATATGACATTGGGGTATCAAATTCCAAATAGTACAAGTACTACTAATGGTTCTTTTATTTC
Organism: Lathyrus oleraceus; assembly: GCF_024323335.1. NCBI lineage: Eukaryota > Viridiplantae > Streptophyta > Magnoliopsida > Fabales > Fabaceae > Lathyrus > Lathyrus oleraceus. Next base: position 433,135,682 of record NC_066584.1, read on the forward strand.
AGACTTTGCTGTCTCTTCCCAGCAAACATGCCCAGTTTTGGAATATTTTGGAACTCTCCCATCCATCATATTCCAACCTCTATTTTTTTTTTCTTTTTTTTTTTGTAATTTTTAATTCTTTAATTATAAAAATTCTTATAAAACTTTTTATTTTATTTTAAAATAATTGACTTTTTTAAATAAAACTTAAATACATATATTTTAAATATACATATTAAATTCTATCATGTGATTATAACTGTCATTATTTTGTAATTAATTTATATTACCTTCATTTTTTATTATAAATCGCTTTAAGAAAATATTTTGTATCACAATATAAATGGTTTTCCAATATCAATGAATCATTAATGTTATTTTTCCTATTATATTCTTGAATGTTTATTATTCTTTCTCTTTTCAATGATGTCAATTTGTCTTTCCAATACCATTAACGAAGGACAAATTTGTAAAACTCTTTTAAATTTCTCTTTTTTATACCATAATTATTACATTTCTTAATATGTGTGAAAAGTAAAAAACGATTTATAATAAAAAACGGAGGGAGTAATTATTTACTTATAATTATACTTTTATTAAGAAAATTAATTCAACTCTTATGTATATATATACTATTTGATAATAATGGGAAAGACACAGAAAATTAAATTATCTTACATGATATTACATTCTTAAAAAACTATGATCTACCTTTCCTCCAATCATAACTTCATTGACATCATTGTCGTACCACTTCACCCTCGTCCTCTCTTTCAACGATGTCGACCCATTGTCGTTGTGCTTATCACCTCTTCCCTCAGCACGCGTCATGGCTCGACTCCTTCTATGCGTCGTGTCGCCCTACATCAACATTGGCCTCTCCATCTCCACCACCCCTTTTGTGGTCATTGTTCCTTTTTGTCCTCTTCTCTCGCAACATATCTTCCTCCTCCAACAACGAAAGCAACACGAAGACTCTTCCTCCTAAGATGGACACCCCGACACCACGTCCCACATCTCATGCCAAACCAGAATTTCACCTTGCTCTCGTTGTTTCCAAACATTAGGAATAATATTCCTATTGTACTTGACATGGAAATTGTTCCTTACAGCACATGGGAGGAGATATTTTGCGTTCATGCCCTATTCCACTAGATCATGCATCATTTTATACCTTCGGATAACAAGCCTCAACCACTTGTCACAGGTCTCGCTTATGACAAGTGGACCACCTTGGATGCCACCCTGCTTCGGTGGTTTATTTCTTTTGACTTCCTAAACACTATCATGGAACTTGGATCCACGACTTTGGTTGTTTGGAAGCGTTTGGTTGACCTCTTACAGGATAATCATAACACACATGATGTCACTCTTAAGCAAGAATTCTTCGGTGTTCGCATGAAGGCTTTTCCAAATGTCTCTACATACTCTCAACGTCTGAAAACACTTTCTAATCAATTACATCATGCTGGTGCTCTTGTGAACAATCATTGTTTGGTCCTTAAGCTCATCTCCAACCTTATTGATGCTTACCTAGGTGTTTCCACCTTAATTCGCTAGAGCAACCTGCTCCCCTCCTTTCATCAGGCTCGCTCCATTCTCACATTGGAAAAAGTTGGTTTGGCTAGGATGACGCTCATTGAGTCTCATGTCACTTATCTAACCACACCCAACAATGTGCTTCTGACAACTCATCTTAGAGAACCAATTGTCGCTATGACAACCACCCCCATTCTCATAACGCTCAAAATTGGGGTGGGAATCGTCGTAACTACGACGATACTCATGGTGAGAGCACACAGGGCTTTCCTCCATGGCAGTAGCAACCACAACAATAATATCCCCCTTACCAGCAGTGGGGTTGGAACCCGCCACCATGGGCAATGCCTCTTTCCCCGTATCCTACCTATCACTTTACTTTCCCCTTTGCTCCTCCCTAGAAATCAGGCATTATAGGCAAACATCTTCAGGGTTACGCTATCACAGCTTCACCAACACCCGCTAACATTACAGCTGATATGCACACTATGTCTCTCACTTCTCATAATGACACATGGTACGTTGAAACATGTGCCTTATACCACATAACGACATAACACGGTAATCTCTCGTCTTATTCTAATTTGAGTAACTTAAATCAAAAGTTGTTTATTGGTAGCAGACAAGGTATTCCAATTCAGAGTTCTGGACACACAACCCTACCCACCTCCCATAGACATAAGCCATTGAACCTTAACCATATTTTTCACAAACCACAAATTGTTATAAATGTGATTTATGGGAGAAAAATCACTAATGATAATAATGTTTCTGTTTTTTTTATCACTTTGGTTTTTCGGTCAATGACTTTTAGACGGGCATTCCACTCATGATATGTTATAGTCTTGGGGATATCTATCCAATTACTACTTCCTATCCTTTTTCTAGTCTTGCTTACAGCCTTTGGCATAGTCGTCTTGGACATTTCAGTTCTTCAGATTTGAAGTCTCTTCATAGTAATAAGCTCATTAGTTATAAACATTTGAATTCTAGGATAATTTGTGATTCTTGTGTGTTTGGAAAATATGTTAGGTTGCCTTTTATTTCATCCAATAATGTTAATGTGATGCCCTTTGATATTTTACATAGTGATTTATGAACATCACCGATTTTGAGTTCAGTTGGCCATCATTATTATGTTTTATTTATGGATGATTTTTTCTAATTTCCTGTAGATGTTTTCTCTAACAAATAAATCCCAAGTTTTTGAAATGTTCGCTTCTCTTTCAAATCAATTTTGCACACAATTTTCTCAAACTATCAAATGTTTTCAATGTGATAATGGGCAAGAATATGACAATATATATTTTCATAATTATTGTGCTGCTAATGGTCTCATTTTTTCTTCTCTTACCCCCCCACTTCATAATAAAATGTCAACATGGAATGAAAAATACGCACCATTAACAACATGATTCACACTCATCTCATTCGTGCTTTTGTTCCTCTCTCATTTTGGCATCATGTGCTTCAAATGGATACATATCTTCTTAATATGCTTCCCATGAACACTCTATCTAATCTCTCTCTTACTCAACTTTTGTGTCGTCGTGATCTCTCTTACACACATCTTCGCGTCTTTGGTTGTCTTTGTTATCCATTTTCCATCCACTATCATTAACAAATTATAACCTAGCTTAACTCCATGTGTTTTCTTAGGGTATCCACTTAATCACATAGGTTATAAATGTTTTGATTTGTCGCATAGAAAAATTATCATCTCACGGCATGTCATCTTTGATAAAACTCAATTTCCCTTTTCCCAATTGTTCTCCTCATGTACCTCTATATAGGATTATTTCACTGATGCTTTACACCCCTTTACTATACACTAGTGGACTCATCTATCTCTACAGTCTCCATTAGATGACCTTCTTAGACCGCCATCTATCCCTGACCCTTAGCCTATATCACCAGCCTCCCCAGACACTCAACTCTCCACGACTTCTTCCTCCTCTTTAAATCATTGGTTACCTCTCTTTCACCTACACCTCCTACCCAAACCATGGCCACTCGCAACCTTAGGGGTATTTACAAACCTAGTAAACTCTTTAACATGTCTGTTACCATTGATGATCTGATCATTTCACCTCTTCCTAAAAACCAAAAACTTGCCCTTTCTAACCCTAATTGGAAAATTTGTTGTTTTTATTAGAAATAATATTTGAGATTTAGTTCCTCGACCTTGTGATGTAAACATTATTCGTTGTATGTGGGTTTTCAGGTATAAAAAGAGATCTAATGGCTATTTTGAGCATTACAAAGCTCTTCTTATAGGTGATGACATGTCTTAAATTGAGGGAGGGAGTTATGATGAAACTTTTAGCCCTATGGTGAAACCTACGACCATTCACATTATTCTCACCATTGCTCTCTCTAGGTCCTAGCCCATTCTTCAGCTAGATGTCCAAAATGCCTTTATACATAGTGATATTCATGAGATTGTCTACATGCATCATCCACTGAGTTTCTATTATCCCCGTCACTCATATTATGTGTTCCTCTTGCAAAAATCTCTCTAGGGTTTGAAGCAATCTCCTCGTACCAGGTACCAGTATTTCGCTGACTATGTCTACACCATTGAGTTTCAACATAATGAATCATATTACTCTTTTTTCATCTACCAGTGTCTCTCTGACATGTCTTACATCTTTCTTTATGTTGATGACATCATCCTCATCAATTCCTTTCATGATCTACGCAAATATATCATGGCGCTTCTTGCCTAAGAGTTTTCTATGAAGGTTCTGAGACCACTGAGTTATTTTTAGGGTATTGTAGTAGCCGGGAATACATATAGACTTTTCCTTAGTTATAGTACTTATGCCAGTGGAATTATTTCTCGAGTCGGCATGGCCTCATGCAAACCTTCTTCTACTCTAGTTTACACTAAGCAGAAGCTCAGTACCTTTGTCGGCACTCCATATGACGATCTTACCTTATATCGGAGTCTTGATGGTGTTTGCATTATCTCACATTTACCCGTCCTGACATCTCTTATGTTATCTGATAGGCGACTTCACATGCATGCTCCCCGCATCGAGCACATGCTTACATTGAAATGCATCTCGTTTTATGTTCAGGACACCTTACAATATGATTTGCATCTCTATCATTCTCTTATCGAGAAACTTGTTTCCTACTCAGATGCTGATTGGGGTGGATGTCCCGACACACGTCGATTTACTTTTGGTTATTATGTTTTTTTGTGGTGATAGCCTAACTTTATTGTCTTCTTAGATACAAACCACATTTTCTCATTACATTGCAGAGACTGAGTACCAGTGTGTTGATAATATGGTTTCAGAATCTTGTTGGCTCCGTAACCTTCTCTAGGAGCTTCACTTTCCCCTTTCTCAGGCTACTTCTGTGTACTATGACAATGTTAGTGCTATCTACCTATCCGATAATCTTTTCCAGCATCAGCGTACTAAGTACATTGAGATGTACATTCACTTTATTCGGGAGAAGGACGCTCGTGGTCAGACATGTGTCCTTCATGTTCTTTTTTGGCACCAGATTGTTGATATCTTCACCAAAGACCTTCTTAGAGTTCTTTTTGATCATTTTAAGACCAATTTAAACGCCCGTCAACCTCCCGCTTCAATGTGCAAGGGTGTGATTGAATCATTATGTCATTATTTTATAATTAATTTGTAATTATTATTTACCTGTAATGATGCTTTTCTTAAGGAAGTTAGGTCAACTCTTATTTATTATATATACTGTTTTACAGTAATGAGAATGACACATAAAATTCAATTATCTTATCAAATTATTTTTAAATATTTTAATTTAGTTATTAAATATAATAAACTATAGTTTTCCACCATTAAACATTGAAGTTCAAATCAATTATAATACTACCATTGTGTACATGTTGAACAAATTTGTTGTTTTTTCTTTTTATTAATTCACATGTTAAATTTATTTTAAAATAACTTTTAATTCTATGGAAAAATATTTAAAAAGGTTATGTCTACACCTGTAAATAATTAAATAAATTAGTTAACATTGATATACATGTAATTTTAAAGTTAGTTGAAGGTCCCCTGATAAGGGCCAGGTCACATAAGTAGAAACACAATTGAATGTGAGTTAATCGAATATTTTCAAGTCTATGGATCTATCATAGTCGTCAGTCAAAAATACGATAAGAATGCATATTTGGATTTTATGGTCATGTTCCATAATTATGGCATCATTAATCAAATAGAGTGAAGATTGTAGAACCACATACTAAAAAGGGTGCACACTGTTGGACGTAGTCATTGTAACGTGTAGAGAAGTATACGACAATATCCAAAGGGCACCACATATATCAAAATTGGAGGAAATAATCTTGCATTATCCACACAAATAGTTTAATTAAGATGCACTTTTGGTAAACCACGATATCACGCCCAATAAGACAATTTTCTTTATAAATACAATGTTTTATAAACTATTTATACCATTCAACCAATCAAACAGTCGGTCAATATATTTATGTATTATATCTTCTTTATTTTACTTTTTTATGCATTTTTTAGCCTTGTAGTTCAACATTCCACATTCATACTTAAGACTCTTTAAAATAGTTAAGAAAACCACAACTGAAGGACAAAACTTATTCTTTCGTGTAATCCTTTGAAGAAAAAAGGAATTACCGTTTAGAGATATCAAGTGCACTTGAGTTGAACTTTCATAATTTAACAACAAATTTGACACGCCAAGTGATACACTATGATCAAAACCACTAGAAATCTCCAATCATCGGGTTACAACTACACTTGTTGTATGCAAGTGAGGTCTTGAAAGAAGCTCAATAACATGGATCAACCATCACCATTATAATGATAAATAAGATTGATAGGGAAATTCATGGCATGAAGGGTATATACTCTATAAATTTCCACTACATTCTTTCATAAACTTTAGCCATATTACATATGAGCCCAACATAGTCTTACTTCTTATTCTTGTACTTGTGAAGAGTTTGAAAATATTCAAAAGTTAAAATAAGATTATCATTTATTAGCATCATATGAGTAAAAGCACTTTGATTGTGATTAACAATGGAATTAAGATAAGGTTTTATCATGTTGCCAATGATTTTAGTAACAATCTTAAGGATCACATTTCAAAGGCTATAAACATGTATTCAGCTGGATGAGTATGATTCGTGGTCTTAGGAATCAAACAAATATAAGTATTTTCAAGAAAGTATGATCCACGTTATTACTTAAGATATTAAGGATACTATGAGTGGCCTCTTATTTAAAAATATTCTAATAGTGTTGATAGAAAACAATTGACGACCATTTAGACTAGGGGAGAAAGTGCATTTAATTTGGATGATGGTATCTCTAATTTCTTCTACTATAAAATCATGTTAGAGAATAAACTTAATTATATTAGATACTCTATTATGAAACCTCATGAAGATCTTCAGAATATGATTTGTCTTATTAGAAGTAAATATGTCATAGAAATGATGAATAATGTTAGTAACATAAACCAACGATATATGATTATGAATTGATAGTACCTGAGTTGGTGTTTAACATGAACTTTTTTATGAATATATAGAACATATGTATTAGTATATTTGCAAAGGTCCCATAAGGGGCAACATGAGATGGGAAATGTGTAAAGCATCATCTAGACAACTTCTTGATCACCCGTCTATTAGATTGAACGCCCATTATTTAGATGTGGTGCCCATTTCTCTGATCGGTTGCCTTCTAGGAGAAAGATGGAAGTGATGTGTTTCAATCCACAATAGTGCAAAGAGGGAGTAAATTGGAAATTTATCATGTTCCACTAAATAATAGGGGATTAAGCGTGTCATTTCCCTTGTTCCTAGAGATGGTTGTTACTTCTTAATAGTTTGAGATCCAGACTCATGTACTTCTATAAATACCTCAACCCTAAAGGTTGAAGAGGATCCAATCTCATTACACATATTCCACGTACACAAAGCTTCTCACCTCCTTGCATGAGCTAACTCTAAAACCCACAACACACCCTAAAAGTCTCTGATAACCTTTAATCACTAGAGGTTGTCACATGTTATTCTTTTAGCAAGTACAATTGACACCGACCGCGAGGCCCAATAAAATTGACCTGGGCCACCATTACAACATTTAGCTAGATTATTGTCCCCACATTAAATCCCTTCATCCGTTATGGTAATCAAGAAGGAAACAACTCCCGCCAACAATGAGTTTGACAGCGAAGAAAGTGCCATGGCAGAGATACGCACTGCCATGGACGAACTATGCCGCTAGAATCATACTTTGGAGGATAACATCCTCCATATCCAACAATAACATTACAAGGTAGACCCTACAAAAGAGAGTGAAATAATGGACCCCATACTATCTTAGATGAAATATGGGAGGCTCAAGTGCAAGAGAATTTCAAGGCACCCTCGTTAGATAAGTTTGGTGGGCCCAATGACACGTACAAGCATGCACTACTACAAAATATACCTTTGATAAAATCATATTACTATGTTCGCCTAAATCATCGTAGTAATAACTAATATTCGCTCGCCTTAAATTTTTAATATTTTATTAAAATACATTTTATCACGGTCCTTCAACACAACCGTTGTGATATATTAAAGGTTACTTACTTCGATTCTCAGCACCAATAATTTTTTCTTCTTTTTTTTTACAAAAAGGGGTTGACATTATACTCTTATAAATATATTAAAACAAAAATACTTATTATCACAGTTAATACCAGAAACCGTTGTGAACTTACTTGCATATTATAAGCGAAATTATCAACTTTTTCCTCAGAATAATTGTCACTCTCTTAACAAAACCCTATCAACGCTCTCTTTCACATGCAGCAAACTCGTCCTCATTAGCATCTTTGAACTTAAAAGTAAACAAGTTCATCCGTTTTCTATTTCGTATTCTTCTTCATATTCTTTTTTCCATGCTATTGATACGTTTACTTCCTTTTTTTCTCAAAATAAAACCCTAACATTTCTCTCTTTCAATGGAGCGAACTCATCCTGATAACCTTCTTCAAACCAAAAGGTAATTTTTTCGATTAGATTTCTTACATTTTTCATATTTGTTTCATGTATGACACTAGTTCTTCTTAAAAATTGTTTTTCATTTCGCATGATTTAGTTCCTTTTTGGGTCATATTTCCGTTTATGTTGATGCTAGTTTATGTTTTCAAAATAAGTTAACATTCTGAAAGTTGTTTAAATTTTGAAATTTGGTTCAAGAGAATTCATATTATAGGTGTGGTTCATAAATGGTTTGTATTGATATGGATAAATAATATAAGAAGTATGAAGCTATTTTGGAAGCTTCATCTGCCTTTTATTTTTTCTTCATATCAACACAAAGTAGATCAACTTCAGATTATTCCACGAATCTTTTCAATAAAAGGTATGTTGTTGTCGTTTTGTTGATAAATGTTTATGTATCTTATTTTTTTTATTGTTGTTCATAAACGGTTTGTGTTGTTGTTGTTGATAAGTGTAGGTTGTTGATCTTGTTGTTGTTGATAAATGTTTTTATTGTTGATGTATGTTGTTGTTGAGTTAATTTTAATGTATGTAGATTCTTTGTTTCACTAATCCTTTATTGAACAAGCATTCATTTCAAGTGATTTAGAAAATAATATTTTGAAAGTTAAGTTATATTTCAAATGCAATTTAGATCAAATATATTTTTCGAATTGCATGCATCTCGTAATTCATCCATCGCTCTTTAACACGTAGACCTTGGTTTATTGCCCTAAGTTTTTCAAAGCAACGGTTCATTCTCTATTAATTTATATTGCAAAACATCAAATTTGTTGAGAAATTGAATCATCTTCATTGTTGTCATCATAATAATCTTCATCGTTGATTTAAATAATGATAATGATAACGATAATGATCTCGAATTAGTCAACATATTGATGATTTGCAAAATAAATTAGGAATGAACTGTTTCTTTGAATAACACGAGGCTTTGAATCAAATATTATGTGTTAAGTAGCAAGAGATGAATTACAGTATGAATGCAATTTGAAAAATAGTGGTTCGTTTAAGTTGTTTTTCAAGAATAATTTAATTTTTTAAATTATTATCCTCTACATCAATTTTAATGGTTGTATATGTTTAGTGGGGTGTAGGAAAAAAAATAAGCAATCTACATATTTTATAATAAACTCGGGGTACTTTCCACAACGATTATCTTCTGCAACTGTGGTGAAATGTTAATTATATTCCAAATAAATTGCTGATGTTGTGTTTCGTACCCATGATCTAAATATATATCACAACGGTTGTTTAATATAACATTTGTGATAGGTAGCATGGTACCTAGCTTATAACTATGGTCACACGCCTATTGTGAAAAGCAGCATACATACAATCACACGCTACCTAACAACGGACGTGCAACCGTCATTATATGTGTTTCACAACCGTCATTATATGCATTTTCCATAGTAGTGATGTCTCCTCCATCAACACACATATGAAAATCATTCTGACACCTGATTCCTTGAAATGCAAGTTATTCCCTGACACCTTCAAAGGCGTAACCCTAAGGTGGCACACGGGTCAGCCTCGACTCTTCATCACCAGCTATCAAGACTTGTTGAAGAAACTAGTCCACCAAATTGCAGCAAGCAAGCATAGAAATATGGTCGCCACCAGCTTTTTCAACATTCATCAAGGCCCATATGTATCTCTAAGGTGAGAAATTTTAATGAATCCCTTTTCTAGATACTCGTTTCTTCTTTAAGTAAGGTGCTGACTGTCGGGGAATGTTATATAAAGCACGAGGAAAATAATGTTGAAAAAGTGGCCATATATGCAAAAGAACGTACCTTTAATTTTGAAGACTCACAACAGTCACGAAAGAATCAATACACCTTTCTCGTTAGAGACAAGACAACGTTCAAGTGAAGTGGGAAACCCATAGAGAGCTTCACACCTCCTTAAAACTCATTGTGATCATATATGGTGAGAATTCCTCCACATGCACAGTATTCCATGATTTCCAGCTCTCAAGTTGGATTTCATGAGGTCTGAGTATAGCAGATGATGTGAGTTGCACAAAGTCAATGGGTATCATACAGAAGAATAATATCAACTCAAGAAGTATATATATGTCATGATACAAGAAGGTTACCTAAATAAATATGTCAAGATATACTCAACAAAGGCCAAGCGAATCTAGATCTCATGGGCGAGATGGTTATGGGAGCTGATCTGCCTATGTTATATCTTTATATGAAGTACCCATTGCTAAATGCGTGAGTCAATGTCATCCAAGGAAATCAAGAGATCACTAGTGAGTATTAAGTCGAGAGTCAGAAGATGAAGAAAATGATATTCGTTGGAGTAAATGTTGTTGTTTTACTTGTAGGAAATTGAGGAACGAAAGAAATCTTTGTGAGTGCAACTTTCCATCAGATGTATTTTACATGATATCAAAATTAGGATACTTTAGCTTTAATGTATATTGGACGGTATCCTCTGATTCTCAATGTGCATCCTAGCATTAAGAAGAATAAAATCATTTGGAAATAAGTTTGAAAAGGTTTCATTCATAGGAAATGCATCAAAAACAATTTTTGTAAAAAATGAACCTATAGGTCGACACATGCATATTTCAGGTCGATACAAAGAAGAATTTTTTTTTCTATGTCTCGACACATCCGCTTCATAGGTCGATTCATTTATTGTATTATTAAAGCTTGTAGGCTCTATTAGATGTGCTACCTCTATAATTCAGCACATAGGCAACACATGACCTTTATACGTCAACACATGACTTGTATAGGTCAACACATGCGTCGAACAAGTCGGCACATGTCTTTCACAGATCGGCCTATGCAATAAAAATTTCCAAAAATTCACAATTTTTTCAAATCTTTTGCTTCCCTTTTGCCTCAAAACATGCATGCATATAAATACTTCATACATACATCATTTTCTAGCAGGGTTTCTAGAGAGTAAAACCTATACGAAACCAGGATTCCAAAACATTCTAATCATCTTCAAATTCATTATATGCATACACACAATCAAACTATACATAATCATTTTTTGATTGGGTGCCAGGGTTGATAGCGTCCAATTTAGGTTGATTGTACTATAAATTAGGTTGAGAACTTTGAGGGTTTCAAATCAGAAAAACCGATATGGGTTTTCCTTCAATATCTTTTAGAGTATGAAGGTTTTGGACAAGATTACGCAATCCGGATCCGATCGAGTGAAATCTTTGAAGAACAAGAGGTTCTTGCAAAGGAGTAGCGTGAGATGGTGGATTGCATTGGTAAATATTGGGTTTTGACATGTGCATGTTTTGGATTCGATCGAGTGAAAGCTTTGAAGAACAAGGGGTTTCTTGCAAATAAGTAGCGTGAGACGATGAATCGAAGCGTCATTGTTGGTTACTTGATCAAGCTTTGATTAAGGGAAAAGAATATGTCAAAATCATCATCAAACTTAGGGTTTATATGATTGGATTTCTACATCTCTCTTGTATTCATACATTTACAAAGCAAGATATATTACAATATCTCAATTCGAGTTCGAATTAAGGGCCGACATACCTGTAGCGAGGTTAATTGAGGAACTTCCTAAATAAATCCATGTGTACTCTCTCTCTCTCTCTCTCTCTCTCTCTCTCTCCCTCTCTCCCTTTCTATATATATATATATATTTATCTCTCTTTTATTTTCTTGCAAATTGTCGATTTTATTGATCGTGTGATCAAATTGTTTGGATAATAATTTTTTATTATGTTTTAAAATTGGTGTTGTTAAGTTTATCACAGTTACTTAGGTTGTGATTGGGTTTTGATAGCGGGTTTGGTTAGACGATTTTTATCTGGGATATTTTAACTTGCTTCCGCACCCGAAATGTTTTTAACTAATTTTTATCAAAGTTTTTAACTCGGGATCTATTCATCCTTCTCTAGATCTAAGCCTATCGTCTAACAAGTGGTATCACGAGCTCCGGTTAATTTCGTGCTTAATGTTTTCTTATTAGATAATGGATACCGAACCTAAATGGGCATATAATAGAGCACCTATTTTCACCAGCAAAAATTATGGCAATTGGAAAGCTTATATGTATATCCATATCAACTCGGTTGATAAGAGTGTATGGGACGTCATCATCAATAGTCCTAGTGAAATTATAATGACCAATGGTGAAGGCGTCATCATGCCAAAACCGGAAAATCAATGGAATGATAATGATAAGAAATTATGCTCTTATGATTGGAAAGCATAAAACATTCTCATATCCGCACTCGGTGTTGATGAATTTTATCTTGTTTCCCATTGTGAAACCTCCAAATCTATGTGGGACACATTAGAAGTTTCCCATGAGGGAACTAATAAGGTCAAACAATCTAGGATCAATACATTGAATCAAGAGTTTGAACTCTTTCGTATGAAGCATGGTGAAACCATTGCCTAAATGCAAAAGAGGTTCACACATCTTATAAACCGGTTGAATGCTCTAGGTAAGCCTATTTCCAATGATATTGATACTAATAAAGTTTTGAGGTGTCTTAATAAGGAATGGCAACCCAAGGTCACCATAATAAAGGAGGTTAATGATCTTAAAACACTTGATCTCACTACTTTGTTTGGAAAATTGGAAGAACATGAGTAAGAATTCACTTGCTTGGAAAAACATGAAAAAAAATAGCTTGAGAAGAAGGTAAAGAAGGAGAAAGGTAAACATAAGGTGGAAAAGAAGAAGTTTATTGCTCTAAAGACTTCAAGGTCAAAGCCATCACATATTGAGAAAAGTTATTGTGAAACAAGAGATGACAAGAACTCTGATGATGAGGACATGTGATTATTTGTCAAAAGGAACCAAAGGTATATAAGGAAAAATGTAGTCAAGCACTCTAACAAGAACTTAAATAAGTTTAGAAGGGTAGCTAAACCCTCAAAGGAATATGAGAATAAGAAAGGTAAACTTAGAAGTTATTGCTAAAATTATGGATAATTTGATCATTATATACCATAATGTCCTATGATTAAGAAAGACAAAGAGACGAATCATCACAAGAAATCTAACAAGTCTAGAAGAGCCTATGTTACTTGGGAAATCGCAAGTGATTCCTCAAGTGATGAAAGTTCAACTTCAAGTGTATAATCGGCTCGGATTTGCCTTATGGAAAATAGAAAGAAGAAGAAAAATGTAAGACTTTATAAGCTTTAAATCTATTAATGAATTATCTTATTCTCAATTACAAAAAGCTTTTGAAAATCTTCATAGAGAAGCCTTAAACGCTTTTAAGAAGTTAACTTCACATGAAAGAATATTTTTACATTTAAAATCTAAAGTCTTAGAATCTGAAAAGAAGATAGAAGCTCTTAAGTAATATATGATAGATATTCAAAATGACAAGAATGAGGATGAAAAACCTTCAAGGTTTGGTTGTGAATTTTGTCATGATTGGAAAAAAGAGATAAATATTGTTCAAGTCAAATTGGACAAAGCCTTAGAACCAAATATTGCATTTGCTATTGATCCATCAAAGTTTGAAAGGTCTTCGAACCAATCATACAAAAATCATAAATATGTTAAAAAGGACTCAAATAGCAAAATAATATCTCATCACAACTTATCTTATCACTATTATTGCAAGAAAGGTCATACTATTGATAAATGCAAATTTAGGAACTTTTTGTTCTTAAAGGAGCTTTTCAATGGTTGCCCAAATGCAACCTTGATTTCACTCACTCTCAAGGACCCAATGAAAATTGGGTACCTATTTCCCTTGTTTTATTCTACAGGTTGAATGTCTTGACTCTACGAAGAAGATGTGGTTTCTAAATAGTGGATGCTTGTAACACCTCAAAATTTGCCCTCCTCTCTTGGGACTAGCATTAACATATTTGCATTTCATTTTAGGACATTAGGCATTTCATGTTGCATATCATGTGGTTACATTATGCAAGCCATCTTCCCAAGTCTTAATCAGGAGATAGGAAGTCAAATGCAAGCCTAGGGTTTTATTGACTGATCATGGCCATCTGAGGATTGGGTTGTGAATTAGGGTTGTATGATTCCCAAGGGTATTGGTCTTCATCTTGATTGAAGTGATACATAATCATCATCATGGTTGGATGTCATCAGAAGATTGAAGAAGATTCCTTGAGATTAGGGTTTTGACCACTGGTCAACCCTAATCAGTTGCATTGGGCCAATCAGGGCTGGATCAGGAGATGAGGTTTCTGATGGTTTTGAGGTTCATTCTGTGATTATATTGTGATTATTGAGGCTAGGGTATCACCCTTGAGCCATTTCAGTTGGAAATTGGAGCTTAAATTGATCTATGCATTGCCAGATTCATCTGTCAGATGAAAAGTCAACTGTGGTCAACTGTACATGATCTGATGGATTTGGAGGTGGAAATGAGTTGGATACACTTCATTTATGTTGGAACAAGTGTTATTTGACATCTCAAAGCTTGAAAATGAAGGAAATCAAGTCAGGACAAAAACTGCCAAAAATAGAAAGTGACTTGTAGCTGAAGTTTCCAAAAATGGAAAGTTTTTGACCTCAAAAAACAGATGTCCAAGGAAGCTTCAAATGAAAAATTGTTCAACATGACAGATGTAGATCTTGTTCTCACCTTTCCAAAAAGTCCAAGAACTTGAAAATCCAATGTGTGGTTTGCAAGATATGGCTCAGTGAATTTCAGAAAAGACCCGTAATCAGGAGGCCATAACTACCACATACTTTGTCCAAATTGCAAGTTCTTTATATGCACAAACTCCATTTGACATGTACATTGAGGGTGCATCATTAGATTTGTTCAAAAATGGCCAAGGCAAAAAGTCACTTTTCAACTGGACAGCTGAATTGGGTCAGGGGCAAAATTGTCCAAATGTCAAAATAATTGGAATTTTTGAATGGGACTTTTTCCAACACCTCAGGAATGGCATTTTAAGTGTGTTTGAATATTCATTTCATGGCTAAGGCATGTAAATTGGATTTTGGCTTGGAAAGTGAAATGGGGAAAATTGGACAATTACCACACATATGTGAATTTGAGAAATACAACACCAATGAGCATGGGACAAGTTTCTATGGTTCACATATGACATTTGGAGTTTGCATGAGCTGTCAAAACAGCTGGCACTAGCTGTCATTGTGTATTGACCAATTTGCCCTTGCTTACAAAAATTGCCATTTCACTAACATTCCAAATTGTTAATTAAACATGATTAGTGGTGGATTAATGCAAGGTATATAAACCAAATCATCTCCTAATCATAACAGAACCTCACATTCTCCAAAGTTGGATCTAGAAACCTCTCAAATTCTCAAGATTTCATCAAGAACACAAATCTTCAATTCCAAAATTCTTCATCAATTCTACACCAAATCACGAAATTCCTTCTTGATTCAACTCCAATCCTCTTCTTCTCCATCTGTTTGAGTTGTTTGGAAGGCATAGGATGATGAATCGCGACTGTTCCAAAACTCATCATTAATGGCAAATCCGAATTGTGGACAATAGGAGCAACATCAATCGAACCTGAGCGCATCATTTCGTTCCTTGGAGCTTCTAGTTGGACTGTTTGGAGCTAACACACGCGAACTTGTCCGATTTCATCACTGCCATGGCCAGGTGAGTAAAATTCGATCGTCACCATTCTTTGAATGCTTATGTGTGTTTTAAAGTGTATGTCATGTAGATCATTGTGATGTTTGTAGTTTTGCAAATAGATGACTGTAGGATGAGCAATCTCGATTTGAAATTATGAACATAAACCCTAACTTCTTCGATTTGCAAGATCTAGGAACAATTAGACAAAATCATGTTGATATTCGTACTCTACGTGTCGTGACCTTTCCAACGGTTATTTGTTTGCGCATTTTGGTTGAGAAATGAGAAAAATCCGTTTTGAGAGGGTGAAGAACAAGCGCGGGGAAGAAGATGAGAAATTCTGGACAGTACAGGCTTTGATCCGTTTTTTCCATTTGAAATTTTGAATAGGTTGTTTTCCGCCGCGCCAAAAAAATTACAAAAATGCCACTGAAATTTCATTTTTATTAATTCAATTAATTCAAATTAATTATTAAAAATTGATAATGACCTTAAAAAATTCATAAAAAATAGTAAAAAATTCATAAAAATATGGAGATTTTTTCTATGACTTTGTTGACTTGTGTAGGATTTTTTTGACCTATTGGTCAAAGTTGTGCTTGGCAAATATTTTATTTGGCATAGGCTTTTCTAATGTATGTCACATTTTGATACATTTTGGCAATTTGATCATGAAATACTCATATCATAAAATAAATGGCTGAAAATTTTTGTGGTGGTTCTTGACTCATTGAGGATTATTTATATGTAAATTTCATGAATTTTTGATACCTGGTCAATGAGCAGCAAATTCTGGAACTTAGGTGTGACAATTTGTGTCACACCTCATTATGTCAACTTGCTGGATTTCTTTGGATGACCTATGCATGTTGGAATTGGCTGAAATTTTGCATGGTGAATTGTTGATATGTTAGGATGTTATATGAATTTTTGTAGAATTTTTCATTGCATTTTCAATTTAATCTTGATTTTCCATTTCTGGTGATTAAATTTGCAAGTCCATGTGACATAGGTTGGTAGATTGATTGGGAAATCCTCACATTGTATTGTATGGCCATGAAATTTGATATGCATGAACTAGACACATTGTATAACATCCCTGTTTTGGTCTCATCCATTTCTTTTTTGTTTTCAATGAGATATGAATTTTTGAAGTGGATGTATGCATTGATGGTGCGAATTGAAGCATGAAATTGTGTCTGTTTTTGATGATTTTCATTGACATGGTTCCATTTGCCCAATTGAGCTCAAATTTGACATGGTAGACCTTGATTATCCTTTGTTTAGGTGTATTTAATTTGAGAATTTTTGGATTTATTTTGATAGGGATTTGAATGCAATACTTCTGTTTGTATGCTTTGGGCTTCATTTGACCTCATATGGATTGTTTTGTGCATGAATTGAGCATGATGGATGATATAAACATGAGACCAATGATGTTTGATCTTGTTTGATGTTAATTTGATGTTGGATGGTGGATACCTTGCTGTTTTAACTTTTTTCTTTCTTTTGGACCCTAGGCTTGGCCTAGTGGTCTAGTTGCTAATATTTGCTTGATTTTTCAGGATTAAAAAGCAATGCACATGGAGAATGATTCAAATCAATTTTAATTGATGTTGTGGATGTTTGTACACTAACATAACATTGTTTTGTAGGTGTTGGAGCTTGGGCTTAAGCCTTGAGCTTGCTTTGTGTTGTATTGTTTAAACTGTTTGATTGTTTGCTGTATAGTTTGTCTGATTGAGTACTGACTGAGTTTGATTGTTTCCAGGTACTTTAGTTGCTCAGTTCCTTGTGAACTATTGCTTTGCTTTGCTTTGCTTAAGCAACTTGCATAGAGGTATAATTCTCTAAACTTCATGTAGTCTGGAGACCCGGCTGTTACCGGGCCGGGCAAATAAATGTCTGAAGTCCTCCTTAAGAGGCAATGATTGTGGTTGTTTACTTTTAAGCCCAAGCAGGTGAAAGTCCTTTAAATAAGGCAATTGGTGGAAGGTAGGGATAAGCAGTCTATCCCCCACTATTCAGTTGAGTCTTCTCCTTGCTCCCATTACATGGTTGTAGCATTGAGATCCTAGCCCAAGATCTTGTGCAGTGCACATTGAGTCAGAGTCATCGAGTATAGAAGGGTTCCCCTATTCTGGACCCATGCTCATTTGTCAGCTCTCCCTGGTTAGGGATAAGAGCTGTGAGGTCTGATCCTCACTTCATCATATCATCTGCTTCACCTTAGCCTCGTAATGGCAAGGTTAAGAGCAAACACAGCCTGTACATACGACTTGCTTAGGCAGTCAAACCTGATTGATTGAGCCCCTTGTGTGGTTATAGTGCGTGCTATGTGGATATCTGATTGACATGCTTGTTTGAGATGCCTGTTCTCATTTGATGTATGATATGACTGTATGCTTGTGTGCTAGCTTCTTTCCTGGTTAGGTTAGTTTGCTGATGCAAGTAGGATAGAAAACCGAACTTAGGGTAAACGATGCATGACAACATTAGGCTCGAGTCTCAGCTCCCTAGTGTCGTGTTTTCCCCTCGGTTTCTGGTTAGCAATTCAGTCCCTTTCAGGGGAACTACATCGCCCTGATCCTCGTTCCAGACGAGGTATGTAGGCAGGTGGTCGTGCGAGACCACTCCGGGCAACCTTTTTCTTTTTTGCGTGTGTTTACTTGTTATCTGACTGTGTGTTTTGGCTCGGATGCCGACGTAAGTCCAGTAAGTGGCTGTCGGGCTCCACGTTTGCCGTTTTGTGCGTGTTTGGCTCGGATGCCGACGTAAGTCCAGTAAGTGGCTGTCGGGCTCCACGTTTGCCGTTTTGTGCGTGTTTGGCTCGGATGCCGACGTAAGCCCAGTGATTGGCTGTCGGGCTCCACGTTTGCCGTTTTGAGTGTGTTTTGGTTCGGATGCCGACGTAATTCCATCCAGTGGTTGTCGGGCTCCATGTTTGCCACCCTTGCTTGTTTGTATGTTTTGTGTTGTTTGGCGTGCGTAAGCCGAACTACAGTGGCTCTGATTCTTGTTCAGACAAGATATGTAGGCCTAAGGTGCGACGCCTTATCGAGCTCGTTCCTCCTAACCCAACCTGCGTTCCCCGTGTGTGTGTGTGATGTTTAGCAACCTATTCTTTATTCTAGGACGTGGATCCCGTCGAGTACGACGGACGTGAGGGGTGCTAATACCTTCCCCTTGCGTAACCGACTCCCTTACCCTGTCTCTTTGGTCGCGAGACCATGTCTTTCCAGGTTTCTCTGAGCGTTTCCTTTCCCTATCTTGGGATAAATAACGTTTAGTGGCGGCTCTCTGTGTGCTTTGTTTTCGAGCTTCGCCGGTTGATTTTTCGCAGGATGCGACAGCTGGCGACTCTGCTGGGGACTATCAGATGTAGACCTATGCTGGTCCATCGTCCCTAAGCGAGTCCTTCCTAGCGTTCTAGGATAGTTTAGGTTGCTTGTGTTATTTATTGCATTTATTATTCTGACAATGTATATATTTGCATTAATGTCTGCATGCATCATACTATCATATTGTTGCCGTCCTCTGTACAGGTGGTTCCACTGTTTTGGGGTGGGAGTCAGTTGAGGTAAAAGGCCCAATACCCAGGCTATGAGTGAAATCTAGGAAACCTAGGAATAGAGTGATTCATGGGAAGCGGGTGGTATGGCGCCACTTAGCGGAACATTGATATCACGAGCAGTTCAGACCCTGGTAGGATATGATCGTTACATACTTCGGGTGTGTATATGATGGTATTCTGCGAAAGGTTATTTATGCTGCGTTTCTCTCGACCTTGCCCTGGCCTAGATGACACCCGTGAGTGGGGAGGGAATGATCATTTTAACAGGTACAGATGGTGACTGTTGGTGATTGATGGTGACTCAGATGGTGAATTTTTGTTCCGTGGATCCGAGTCATATTTATAAGTCGGATTTATGGCCGTTTAATTTTGAGACGCCGGAGTGCTGTCCGTGGCATTTATCAGTGGGAATCCGTTTATTTCAGGATTCCCCGGGCCGAGATATTTATCAGTGGGGATCCGTTTATTTCAGGATTCCCCGGGGCTGATTCAGATGGTTGGGAATGTCTGCTCAGAGACCAGTGATGATGATGATGTATCTGTCTTCCGTTTATTTCGGAACCAGTGGGTCAGAATGATGATTGTACACTCCTCAGATGGTTATGATCAGTTCAGAAATCAGGGCTGTGATTCAGAGCAACAGATGATTAGATGACTTGGAGGATGGCCCAGTGCATTGCATACATCTGCATCATTCTCATTTTGCATTCATCTGCACCAAAACTACGTCTAGTCATATGGGGAGTATTATTGATTGAGAATCTGGTTGAGAGACATCTGGATGTCAAAATGTTATTGGTGAAATGTTATTTGTCTCGATGAAATCAGAATCAAAGGACAGAAGCTTCCTCATATGGATAGACGTTGCATTCATGCATACTAACCTGTTTGCTGTTTTGCAGGAATCATTGCTCGCGCTCGTAGAGCTATCCCTTTGCACTCAACCCGACCTCACAGATATTACACCAGGCGCAATACTCCTAGACTCATGGATCTTCCCAACACAGATATGCTCGAACTGAAAGATAAAATGAACGAGCTGATCAACATCATGCAAGGCTTTGCAGTTGGTCAGAAGGCTCTGGCAGATAAAGTTGAAAAGCTCGAGCGGGCTTCAGCTGTTAACAGTGTTGTTAATCTGGATGGTGTCTCCAATCAGGGGCTGGGTGGATCCAAAGATGGTGGTAAAAGAGCAACTGTGGGTATGGTGAACGACAATGCTGCTGGATTTGGTGTTGCTACTGGTGGTGGGCCCGGTCTGGGGCATAGTCTGAAGGATGGTCTGTTGTCTCCATTCTTCGGGTTTGATGAGGACAGAGAGGAAGACCGAGAAGCTGACCAATTCTCCATGCACAACGAGCCATTCGGGCAGTACAATACCCAGCCACAAAACAAAGAAATCCAGTTGCTGGCAGAGAAGGTAAGGGCTCTGGAAAGCCATGCTACTCCGGGGTTTGTCAACATGTCCAACATGGGGCTGGTTGAGGGGATTGTGATCCCACAGAAATTCAAGGCGCCGGCCTTTGACAAGTACAACGGTAGTTCCTGCCCGGAAACGCACCTTCAAGCATTTGTTCGCAAGATCTCTGCGTATACAACTGATCAGAAGCTATGGATGTATTTCTTCCAGGACAGTCTGTCCGGAGGATCCTTGGAGTGGTATACCAAGCTGAAATCTGCTGACATCAAGAGTTGGCAAGATCTTGGAGATGCATTCTTTAAGCAGTATCAGTTCAACGCTGATATGGCTCCGAGTCGTACCCAGCTGCAGGGTATGTCTCAGAAAAACAGCGAAGGGTTTAAAGAATATGCTCAACGGTGGAGGGAGTTGGCTGCCAGAGTTCAACCGCCGCTAGTGGACAGAGAGATGTCTGATCTCTTCATGGGTACCCTGCAAGGGGTTTTTGCCGAGAGAATGGTGGGTTGTCCCGTCACCAACTTTGCTGATATTGTGGTGGCGGGTGAGCGAATTGAAAGTTGGCTGAAAATGGGGAAGATCCAGGGTGGTAATGCTTCGTCATCGGGATCAAAGAAACCATTCGGGAACGGTCAGCGCAAGAATGAGGGTGACTCGAGTGCTGTGTATGAGCAAAGAGGATATAGTGGGGGTCGTTATTATCAGCATGCTGCTGCGGTAAACATCCCTGCTGGTAATCAGTCAGCCAGACAGCAACGTCAGCCACCGCAATCGAGAGCCGGGTACCAGGTGAAAGGGAAAGGAGTTGATCGTCACTTCGACAAGCCGCCCGTGTCATATGCCGTGCTGTTCAAAAAGTTGAGGGATTTGGGGTTGGTCCAGCCGAGGGCGATGGTTCCGATAAGAACAGATCAGTGGCCTCCCGATTACGATGAGAATGCCAAGTGTGAATTTCATTCTGGTACGCAGGGGCATAACATTGAGGGCTGTAGAGCATTCAAGAATGTCGTCCAAGATCTGGTGGACTCCAAAGCTATCAATTTTGCGCCGTCTCCAAATGTCAATGCTAATCCCATGTCGGCGCATGGTCAGGCAATGGTGAGTGCAATTGCTGAAGATTCGGATAACGCCTATGCGGTAGGTGGAGAAGCTGACAGTGACTGCAAGTTCAGTGGTTGGATAAAGCCGTGCGTACCGGGAAGCTGGAAGGCTTAAAAAGATCAACATTGTTACTCATCTGGAAGAGTATTATTTCTTGTTTTCAGTTTATATGCATGAAAGCCATACGTGTTGCCCGACACGTAATGGTCCATTGTAAGGGCCACCTCATGTTCATAATTTGCATTTTCTGCATCATTAATAAATGGATGTTTTTCAGTCAAAAAGCGGTGTTCCCTGTTTTTCACTTATTTTTGCAGTTTAAAAACAAATAAAAATGGCAATGTTTATTTTCATTTTTCATCTTTTTGTTTTGTCTCGTTCCGACTTCAAAAACAAGTCTCCGGATCTCATTGATAACAATTTGGTTACCCCTCATATGACTTCGACAAACCGATCTATCTTGCTGAAGAAGAAGACGAAGAAGATTGTGATCTGCTGGAATTAGCCAGGTTGTTGAAACAAGAGGAGAAGGTGATTCAGCCGCTTGAGGAGCGAGTTGAGGTTGTTATTCCAAGCACCGCCGAGGTCAGAAAGGAAGTGAAAATTAGAGCCGTTTCAGAGGCAAATCGAGAGCAGAATGGTAGCCTTGTTGAAGGAGTATGTGGATACCTTCACCTGGTCATGTCAGGATATGCCAGGTCAGGTACCAATGTCGTTGTGCACGAGCTACCATGGAGAGAAGACCGTCCTCTAAATAAGCAGAATGCCAGTGCCTGTATCAGAAAGCCATGGTGACTTTGTTTCATGAGATGATTCATCATGAAGTTGAACGCTATGCTATGACATGATAGCAAAGTCCCAAAACGGAAGAGGGGCATCTGGCAGATCTGGCCAAGCCGAGTGGACCAGTTGAGATAATTCAAACTGAGGTTGAATTCAAGTGAGTGCACTATTAGAGTGCGGTCCGGTAAGCTGTTGGGGTTCATTGTAAGAAAGGAATCGAGGTTGATCCTGCAAAAAAAAAAAAAAAAAAAAAAAAACAGAGAAACGCCTGAACCGAGAAGAAAGAAAAGAGGTTCGTGGTTTCTTCGAAAGATTGAACTAGCTGTCATGGTTCACATCTCATCTAACGGCCACGTGCGAACCTATATTCAAGATGTTGAAAAAAAAATCAAACGGTCAGGTGAAATAATGATTGCCAAGGGGCATTGAAAGAATAAAAAAAATAATAAGGAGCAGGAGCCTCTGATTCTGATACTTCCTATGGAAAGAGACTGTTAATCTGTACTTGACAGCCTTCGAGGGGTCTACGAGGTGTATTGGGTCAGCATGACGCGTCTTGTCGAAAAGAGCATGCAATTTACCTAAGCAAAAAGTTTACCGACTGTGAAACAATACATTCACTGTTCGAGAAAACTTGCTGTACTTTGGCATAGGCTGCTCGCCGACTGAGACAGTATATGCTGATTCATGCCACTTTGTGGATTTCCGAGATGGATCCGATCGAGTATGGGTTTGAGAATCTAGCATTGACCGGACGGGTTGCGAGAAAAGCAAGAGAATGTTGACTGATTTGGGATACTTTCAGAAAGCAATCAAGGGGTGTATTGTCTGATTACATCTCTCTGCAACCCGTTGAGGTTATCAACCGATGAAGTTTGAGTTCCCTGATGAGGACATCTCGAGGTACTCAAATCGAAAGATTGAGAGTGACCGATCCCGGAGGAGGGGCCTGACCCCAAATCCGAACGGATTCTGATGTCTGATGGGGAGGTTAAGGAGAATGAGCTTTTGTTGCCCGGATAACGTTTGAATGCACCGACGGTGCGATTGTGCAGAAAATGGTGGTAACCTACATAGACTGGCATGAGATGTTGCCGTTTGCATTGCATGGGTGTCGAACGTCGGTGCGTAAATCTACTGGGGCAACTCATTTCTTGTGGGTATATGGAATGGAGGCTGTGCTACCTGTTGAGGTTCAGATTCCTCTTTGAGAGTCCTGATGGATGTGAAACTGCAAGGGGCTGAATGGGTAAGAACCTGGTATGAAGAGTTGAGCCTGATTGAGGAAAAGAGGCTGGCGGCCATCTGTCATGGACAGTTATACCAGCAACGAATGAAGCGTGTTGTTAACCGAGAAGTTGGACCTCGTGGGTATCATGAGAGATATGGTGTTGAAAAGGATCCTTCCTCCTCAACGATCGTGGGGCAAGCGGACGCACAGTTATGAATGTCCATTCGTGGTCAAGAAGGTTTTCTCTGACAGAGCCTTGTTACTGACGACCACGGATGATGAGGATTTTCCCTCCCCTGCAGATGCGGACGCAGTTAAAAGATACTTCGTGAAAAATTGACCCGCTGGACGAAAAGAATAAAATAGTCCAGGCAAAAATGGGCATCCCGGCGAACCGAAAAAACAGAAAGAAAGGTTCGGGCAAAAATTAGGGATAAAAATGAAAATGTACACCCGGCAAGTCGAAAACCTGAGAAGGCGACTTGGGCAAAAAGGGGTATCCCGGTGGACTGAAAACCCGAAAGGGCGGTCCAGGCAAAAGAGGGATTGAAACGAACAACTGCGTCTGGCATGATCGTTTGCGCTTTGGTTAAAGCATCATGGATAATACCCGGTAGGGATCAATCAGAATTGTCTTGTTCAGAAGGCAGAAAGCATGGAGAGTCTGAGGACATATGGGGTGTAACTGAGTTGGAACTCGATGAGATCACGGGTTTCACATTGCCACTAGGATAGATTTTTCCTTTTGTGCGCAATTACCTCTTTTCAGGAATTGCTTCCTTTGTATTGCTCAGTTTGAGCCACACTTTTCCAATCAATAAAATGCATATTCAGTCAAATAATTTTGTTTTTGTTTTTCATTACCGCTTTGATTGCAAAAACATCCAGATATTTTTGATAGAGAATCTTGCATTTTAAGACATACAGGTCCCTTCCAATGCATGTGTATAAGATTGAAAACTGGAAATCTTATTCGGAAGGTTGAGTGACCCAAGTGTTGAAATCTTGACACGCCTGGGGCACGGTTTTATCTGACGATCTGTTTTGCAGGAACTGTTAGATATTTTCACTCACTTGCAGGTTGTGGTGTGGAAGTTGTTGATGAAACAGATCCCCAGAGAGTCCGACCAGGGACGAATGAGTGAAAGAATGACGAAGTAACGTTGAGGCGTACGACGTTCCTTGATGGTAATCAAGAAGACTCTTCAAAATCGGAAGACTTGAAAGTGTGTAATTCCCCAGAGAGTCCGACCAGGAACGAATGAATGTGAAGGGATGACGAAAAACGTTGAGGCGTACGATGATCCTTTGAAATTAACCAAGAGGACTCTTCAAAGTCGAAAGGTTGAAATTTCTGTATAAAAACCAAGGAGTACGTTTCTCGTCGAGCGCGGAGCGATTGAGAATACAAGATGATGGAGCAGAAAAGGTCCAGATGAGTCTGGAAGTTCTCAAAAGTGGAAAGCTGGCATGGGATTAGGAGGCGGATACCGTGGTTCGATGAGTCGACGGGTGTTCTATACCAACTTTTCTCATTTCCTCAGCTAGGTCCCCAAGCAGAGTCATAGGACTAGCTCCCCAGCAGATCCAAGGTCTGTGACCTCTCCAGCCGAGTCAAGATGGTTATCCCCGGCAGGTTCAAAATGGTGTTTCCTTAGCAGCCAGGCCAGAAGGTTGCTACTCCCCGAGTGGAGCGGGTCTTTTTCAAAGAAATATATCTCCAGCAGTTCCCCGAGTGGAGCGGGTCTTTTTCAAAGAAATATATCTCCAGCAGTTCCCCGAGTGGAGCGGGTTTCAAAGAAATATATCTCCAGCAGTTCCCCGAGTGGAGCGGGTTTCAATGATACATTTCTCCAGCAACGTTCATCCTACCAGTGGATTGGACAAGTTCCCGTAGCAGACGGATTTTTGCATCCCCAGCTGAGTTGGTTCTACCTATGGATTGCATGGGTTGTCCACAGCGGAGTGGTATGCGTTTCCCTAGCAGGATCAAGATGGTTATCTCCAGCAGGTGATAGATTGATGCTTCCCCAGTTGAGTATGGAGGTTGCTATTTTCCCCAGCGGAGTATCTGTGAGCATTTCCCCAGTGAAGTCAGCAGGTATCTGTGAGGGTTTTCCCGAAGCGGAGTCCGGATTGATATCCCCAGCAGGTCAAAGACTGTTGTATCCCCACAGAGTGTTGGTGGTTCCTATCCCCAGCAGTTTCCCGAGTGGATTGGGTGCAACGAAGGTTCTTCCTCAGCAAGGGTTGCCTTTTTCCAGCAGCAGTGTTATTCCCCAGCAGGGTGGAGTTAGAGCAATGGCGAGTTCCTCAGCAGAGTGTCTCGTGCTTCCCAGAAGAGTCCCTTGAGGGGGATATTTTTTATGCATTCATCATGTAGAGTAAGCATAGCATATTGCATAGAAAAATAATAAATCGCGTAGCATTTCCATAATTATGGAGCATTACGCAGAAAAAGATCATGCATCATTGTTGCAAGCATAGAGCTAGTCTCAAGCCGTGGTTACCGTTTGAGAGGTGGTTTCGCCAGAAAGTGAAAGTGTTACTCCGAGTAGTATAGCCTCATGATTTGATCAAAGGTATTGTCCCAGTGGTACGACACTGGAGAAGAATTCTTCCGTCGGGCAGAGATAAGAAGGTTACGCGATCAGCGCGATTCGAGCCGTGGTTACCGCTTGAGGATTGGTTTTGCCGGACAATGAAGACGATACTCCGAGGAGTTCAGCATCGGGATTTTGGAACAACAGTATTTCCCAGTCATCAGTAAGTGTCTGGTCGAGCTTTCTTTGGTGTCCTGTAAACATCATCATTCGATGTCCAGTAAACGTCGAGTTATTTCCCAGTCATTGTTTAATGTCTGGTCGGTCATTGTTTGATGTCCTGTCAACATCATTGTTTGATGTCCTGTCAACATCATTGTTTGATGTCCTGTCAACATCATTGTTTGATGTCCTGTCAACATCATTGTTTGATGTCCCGTCAACATCCTTGTTTGATGTCCTGTCAACATCATTGTTTGATGTCCTGTCAACATCATTGTTTGATGTCCTGTCAACATCATTGTTTGATGTCCTGTCAACATCATTGTTTGATGTCCTGTCAACATCATTGTTTGATGTCCTGTCAACATCATTGTTCGATGTCCTGTCAACATCCTTGTTTGATGTCCTGTCAACATCCTTGTTTGATGTCCTGTCAACATCCTTGTTTGATGTCCTGTCAACATCATTGTTTGATGTCCTGTCAACATCATTGTTTGATGTCCTGTCAACATCCTTGTTTGATGTCCTGTAAACATCATTGTTCGATGTCCTGTAAACATCATTGTTCGATGTCCTGTCAACATCATTGTTCGATGTCCTGTCAACATCATTGTTCGATGTCCAGTAAACGTCGAGTTTTCTCCCAGTCATCAGTCAGTGTCTGGTTGAAAGTGTTACTCTGAGGAGTGTGGTACCATGACGTCAGATCAGCAGTGTTCCCCAGTAGTGCGATATTGGAGGAAGTGTTTCCGTCGGACAGAGATGGAAATGATATCAGAAGACGTTACGCGATCAGCGCGATTCCGGGGTTCAAATGGAGAAAAGGAGATGTTGCGACATTTTCTGGAGATCGGGGTTCAATCAGAGAAGAGTATATGCTGAGGCATTTTCCGGGGTTCAAATGGAGAAAAGGAGATACTGAGGTATTTTCTGGGGTTCAAATGAAGATTGGAGTTGAAGATTATATCCAGGATGAGGTCCGCAGGATTGTCTTCTGTTCATGTGTCACCTTAGGCTTTGGCGGATGCCAATGGAGGTCGTTATAGGTGTCTTCTGAGGAAGAGATACACATGCTACCTTCCTTTGAGAAGGTTTACCCTCTGACATGTCGCCCTCAGAGTGGTTTGGTGTTAGTTCCGTCGTTGCCAGCGGAATTATCACGAGAGATTGGAGAAAAGGAGGTGCTGAGGCATTTTCCGGGGTTCAAATGGAGAAAAGGAAATGTGGATACATTTTCTGGAGACGGGGTTCAAATGGAGAAAAGGAAATGTGGATACATTTTCTGGAGACGGGGTTCAAATGGAGAAAAGGAAATGTGGATACATTTTCTGGAGAACGGGGTTCATTCTGGCGATCGAGAGTCATCGTCAGGCGACTGGGGTTCAAATCGGAGAATGGGGTTCATTATTTGGCAAACAGGAGAGCGGGGTTCAAATGCGGAGGTCCGAGGATCGTTTGCGCAGAGAAAATTCGGGGTTCAAGAAAATAAGAAAAAGAAGCAGAGAAACGTTCGGGGTTCAAGAAAATGAAAAAGAGATAAGAAAATTTCGGGGTCCAAGAAAAGCAGAGAAAAAAAGGAAGAGAATAATAATCCCGCGTGGATGAGGGGTGATCAGACCATGGTTATCCCTGTGTTACCATTTATTTTGGTATCCAGGTCGACGTTTTGTTCGAAGTTTTTCTTCGCCGATGCTGACAGGCGTTGTTAATTATTATCCCATCAGAGTGCAAATTATTCGTCTGTTCTTGGTATTCAATCACTCTTCATCCTGATCATCCGAAAGCCGAGGCTATTTCGTATCGACAGGTTCACAGTGGATTGAATAGGGGCAGCTGTAACACCTCAAAATTTGCCCTCCTCTCTTGGGACTAGCATTAACATATTTGCATTTCATTTTAGGACATTAGGCATTTCATGTTGCATATCATGTGGTTACATTATGCAAGCCATCTTCCCAAGTCTTAATCAGGAGATAGGAAGTCAAATGCAAGCCTAGGGTTTTATTGACTGATCATGGCCATCTGAGGATTGGGTTGTGAATTAGGGTTGTATGATTCCCAAGGGTATTGGTCTTCATCTTGATTGAAGTGATACATCATCATCATCATGGTTGGATGTCATCAGAAGATTGAAGAAGATTCCTTGAGATTAGGGTTTTGACCACTGGTCAACCCTAATCAGTTGCATTGGGCCAATCAGGGCTGGATCAGGAGATGAGGTTTCTGATGGTTTTGAGGTTCATTCTGTGATTATATTGTGCTTATTGAGGCTAGGGTATCACCCTTGAGCCATTTCAGCTGGAAATTGGAGCTTAAATTGATCTATGCATTGCCAGATTCATCTGTCAGATGAAAAGTCAACTGTGGTCAACTGTACATGATCTGATGGATTTGGAGGTGGAAATGAGTTGGATACACTTCATTCATGTTGGAACAAGTGTTATTTGACATCTCAAAGCTTGAAAATGAAGGAAATCAAGTCAGGACAAAAACTGCCAAAAATAGAAAGTGACTTGTAGCTGAAGTTTCCAAAAATGGAAAGTTTTTGACCTCAAAAAACAGATGTCCAAGGAAGCTTCAAATGAAAAATTGTTCAACATGACAGATGTAGATCTTGTTCTCACCTTTCCAAAAAGTCCAAGAACTTGAAAATCCAATGTGTGGTTTGCAAGATATGGCTCAGTGAATTTCAGAAAAGACCCGTAATCAGGAGGCCATAACTACCACATACTTTGTCCAAATTGCAAGTTCTTTATATGCACAAACTCCATTTGACATGTACATTGAGGGTGCATCATTAGATTTGTTCAAAAATGGCCAAGGCAAAAAGTCACTTTTCAACTGGACAGCTGAATTGGGTCAGGGGCAAAATTGTCCAAATGTCAAAATAATTGGAATTTTTGAATGGGACTTTTTCCAACACCTCAGGAATGGCATTTTAAGTGTGTTTGAATATTCATTTCATGGCTAAGGCATGTAAATTGGATTTTGGCTTGGAAAGTGAAATGGGGAAAATTGGACAATTACCACACATATGTGAATTTGAGAAATACAACACCAATGAGCATGGGACAAGTTTCTATGGTTCACATATGACATTTGGAGTTTGCATGAGCTGTCAAAACAGCTGGCACTAGCTGTCATTGTGTATTGACCAATTTGCCCTTGCTTACAAAAATTGCCATTTCACTAACATTCCAAATTGTTAATTAAACATGATTAGTGGTGGATTAATGCAAGGTATATAAACCAAATCATCTCCTAATCATAACAGAACCTCACATTCTCCAAAGTTGGATCTAGAAACCTCTCAAATTCTCAAGATTTCATCAAGAACACAAATCTTCAATTCCAAAATTCTTCATCAATTCTACACCAAATCACGAAATTCCTTCTTGATTCAACTCCAATCCTCTTCTTCTCCATCTGTTTGAGTTGTTTGGAAGGCATAGGATGATGAATCGCGACTGTTCCAAAACTCATCATTAATGGCAAATCCGAATTGTGGACAATAGGAGCAACATCAATCGAACCTGAGCGCATCATTTCGTTCCTTGGAGCTTCTAGTTGGACTGTTTGGAGCTAACACACGCGAACTTGTCCGATTTCATCACTGCCATGGCCAGGTGAGTAAAATTCGATCGTCACCATTCTTTGAATGCTTATGTGTGTTTTAAAGTGTATGTCATGTAGATCATTGTGATGTTTGTAGTTTTGCAAATAGATGACTGTAGGATGAGCAATCTCGATTTGAAATTATGAACATAAACCCTAACTTCTTCGATTTGCAAGATCTAGGAACAATTAGACAAAATCATGTTGATATTCGTACTCTACGTGTCGTGACCTTTCCAACGGTTATTTGTTTGCGCATTTTGGTTGAGAAATGAGAAAAATCCGTTTTGAGAGGGTGAAGAACAAGCGCGGGGAAGAAGATGAGAAATTCTGGACAGTACAGGCTTCGATCCGTTTTTTCCATTTGAAATTTTGAATAGGTTGTTTCCCGCCGCGCCAAAAAAATTACAGAAATGCCACTGAAATTTCATTTTTATTAATTCAATTAATTCAAATTAATTATTAAAAATTGATAATGACCTTAAAAAATTCATAAAAAATAGTAAAAAATTCATAAAAATATGGAGATTTTTTCTATGACTTTGTTGACTTGTGTAGGATTTTTTTGACCTATTGGTCAAAGTTGTGCTTGGCAAATATTTTATTTGGCATAGGCTTTTCTAATGTATGTCACATTTTGATACATTTTGGCAATTTGATCATGAAATACTCATATCATAAAATAAATGGCTGAAAATTTTTGTGGTGGTTCTTGACTCATTGAGGATTATTTATATGTAAATTTCATGAATTTTTGATACCTGGTCAATGAGCAGCAAATTCTGGAACTTAGGTGTGACAATTTGTGTCACACCTCATTATGTCAACTTGCTGGATTTCTTTGGATGACCTATGCATGTTGGAATTGGCTGAAATTTTGCATGGTGAATTGTTGATATGTTAGGATGTTGTATGAATTTTTGTAGAATTTTTCATTGCATTTTCAATTTAATCTTGATTTTTCATTTCTGGTGATTAAATTTGCAAGTCCATGTGACATAGGTTGGTAGATTGATTGGGAAATCCTCACATTGTATTGTATGGCCATGAAATTTGATATGCATGAACTAGACACATTGTATAACATCCCTGTTTTGGTCTCATCCATTTCTTTTTTGTTTTCAATGAGATATGAATTTTTGAAGTGGATGTATGCATTGATGGTGCGAATTGAAGCATGAAATTGTGTCTGTTTTTGATGATTTTCATTGACATGGTTCCATTTGCCCAATTGAGCTCAAATTTGACATGGTAGACCTTGATTATCCTTTGTTTAGGTGTATTTAATTTGAGAATTTTTGGATTTATTTTGATAGGGATTTGAATGCAATACTTCTGTTTGTATGCTTTGGGCTTCATTTGACCTCATATGGATTGTTTTGTGCATGAATTGAGCATGATGGATGATATAAACATGAGACCAATGATGTTTGATCTTGTTTGATGTTAATTTGATGTTGGATGGTGGATACCTTGCTGTTTTAACTTTTTTCTTGCTTTTGGACCCTAGGCTTGGCCTAGTGGTCTAGTTGCTAATATTTGCTTGATTTTTCAGGATTAAAAAGCAATGCACATGGAGAATGATTCAAATCAATTTTAATTGATGTTGTGGATGTTTGTACACTAACATAACATTGTTTTGTAGGTGTTGGAGCTTGGGCTTAAGCCTTGAGCTTGCTTTGTGTTGTATTGTTTAAACTGTTTGATTGTTTGCTGTATAGTTTGTCTGATTGAGTACTGACTGAGTTTGATTGTTTCCAGGTACTTTAGTTGCTCAGTTCCTTGTGAACTATTGCTTTGCTTTGCTTTGCTTAAGCAACTTGCATAGAGGTATAATTCTCTAAACTTCATGTAGTCTGGAGACCCGGCTGTTACCGGGCCGGGCAAATAAATGTCTGAAGTCCTCCTTAAGAGGCAATGATTGTGGTTGTTTACTTTTAAGCCCAAGCAGGTGAAAGTCCTTTAAATAAGGCAATTGGTGGAAGGTAGGGATAAGCAGTCTATCCCCCACTATTCAGTTGAGTCTTCTCCTTGCTCCCATTACATGGTTGTAGCATTGAGATCCTAGCCCAAGATCTTGTGCAGTGCACATTGAGTCAGAGTCATCGAGTATAGAAGGGTTCCCCTATTCTGGACCCATGCTCATTTGTCAGCTCTCCCTGGTTAGGGATAAGAGCTGTGAGGTCTGATCCTCACTTCATCATATCATCTGCTTCACCTTAGCCTCGTAATGGCAAGGTTAAGAGCAAACACAGCCTGTACATACGACTTGCTTAGGCAGTCAAACCTGATTGATTGAGCCCCTTGTGTGGTTATAGTGCGTGCTATGTGGATATCTGATTGACATGCTTGTTTGAGATGCCTGTTCTCATTTGATGTATGATATGACTGTATGCTTGTGTGCTAGCTTCTTTCCTGGTTAGGTTAGTTTGCTGATGCAAGTAGGATAGAAAACCGAACTTAGGGTAAACGATGCATGACAACATTAGGCTCGAGTCTCAGCTCCCTAGTGTCGTGTTTTCCCCTCGGTTTCTGGTTAGCAATTCAGTCCCTTTCAGGGGAACTACATCGCCCTGATCCTCGTTCCAGACGAGGTATGTAGGCAGGTGGTCGTGCGAGACCACTCCGGGCAACCTTTTTCTTTTTTGCGTGTGTTTACTTGTTATCTGACTGTGTGTTTTGGCTCGGATGCCGACGTAAGTCCAGTAAGTGGCTGTCGGGCTCCACGTTTGCCGTTTTGTGCGTGTTTGGCTCGGATGCCGACGTAAGTCCAGTAAGTGGCTGTCGGGCTCCACGTTTGCCGTTTTGTGCGTGTTTGGCTCGGATGCCGACGTAAGCCCAGTGATTGGCTGTCGGGCTCCACGTTTGCCGTTTTGAGTGTGTTTTGGTTCGGATGCCGACGTAATTCCATCCAGTGGTTGTCGGGCTCCATGTTTGCCACCCTTGCTTGTTTGTATGTTTTGTGTTGTTTGGCGTGCGTAAGCCGAACTACAGTGGCTCTGATTCTTGTTCAGACAAGATATGTAGGCCTAAGGTGCGACGCCTTATCGAGCTCGTTCCTCCTAACCCAACCTGCGTTCCCCGTGTGTGTGTGTGATGTTTAGCAACCTATTCTTTATTCTAGGACGTGGATCCCGTCGAGTACGACGGACGTGAGGGGTGCTAATACCTTCCCCTTGCGTAACCGACTCCCTTACCCTGTCTCTTTGGTCGCGAGACCATGTCTTTCCAGGTTTCTCTGAGCGTTTCCTTTCCCTATCTTGGGATAAATAACGTTTAGTGGCGGCTCTCTGTGTGCTTTGTTTTCGAGCTTCGCCGGTTGATTTTTCGCAGGATGCGACAATGCTCAAGACATGTGACAGGTGACATATCTCTATTCGTTGACTTTGCAACAAAGAAGAAGGGTTATGTTACTTATGGAGATAACAACACGGGATAAATACTTGGAAAAGGTAGTGTAGGTAATCCCTCATGTACTACTATCTCCGATGTTATGTTTGTTGATGGTCTTAAAAATAATCTCCTTAGCATTAGTCAATTATGCGACAAGGGATTTAAATTTACTTTTACAAAATCTTGTTGCTTGTTTGAACATAATTAAAAGATGGATTGTATGTTTAAAGGCTTGAGGGTTAATAACACATTTATGCTTAACTTAGATGATGTATCCTTGGTTGGAACTAAGTGTCTAGTGATCATGAGTGAAAACTCTTGGTTATGGCATAAACGCCTAACTCATGTCAACTTTCATTTACTAAAAAAAGTGACTTCAAAAGATTTAGTAATCGGTCTACCAAAAATAAAGTTTTCAAAAGACCATATATGCGATGTATGCCAAATGGGCAAGCAAATGAGAGTCTCATTTAAATCGAAAAACATTGTTTAAACTTCGAGACCTCTTGAGCTTCTTCATAAGAATCAATTTGGTCCCCTAAGGACCAGAAACATAGGTGGTAACTATTATGGTTCTGAGATGGTAAACGATTACTTGATATTTTGTTGGGTCATATTTTTGAGTAGTAAGTATGAGACTTTGTCAGCTTTCAAATATTTGCTAGATTATCCCAAAACAACATGATTTTGGAAATTGTTGTTACCCAAAGCGATCACGGAGGTGAGTTTGAAAATTATCTCTTTGAGAAGTATTATGATAAACATGGAATTAAACATAAATTCTCTACTCCTAGAACTCCACAATAAAACGGTGTTGTAGAGAGGAAAAATCGTGTTTTAGAGGAGTTGGCTAGGACTATGCTCATTGAAGGTAATCTACCTAAGTATGGCCGATACCATTAGCACGACATGTTATGTCTTGAATAAGATACTAATACATCATATCTTAGACAAAACTCCATATGGATTTCTTAATGGTAGAAAACCTAATTTGTCACATCTACGCGTTTTTTGATGCAAATGTTTTGTTTTGAACAATGGAAAGGATAATCTAGGTAAGTTTGAGGCGAAAGCCGTTGAATGTATCTTTCTCATATACTCACAATCTAGAAAAGATTATAGGGTTTATAACAAAATATTACTTATTATTGAAGATTCGGTTCACATTACTTTTTATGAGTCTTACCCGAAAAATGTCGAAAAAGGTGTTTTTTTCATGATGTAGGTGTATCTTCATAAAATATTCTCAAGAAATCCGAAAAAGGAATTGATCATCCTAAAGCGGTGGAATATGAGAAAGAATAAGATAATGATTGTGAATAGGAGAAGTCTGAAAGTCCAACTGCAGTGGACGATATACCTTTGGCTTGGAGAACATCCAAAGATCATCATATCCATAACATACTTGGAGACATCACCAAAGTGTGACAACACGCTCAAAGATAAGTAATTTTTGTTATTACTTTGCGTTTGTTTCACAAGTTGAACCTAAAAACATTAAAGATGCATTACTTCATGAGCATTGCTTATGGCCATGCAAGATACACTAAACGAATTTAAAAGAAATGATGTTTGGGACCTTGTCCCTCATCCCAAAAATCATCAAGTAATTGACACTAGATGGGTCTTTAGAAACAAACTTGACAAAAATTGAGTGATAACTCAGAATAAATCACAGCTAGTAGCTCAGGGTTATAACCAAGAGGAGGGCATTGACTATGAGGAGATTTATGCTCCGGTTGCTCGCCTCAAGGCTGTATGCCTTCTACTAGATTATGCTTGCTCAAAAGATTTCAAGTTATTTCAAATGGACATGAAAAGTGAGTTCCTTAATGGCTGTATTAATGAGGAAGTGTATGTAGCTCAACCTCTCGGTTTTAAAAATCACAAGTATCCTAATCATGTTTACAAACTAAAGAGAGATTTGTATGGTCTTAAGCAAGCACCTAGGGCTTGGTATGAGCGACTTAGTAAGTTTTTAATTGATCAAGGATACTCTAGGAGAAAAGTAGATATTACATTTTTCATTAAGCGCTAAGGAAAGCGTACTCTTCTAGTTCAAGTTTATGTCTGTGATATCATTTGCGAATCCACTAACATGCAACTTATCAAGGAGTTTTCTAAGCTTATGCAGGGTGAGTTTGTGATGAGTCTCATGGGGGAGTTGAATTACTTCCTTGGGCTTCAAATCAAGCAACTCAATGAAGGGACATTCGTGTGTCAAACCAAATATTGCAACGACTTACTAAAGTGATTTGATATGGAAGATGCAAAATCAATTGACACTCAAATACCTATAACTGGAAACTTAGAAAGGAATGAAAATGGTAAGGATGTTGATGTCAATAAATATTGGTTCTCTTATATATCTTACTGCATCTAGGTCGGATATTATGTTTAGCGTGTGTATGTGCGCTCGTTATCAATCGGCTCATAAGGAATCTCATTTAAAAGTCGTAAATCACACTTTTAGGTATCTTCATGGTACTTCTAAGTATGAGTTTTGGTATTCTATGGGAAACAATTGTAATTTGGTTGATTATACCGATTCATATTTTTCCGTTTGTAAATCGGATAGGAAGAGTACTAGTGGAACTTGCCACAAGTTTTCAAATTCCTTAGTAAGTTGGCATAGCAAGAAATAAGTTTACGTTGCTTTGTCAACTGTCGAGCAGAATACGTAGCGGCCGATAGTTGTTGTGCTTAAATTTTGTGGCTCAAACAACAATGACTTGATTTTGATATTAAACTACAATGTATTCATATCCTCTGTGACAACACTAGTGCTATTAATATAACCAAAAGTTCGGTGCTACACTCTCACACTAAATATATTGAGATTTGTTACTACTTCCTATTGACCATGTTGAGAAAGAAGACGTCGTATTTGAGCATGTTGATAGCAAAAATCAATTTGCGGATATCTTTACAAAACCTCTTGCGACCGAACCATTTCTCAACATTCGAAGGAATTGGGGATACTTGATATCTCAAATAGTGCATAAATAGGATTTGTTACATGCACTTTATATAATTTTTCTCTAACTTTCCTTGGAAGTTTAATTACATAAGAGTGCATCCTTCATCAATTCATTACCAAGCTTTTACTTTTGAATGTTGTTTATGTTCCAAATGATTGATATTCTTAATATTTGAAATAATACATGAATGTTCACTTCCAAAAATTTCTATTGATGTATGCCAACTTATATGCTTATAGTGACTTTGTGCTATTCTATCTTCATGCTTAAAATATGCTCTTGGTGCATTGGCTTGTTATCTATTCCGACATGAAATAGGGTTCAACATGATATAATGTTAGCAAAATTCTTGTTTTATAGCATTGTTATGATAACATCTCTATTTTTAGTTTGAGTGGTGGTAAATCTATATATCGCCTTGCTAGAGCACATGTGTGTGCAGCATTTCGGAAGCACCAAAGACATATGTCATGTAATCGTGTCGCTTTTGTTGCAACTCGAGAGTTTTTGATTACATTGTATCCGTCATCTTTTATGTTTGTGTTATGTTATTTGGCATAAGTTGTGGCAACCATGTTATATTGTTGCTTTGTATGCTTTTATTTATGTTTAGGCATTCTTTTCAATATGTACAACATTCTATGTGAGTGTTGTAGTATTGATGTTCTTATCTTTGCAAACTTCCTTTGTGTGTTATATTGACTTATGCGTGATTTAAGATACATTTCATCAATTGCTTTGCTTCTTTTTTATGTTGTCAAATGGGGAGAAGCAAGATGAAGTTGGGATGCATACATTAAGAGGGATCCTTTCATTGAAATCACGAAACACATCGTTACAAGTTTTTCCATCATCAAAAAGGGGGAGTATGTGAGTGCAACTTTCTATTAGAAGTATTTTTGCATGATGTCTAAACTAGAATACTTTAGCGTTAATGTATATTGGACGATATCCTCTGATTTTCAATATGAATCTTAGCATTAGGGAGCATAAAAGCATTTGGAAACAATTTTGAAAATGTTTCATGCATAAAAAATATTTTTTGTGAAAAATCAACCTATAGGTCGACACATATAAGAATTTTTTTCTATGCATCGAAACATCTGCTTCATAGGTCGACTTATTTACTGCATTATTAAAGTCTGTAGGCTCTGTTAGATGTGTCTCCTCTTCAGGCCGGCACATAGGCAAAACATGACCTTTATAGGTCGATGCATGACCTGTATAGGACGACACATGCGTTGAACAGGCCGACACATGGCTTTCACAGGTCGGCCTATGCAACAAAATTTTCCAAAAATTCACAATTTTTTCAAATCTTTTGCATTCATTTTTCCTCCAAACATGCATGCATATAAGTAGTTCATACATGCATCACTTTCTAGCAAGGTTTCTAGAGATTAAAACCTATACGAAACTAGGATTTCAAAGCATTCTCATCATCTTCAACCTCATTCTATGCATACACACAATCAAACTACACATAATCATTTTTTGATTAGGTGTCATCTAGGTTAGGGTCGATAACATCCAATTTAGGTTGATTGTACTGTAAATTGGGTTGAGAACTTTGAGGATTCCAAATCAAAAAACCTAGTTGGGGTTTTTCTTCAAGATATTTTAGGGTTTGAAAGTTTTGGACATGATTATGCAATCTGGATCCGATCGAGTGAAGTCTTTGAAGAACGGGTGGTTCTTGCAAAGGAGTAGCGTGGCATAGTGGATCACATTGGTAAATCTTGGGTTTCAACAAGTGAAAGTTTTTAATTTGATTGAGTGAAAGCTTTGAAGAACAAGAAATTTCTTATAAAGAAGTAGCGTGTGATTAGGGAACTGCCTAAACAAATCCTTGTGTACTCTCTCACTACCTCTCTTTTATTTTTGGTTTGCAAAATGTCGATTTCATTGATCGTGTAATAAAAAAAATTGGATAATAATTTTTTATTATGTTTTGAAATTGGTGTTGTTGAGTTTATCACAATTACTTAGATTGTGATTGGGTTTTAATATCAACAGTACCACATAAAATTCCAAACAATACTGATTGCACACTACGTGTTCGACAAATTGCTTTAATTGATTTTTTGTGTGAATTATCATTGGAAGTAGACTCTCCATATTGCTTTGCATACAACTGGTTGTGTTTAATTATGTTTGATGAATTGGCTATTCATTATCATACTGTTGTCACTACTACACATATATGAGATTTTTGATAGCGGGTTCGATTAAACGATTTTGATCCAGAATATTTTAACTTCCTTCTGCGCCATAAAATTTTAAAAGTAATTTTTGTCAAAGTTTTTAACTCGAGATCTATTCACCCCCCTCTAGATCTAAGTCTATCATCTAACAATCTTATTTAAGGAACCCTTTCACACATATCGGAATGCACCACACCCAGAGCATGCTTTGCTCTTGGAGGCATTTCAGATGCAAATGGCAGTCTTGGTTGCTTCCCTCTCATCCACACATTGCATGAATTCTCTGACTTCTTAATTGCAGGAATTTCATGTACCAACTTCTTTGAATTTAGATACCCTAAGCTTCTGAAGTTCAAATGACCAAATCTTTTGTGCCATAACTCACTTTCCTTCACAACACCTGTTGCACTAAGGCTTTCAGAGTTTGCAGTTTTAAAATTCACTTTGAATGTTCCATTACTTCCCTGTCTTGACTTCATAATTAACTTTTGATTACAATCATACAACTTCAAAAGATTATCCTTCATGCTAACTGAAAATCCTTTCTCAATTAATTGACATACACTCATCAAATTGATTTTGATGCCATGAACATACCACACATTCTGAATTAATGCAGTTTTACCATTATTCAAAACTACTATGACATTTCCCATTCCTTCAACATTCAAATACTTATCATCAACACATATGATCTTCGTCCTCTTACCAGAGTCAAACTTAACCAGCCATTTATTATTTCCAGTAAGGTGATTTGAACAACCAGGGTCCATGTACCACCAGTCTTCCAAGGACGCACTATCAGACTCAGAAGCCATCAATAGTACAACTTCATCATCAAAATCTCCTCTTACTATGTTTGCTTCTTCTGACATCCTTTCCTTGTTTGACCAACAATCAGGAGCAAAGTGGCCAAACTTCTTGCAACAATAGCATTGAACCTTGCTCTTGTCATACTTCTACTTCCCTTTTTGAGCACTCTTCTGCCTTTCAGAAGTTGAGGTTTCTGACTTTTGAACACCATCATATTTCTTCCTGGCTTCTGACTAAGACTGCTTCTGATATTTCTCACTAGAAGCTGCTTTTAGAGCCTGTTGCTATACCTCAATTTCAGAGTTTTTGTCAATCACACGCAACTATTATGCCTCTAGACTACTTTGCAACTCTTCAATTCTCATGGTGCTAAGATCCTTAGAATATTCAATTGCTACAACGACGTAATCAAACTGGGGAGTAAGAGATCTAAGTACTTTCTCAATGATACTTTCTTCAGAGAGAGTTTCTCCACACGACTTCATCTCATTTGTGATCAGAATCACTCTAGATATGTAGTCAGGTACCTTTTCATTGTTCTTCATGTCGAGATTCTCATACTGCTTACGTAGAGACTGAAGCGTCACCTTATTCACTGATACATCACTGCCATATCACTATACCAGTGTGTCCCACACTGCCTTCGTTGTCGTTGAATCAACAATTTTCTCAAACACGTTCACATCCATACACTGATGGATGTAGAACATCGCCTTCTGATCCTTCTTCCTCAGATCACGCTGAGCATTTCTCTATGCATCCGTTGCATTTTCGAAAGTGAAACCAGAATGTAACCGTCGTTGACGAGATCAAGAACATCTTGAGCGCCAAACAACACACGCATTTGAACCATCCACTGATTCCAATTCTTGTTATCGAACACTGAAAGCTTAGTACTCAAATTTTCATTTCCGTTCATCTTCAATCTTGTGCAATACACTCAGATCTCACCAAACACTAGTGTTTTCCAATCCCACAGAATCAAGAAATGTGAGTCTGTTACGATTCTGATAAAAAATTCAACATGAATTCAAGAAACGAAATCAATCACACAACGCCTCATCATTCCCTAGTGTTTCCCTGTGGATCTGAACCAGACTCTGATATAAATTATTGGTACATAAGATGAAGAAGATGAAAGGAGAGAGAGAGAGAGAGAGAAATCATCCTCAACCTTGTGCAATACACTCAGATCTCACCAAACACTAGTGTTTTCCAATCCCGCAGAATCAAGAAATGTGAGTCTGTTACGATTCTGATAAAAAATTCAACACGAATTCAAGAAACGAAATCAATCACACAACACCTCATCGTTCACTTGTGTTTCCCTGTGGATCTGAACCAGACTCTGATATAAATTATTGGTACATAAGATGAAGAAGATGAAAGGAGAGAGAGAGAAATCATCTTCAACCTTGTGCAATACACTCAGATCTCACCAAACACTAGTGTTTTCCAATCCCGCAGAATCAAGAAATGTGAGTCTGTTACGATTCTGATAAAAAATTCAACACGAATTCAAGAAACGAAATCAATGACACAACACCTCATCGTTCACTTGTGTTTCCCTGTGGATCTGAACCAAACTCTGATATAAATTATTGGTACATAAGATGAAGAAGATGAAAGGAGAGAGAGAAAGAGAGAAAGAGAGAGTATATTTTGTATTCAATGTTTTTGGACTTTGTTTCCTATAATCAAACTTCACCATTTGTGTTTCTTTAATCAAACTTCAAATCTAAATATTTCCATTTTCTTTTAAAATTTTGAGATTTGATTTATATTCATTTTGTTCATCATGAACGTGTATTTTTAGAAAATTTCCATTAATCTGATTTGAGTTCCATCATTCTCATTTTTCTTCAATATTTTGTATTAGATATTTATTCAATATTTTTACACTTTTTAAGTTTTATTTTATGAACCAATTTTTTAAAGAAAATTTCCTTTAATATAATTTGAGTTACTCGATTTCTATCTTTTCAATATTTTGTATTAAATATTATTCAATGTTATTTCGAAATTTTTTAAGTTTTATTTTATGAATCTGTTTTTT
The DNA here is from genome assembly GCF_024323335.1 of Lathyrus oleraceus. Classification (NCBI taxonomy): domain Eukaryota; kingdom Viridiplantae; phylum Streptophyta; class Magnoliopsida; order Fabales; family Fabaceae; genus Lathyrus; species Lathyrus oleraceus. The sequence continues at coordinate 433,177,733 of NC_066584.1, forward strand.
TTTTATAATTTAATTTAATCTTATTTGTTTTCATTGATGGAGTGAGGTTGTAGTTGATACACCAATATGGAGTAATGCCGCGATGATATAATTTATACACAAAAATGAAAATATGAAACTAAAAAAAATTTATATTTATAAGGAGATTATCAAGTTGTTAATAGTTTGTAATTTTTTATAATTGAAATAGAGATTAAAATAGAAAAAGGCTGGCTTTATTGTCTCTAAATTTTCAAGCTTATCTTTCTGAGTTTTTTCTCTATTAGGTTTTATTTTGTGTGTTTGGTTTGATTATGTTTCATTTTTTGTGTATTTGGTTTGATTATGTTTCATTTTTTGTTTGCTTGGTTTGATTTTCTCCAACCTCTTTCTTTCTTCATTATTATTCTTTTTATTCATGTCTACCATCTTACTGCATTTTGTTTAAAATTCTTGGTAGTCCTTTTCCAATTTTAGAAACTATCTATTGAAGTTTTTTCAATTTGACAGGAAGAGAAGAATTTATAGAACTGCTATCAAAACTTACCCACGGGAAAGATGACGTATTTGTTCATTTATTTTGGCTTAATTATAGTAATTATTTATGTATTTATTATCTTTATTATTTGTGTGTGTTTGATTTGATAAATATTCTTGCTTGGTTACTCTATAAAAGTGAACTTAGATATTTAAAAATTTCAAATCAAAAAGAAAGAGAGAGAGAAAACGATTTCTTTCAAAGAAAATAATAAATATAATGATTGTATATGCTTTTATATTTGTCCATCTATATTCATACTAGTAGTTTATAGGAACTAGTAATTGCCTAGAATAAAAACCTATAAAAATAGATGATGAAAGTTGAATATGTAGACGGCACCCTACATATCATTTAATGACTATCAGTATTTTATATAATTATTATCTAAAAATATAATAATAAATAGGAAAAATAATATTAATGATTTATCGATATTATAATAGAAAAAATAATATTAATGATTTATTGATATTATAAAATGACTTATATTATAGTACAAAATATTTTTATAAAATGACTTATAATAAAAAATGGAAGTGGTATAAAATATCAATTAAGCAGGTTTAAATTTTTATAAGATCAAATCATAACTTAATTTTTTTTAAGAAACAATGAATAAAGACGGTTATTATTTTTAAGAAACACTAAATTAAAAACAATTATTTTTTAAGAAATACTAAATTTCAACCAAATTATAATTTATCATTTAAAAAATACTAAATGAAATATAATCATTTTAATTCACATTTTTCCATAGTCTATTTAATTAGTACACAGAAAGTATTTTCAAACTAATAATAAAAGTATACAGAACGAAGGTGGGAATAATATAATCCACTTAAAATAATGAATGTTCTGTCTATAAAAAAACAAATTGTAAGAAATAATATACAAATAATTACATTCATTATTTTTGTTTATATAATGTTCCATTATAAAAGATTGTTAATTTGCATTTAAGATACATTAAATCGAAATAAAAAATAATGATTTTTTAAGAAAAACAAAATAATAATTTGTATTAACTTTGAAATTTACTATTATTCGGTGTTAGTTTATACCATAGAGTCATTACAATATTGATAAATTTTAGTACTCTTTAAAAAATTTATCATTATTTCTTTTAATAATAATTGATACATCAAAAAATACAAAAATAAATAAATTATGTCATTCATAAATATTCAAAAATACTAAAAATATTTATTTTTTAAAAATAAATATAAAATAAAGTTATTTTTGATAAATAAACAGATGGAACCATCTATTTTTACTATGCAACTGTAACATTCACCAAATAACTTTTTAGTTTAAAGAAATTCTAAATTCTTAATTTAAATAAATTATACATAAAAATAAAAATGTCTCTCATTGAACAAAATAATATTTATTTATGACAAAAATATATTATTGATTCAAATATTTGTATATAGATTCAAATATATAGTTAGTATCAAAATAAAAACAAATATACGGAAAAAATACACTGTTGATTAAATTATTTATATATAAAAAAAAATATTAATTAAATTATTTATATATATGAAAATAATATTATTATTATAAACAAGAATAACTTTAATTATTCCAAATATTAAATAATATAAATTTATTGAATACTTTTCAAATATATAAACGATTAATAGTATTATAAACGAGAATAACTTATTACACTTGTATATTAATTATAGAAAATGTCAATAATTATATATATATATATATATATATATATATATATATATATATATATATATATATATAATATATATATATATATATATATATATATATATATATTATTGATTTAAATAGAAAGAATTTTAAACACCGGTTTGCCGGATATCCCACTAGTTACATAAAATTAAGTGAAAAATCAGTTTCACCCCATTATGATTGTTGATGGGGTTTGATTTGGAAGGGCAGTAGCTAATCGGTTAGAGTAGTAATGAGTAGCATTTTGGGAATATACTCATAATTTGTCTCATTGAAGAAGATTTGAAAGACAAAATAGTGAAAAATATTAAAAAATCTTGAATCGTCGTACTACATGAAGAATATCATGTGCAGGTCCATCCCATGCCTATGTATGTATGTATGTGGGTGTGGCCCCTTTATTTACCAAATATTTGCTTATGTATCTGCTGCACCATAAAGCAATACTGCCCCTTAACCCTTTTTCATCACTCACCGTTTGCTTGTGACTAAACACAACACACAATTGCAACCACTCACTTATTACCTTCATGCCTACAACCTAAACTAGACTGTATTATGCTCTCTTTCTTTTCATAAAAAAAACTTTGAATATTTTTATTTTATTTTATATAAAGAGAATAATCAATTTTTCAAAATACAAATTACAATTATTCATGAAGTTTTTGAGATTTAAAAATGATTTAAGATTTTCTGAATCAATTATTTATAATCTAAATGTGCAAGACATTGTGACTTCTTCCTAAATGTATTGAAAACTCACAAATCTTTAAAGTCTAATAATTTTATGGACTAAATTGATTAAGACTAAATTAACTACCCAAAAATATACTATTGTTTTGACCAAAAAATGGAATATAGGTGTGTCCCCAATTACGTCACACTGAATCTTAAACAGTTAGTACTTTTTTTTATTGCGTAAGCTCCTCGCGTTTGATGACAAAACTCCAAAACTTATGAAATTTTAAGGGTTAAATGCGTAAACTCCCAATAATGCACATTCTTTGTTTCTTTTTCCATCACAAAGCATGATTTTAATGATGTTACAAATACTGTTTTTTTTTCATATGTATAATGTAATGCCATGTGATATTAATTTAAATTTAATAAATATTTTAAAATTTAATTAATATGTAAATATATTAAATCAGTTCATTGTGTTCTCTTCGGCTTCTCTCTTTAGTTTATGAAGCCTAGTTTTCATCTTTGCATTAGAGGGTGAGGTATCGGTAGCTTCTAGTTTCTCAGCTCGGTTCTTTTATTAATTAGTTTTGTTCTTCAATTCAAAGCATTAATCACCATTTTTCGTCTTGTTTGTTGTGTCACATTTCTCCAATAAAGAATAACCCACAACATTCAATGAAAAAAGACAAAGAGGTAAAGTTTTATCTTAGCTATGTATCTTATTCTTCCACGGTAAGAAAATTGCTTTCTAACGCCGTGATTTTGTGACATTAAATTCACTTGTCTAAAAAGTAGCGTTGTGACAAGAAAAACAAACCACTAACTATTTAACGTAATAATATAATAAATGTCAAATTTTCACATTGGAGAAATTTATTTTCCCAAAAAATCGTTGTAAAGTGAATATCACGTCGCTATTCAAATTTCAAAAAAAAATTGAGTGGAAAAAATTGATTGGTAGAATGTATATGACTGACTTTTATAAGGTAGTGTCATAGTTTCTACCTCACTAATAGGCACATGAAATTCATGTCACAACCCCCGACGATTAAAAATTTAGTGACGTGAATTTCATGACGCAATAGACTCTGTTTATTAGGCTTCAACACTTCCTCACACATTATACTTTCCGTGTCATTTCTTCTCCCCATTTTCCAATCCTCTCATTCTTTCCTTACACTCTTTTTTCTCTCCATTTTCTTCTTCCTCCTACTTTTTTCTCTCCTCCACCAAAAATCAATACATTCATTCTCAATTTCCTCCACTCCACCATTTTTTGCAAAGGTTAATCTTATATGGATTTCAGTCAAAGGTATTATTTTTTAATTTTGTTAAGGTTAAACTCTACTTTTATATTTTTCTATTATTTGATTTTTCATTTATTTGTTGACAAAGACTCAAAAAGTTGATCAAGACTTAAGCTCTATTGACTGATTAAAGCTGCTCCATTTTTACATGATTTCTTCGGTAAAAGATGTGTGTTTAAATCATTTAGTGAAGAAATCATTTACAAGACTTATATATATATATATATAAATATATATATATATATATATATATATATATATATATATTTGTGATGTGATTTTCACGCAGCCACTACGCCAAAAACTGGAATAGACAGCGCCCCTTAGAGGACGCTTTATTACAAAAGCGCACTCTAAAGTGAAGAGAAAAAATAAGGAGCATACTATTGGAATAGACAGCGCACTTTAGAGGGCGCTTTTGTAACAAAGCGCACTCTAAAGTGAAGCGAAAAAATAATGAGGAAATGGAGGGACACCAATAGAGGACGCTTTATTGAAAGCGCCCTCTAAGGGTAACCTTAGAGGGCGCTTTTGAAAAAGCGCTCTCTATGTCCATGTACATTTCCAGTTTATAAGGCGCTTTTGGGAAGCCTTAGAGAGCGCTTTTAGAAGCGCCCTCTTAGGCCCCCTTTAGAGGGCGCTTTTGTAAAAAAGCGCCCTCTAAAGTGAAGTAAAAAAAAAATAATGAGGAAATGGAGGGACAACAATAGAGGGCGCTTTAGTGAAAGCGCCCTCTAAGGTTACCCTTAGAGGGCGCTTTCAAAAAAGCGCTCTCTAAGTCCATGTACATTTCCAGTTTAGAAGGCGCTTTTGGAAAGCCTTAGAGAGCGCTTTCAGAAGCGCCCTCTTAGGCCCCCTTTAGAGGGCGTTTTTTTTACAAAAGCGCCCTCTAAGGTCCCCTTTAGTAAACATTAAAATTATAACATATACTGCATGTCTCTTTATTTTCCCTTTCTACAAGCTATTTCGTTTACGTAACTGGGTTTTCTCTCTACTGCGTCCACCGTCTACTGCGATTACTCTCGTCCTCCGTTCGTTCTCCCTCCCTCACCGTCGTCGTCGCCGTCGCCTTTTTCTGCTGCTGCGTTCACGTTCACGTCCACCGTCACTGTTCACTTTCTTCTCCATCGTTACCGTCACCTTGAAGGTATTTCTCTTCTCCATCTTTACCGTTCACTTTCTTCATGTGTTTGATTAGGGCATTTTCTAAACTTAGTTTTACATTTTGTGCATTATGTTGATTAATGTTGTTTAGGGCAAACTGAGTTTTTTATTTCGGATTGAAAACTGATATCATTTGAAGTGTGTTTGAGCTTGTGCTTGGAAGTTTGATGATTATGGATGCAAGTTTGTTCATTTTCCAAACACCATAAATTTGCATTGGTCTTTTGCATGCAGTAGGTGTGTGTGAGTTTGCATTGGTCTTTTGCATGCAGTAGGTCTTTTGCATGAGAAATGGAAGGTATATGAATGTGTTCACATATTGAATCATTGTCTTACTTGGGTCTTATTGAATCATTTCTATATTACAGATAAAATGGCTAACCAAGACGATACCCATGACAAGAATGGATCACGTAACAATGTTGAAAAAGAAATCAAACGAGGATTGACTGTTATGAAGTCAATCATTCGTGCAAGAGACAAGGGTGTAAAATTTGAAGTGCATTGGAGTGCTGAAGACCAACTAATTGAGCCTAACGGTTCAATGTTGGCAAGTTACATTGGTTTCCTTGTTCGACAGCATATTCCGATTACATGTGATAATTGGAGAAGTCCGGACTTGAAGGTTGGCAAAGAAAAAATATGGTCGGAGATACAGGTACTTACCATATATTGTTATATGTTTTTTTTTGTTGACTATTTGTTGACCATATATTGTTATAATATTACTTTATAATAACACACTCCATGTGTATGTTTTTTAGAGATCCTTTCACATCGATGAAAGCCGGCAAAAATATTGTATTCAATTGACCGGAAAAAGACTCCGAGGATTTCGATCCTTTTTGTGCAACAAATTTCTCAAGGATGAGGAAGGAAAATTTGTTGAAGGAGAACGACCAATGAAGTATGCCGAGATTATTTCAGCCGATGAATGGGATAACTTTGTCGCCAAACGAAGAAACGAAAAATTCCATGTAATGTCTATTAATTATGGTATTATACAATTGTTAAGTTACTTGGTTCTAATATGCCTTAAACTTTTTTATCCAGGAAGTAAGCGACAAAAATAGGAAAAGGGCATCAAAACCCGCGTATCCGTACAAAAAAGGGCGTACGGGTTATGCACGGTTACAACAAAGAATTGTGAGTATATTCAAATGCTATGAGCTTATACATTGTCACAATATGTTATAATTGATGATCTTATAATCTAATTCAATGTGTAGCTAGCCGAGGAGAAAAGTGACGCAACATCTCTTCCGGAGCACGTATTATGGAAGGCTGCTCGGGTTGGGAAGGATGGGGCTGTCGTTGAAGCGGTCCAAAATGTTTATGACGAATGTGTAAGTATATGTAACATTATTTCTTTAATGATATCGAAAATTTTGTTAGACATATAATTCATTTTTAATCTCCTCTAATAATATTTCAGGAGACTTTATCCCAAACCGTACCTTCAACCGAGGTCCAGGATTGCAGGAGCGTACTTAGTCGAGTACTAAATGTTCCTGAGTATTCCGGTCGTGTGAGGGGTAAGGGTTTTGGTGTGACTCCGTCGTCATTTTATAAAAAACCAAAAACAAAAAATCCTACCAACAAAGAGGTGATGGAGACCTTGGCGGAGTTAAGGGCACAAGTACTCCAACTGCAAATCGAGAATGCAAGGTATAGAGAGGAAAGGTGCGCCTCCGAGGCAAAAGATACTAGTGACCGAGCTAGTATCAATTATCAACCGAAATTTCCCGAGGTAATTATATATGTTATTATGAAATTAAAATAGCACTTTTTTACTTGACACATATACACGTTAACAATAACATTTATTATTGGTTTAGGGCATTTCACCTTGCCAGTTGTATCTATCGTCACCAACTTATCGCATGGTTGGCAAGGGAAAAATGCACAATACTTCGGGTGAATTACTTCACCATAATCCCCTCCCGGTGGGATTTATGAAAGTTTCGGTTGACCTTGTATTAGATACGGACGCCGTTCTACCATTACCTGACGTTGTTTCAGAGACAACGTTGATGCGAGATGCAGTCGGATCCTTTGTTGGTTGGCCGTCAGATCTAATTTTCCCTGATGCCGAGGTATATATGTTCTAAATGATTATGAATATTTAGTATTCACATTTCAATTCAGCTACAATTGTGATATTTAATCAATCCTTATTACATGGTAATGTTAGACTCCTACAAGACCCACACATAAAGTTGGTAAAGGGATTTCAAGACGCATCGAGTCGGTTGCATCTCAAAAAGAGGTACAAATATATATACTCATTGAATTATATACGCAATGATTCTGTTGCATCACAAAAAGTCATGATTTATTTTATATGAATTTTTAGGTTCCCGGTCGAAAGTTGAAAAGCGCTGCTAAGGATATTCCAACGACGTCCGGGACAAAATCTCAAATTATGATGCGTCTTGAGAAAATGGTGGATGAGTCCGATATTATGCACGGGGCCATTCGTACTATAGATTTTGATGAAGGTGTTTTCGGAGCTGCTCATTTCGAAATAATTGGAAAGGAGGACTTCCAACAACTTTTTGAACACACCGAATTGGGCATCGCTGTCATTCATACATACATATGGTACTCCGATCAATCTATAATTTACTTAGTTGAACAATTTATTTACACATTTCAATGAGTAGTCTAATGTTTATTATGTTTCTATTTAAGGTATATGTATGTAACATTGATGCGGGAAAATGAATTGTGTAACCGTTTCAATTTTATTGCTGCTTCCCGTATCAACGCAGCGTTAATAACGAAAAATCCAACATCCGTAAAGAATGATCTAGTCGATAGATTCATGGCGGCCGGCGATAATACTACACCCAGTTTGTATTTTTTACCGTTTAATTCTGACAACGGGTTAGATTTTCTTTCTAATAATTTCATTCTAATCTATGTATATCTTTTACGTAGAAAATTTTCATTCATCTAAATTTTTGTTTTATTTTACAGTGGGCACTGGGTGTTGGTTGCTATGGATCTTTCGAGACTAATAGTGTATTATCTCGATTCTTTATCGGGTGATTGGAGTAAATATCCGAATATGAAGAAGACGGTTGACGCGTAAGTGAAATTCCCCTAAATATTCGTGTGTATTTGTATATTTAATTATGTCTGTCAGATTGATCTCAATATACGTTTTTATTTTGTTAGGGCAATAATAAAATTTAGAACGAAAAAGAATTACCGCAATAGGAAGGACATTACCTGGATCAGAGTTCAGGTATATATTAAGTATCTTATTTTTGCTTATAATAGTGTTTGTTTTTTTGCTTATAATAGTGTTTGTAAGAAATTAACTATATATATATTGTTTGTTTTTCTGTGTAGTGTCCTCAGCAAAATAATTCGGTCGATTGCGGATTTTTTGTATTGAGATTTATGAGAGACATCATTGCGTTGAATCGTATAGACATCCCAAAAATGGTATGGAATAATAACTTAGGGTTTATTTTAATATTATCGGATATTTCATCTAATTTGTTACTAAATCATGAATATGTTTTATTCTCTTAATTGTAGTACTTTGAGGAATACAAATCTTACTCAAGAGCAAATTTGGATGAAATGAAGGATGAATTGTGTCAATTCATTGTTGATCAAAGAATCATATAGCTAGGTTGTATATTGTTGTACATATATGTATGGAATGTTGTTGTTGTATGCTGTTGTTGTATATATGTTGTATATTGTTGTTGTACTTTTACTAAATCATGAATATGTTGTTGTATATTGTTGATCAAAGAATCATATATTAATGTTGTATATATGGAGGATTAATGTTGTATATAAATGGATTCATGTTGTATATATCAATGGATTAATGGTGTATAACATTGGATTAAAGGATGAAATCAATATGAATTTTACACTTTTGCAGCATGCGAACAGGTTACCAATTAAATATCCACTGTTTTTCAAACAATTTTTTTAAAAATAACTAACACTTTAGAGGGCGCTTTTTGAAGGAAGCGCCCTCTAAACACTCTACATTGACAACTTTAGAGGGCGCTTTGTCCAGAAAGCGCCCTCTAAACACTTTACATTGACAACTTTAGAGGGCGCTTTTTCCTGAAAGCGCCCTCTAAACACTTTACATTGACAACTTTAGAGGGCGCTTTTTCCTGAAAGCGCCCTCTAAACACTTTGCATTGACAACTTTAGAGGGCGCTTTTTCCTGAAAGCGCCCTCTAAGGTGTCCCTTTATGGACCACTTCAGAGGGCGCTTTTTTCTGAAAGCGCACTATAATGTGGCCCTTAAAGGGCCACTTTAGACAGCGCTTTCTCCAGGAAAACAAAGCGCTGTCTTTACCTATGCCAGCGCCACTTTAGAGGGCGCTTAAAAGCGCTGTTATAGGCCAAAATAAGCGCCCTCTTTTCCCTTATTTGGCGTAGTGAGCAACCTAGTCTACTATGATCGTGCAGTCTATATATTAGCGATGTGAATTTTATGTTTTTCACGTGACAATATGACACAGTTAATTTTATATGTAACGACGTGAATATCATGCCACAAAATAGTAACGTGATTTTCATGTGGCAAAAGAGGTGTAACAAGTGCTCATGCCTCGTGAATAACAACGATGCTGATTTAATTTTGTGACGTGATTTTCACCTTTGTGGCGTGAAAATCACGTCATAAATAACTATTTTTTTGTAGTGTTCCCACTATTGGACACCTAGGTGAATAGTATTGTTTATGAATGTGGTCCATATGTACGAACCCTAATTTTGTGTCAGTTGTATGTGGTCCAAACGACATTTCCCATTTTTCGTATTTGTTTAATCTAAGATGTTGATCATATGGTTAGTTACTTAACTCTTAATTTCACGTTTAATGGACCCATGTGTTTAATATAATATGCATGTTAAAAATGATTTACAGGCCAACTAAGATTCATAATATTAGATTAAGATTACATCAGAAGGGTGAACATATACACTCCCCTGTTAATTGGTATGTGGGTGTGGTAGTGACAAAAATGAGTTGGAAGACGGATGTTGACTATTTATCATATATGGATTTGAAGTCTTTGATTAAAGTTAGGGTTATTTTAACATGAAATGTATGTGTTATTGGAACCCTAGATTTAGTTTTAGTAGGGGACTTAGACCCCTAAACTATGATGCTGATATGTTGAAACTCATGGAAGATCTTAGTGGATTCGACTTGGTTGATATGTATGTGAAGTACGGGGTTAATAACCCATACATAATACATGAGGCATATGCAGTTCATGGCTTTGATGTTGATGATTATGTTCAAGATAACAATGATAATGAAGATATTGTTGAAGTTGATGATGATGTTGAAGTTAACAATGATAAGGAGGATAATGTTGTAGTTGATGATGAAGTAGAGGTTGAGTCTAAAAATTCCTGGGAATGGTTCACTAACCTTCTTATTGAAGGCACGCAAGCATTCAATAAAAGAGCATTATCATTCATATCTAATCAACAAAAGGTAAAATATAATGTCCTTTCATATTTGTGAACTGAATTGTCCTTTCATGTTTATGCCTTATACATTGTCCTTTCATATTTGTGTATTGTATTACACATATTAGTCTTAGCAATTCAAGATATTAGTGATAATGTTAAGCAAAGGCTATGTGTGAAGCACCTATATGGAAATTGGTAAAAGAAGTACCCTTGCATGGATTTAAGAGAAAGTATATGGAGTGTTGTAAGAGCTACAACAATTGCAAGATGGGAGAGAAATGTTGAGGATTAAAACTTTGAATGAGGTTGCGTGGAAGGAAATGAATGATGACCCTTCCAAATTTTGGACCAGATCACACTTCAAGACCTTTTCTTGGTGTGATTTTCATGTAAACAATTTGTGTGAAACATTTAACAGGGTTGTTTTAGAACAAGAAGACATACATATAATCACCTTATTAGAAGGGTTTAAACACTATCTGACAAAGATGAGTATTTCTCATGAGGAGATGATGTCTAAGTATGCTGGAGAAATTTGTCCAAGGATTCAACTGATACTTGAGAAGAACAAGAAAGTTGCAGGGGGTTGGTCACCTACATGGCATGAGGATGATGAATTAGACATTTTTAGAATAACAAATGGTATTGAAACATATTGTGTAAACCTCAAAATGAAACTTATGCATGCATGAAATGAGACTTGACGCGAATGGCAATTAGTCATCCCAAAAATCTTAGGAACAAGACATATGATGAGCCTAGAAACTCACATGTGTTGCAAAGAAAACTTACAACAGTTACTTGCCACATGTGTAGAGCCATGAGACACAACTGGAGTTGTAAGGGGAAAAAGTTGCTGGTAGGGTTATATCAAAGGGTGACAACAAGAATAAGAAGTCTAAAACAACATTGCTGGAAAGACCGTTGAAAACAAGAACAACAAGTTAAAGAAAAATCTAGAAATTGAAATTGGATCTTTGTCTCAAGTACCAACTCATACACAACCGACTCAAGAATAGATTAATGAAGAGTCTAGGATGATGTTTTATATTTTATAATATGTATTTTATATCATGATGTTCTATGTAACGTGGACAAGCCACAATATCACTTAATATGACCCATTATAACCTTTAGCATAATAGCAATCGGTGTGAGGGAGAATTTTGGTTGGTATTAAGTATATTTAATTATGTGGTGAAAATAATTGATTTTTAAGAAATTATTTTTGTAAATTGATTATGATTAAAAGTGAGTTAAATATAAAGTGATTTATATTTGAATAATTTTGTATAAAATTAAGTTGAATATTAAATTTTAATTTTAAAATCACATTTAAATTTAAAAATACAAATTTTAGTTAAATAAAATCAATTTTAAAGGTAGAATCAATTCTATTTTAGAAGAATTAAACACTTTTAAATCATTTCAAAATCAACATTTCACTCTTACAATATTTTTTTACTCTTTCAATAGCTAAACAAGAAATATACTAAGGAATTTTTTTAGGAATTTTTTACCCAAATAACTCACTTTTTCAAATTTATTTTCAAAATAATCATGATTTCAAAAAAATCTCAATGTACCCCACTTTTAAATAAATTTTTTTTTAAGTGAAGTGTGTGTTGTCAGGCCAATTTGCAACAATACTTAATTTTCTAATGGAGACGTCAATTGAATTGAAAATTGCATATGATGTTGTCAGATCAATTGACGTTAGTGTACAAATTATTAAATGAGACGCTAATTCATCTAATATCCATGTATATTGTGAATATTTGTTATATAAGTAGTAAATATTAATATTTAATTTAAAATATTTTTACAAACACTAACGATGACGGTCGAATTGGTCATACCGACTACCGGTTCCACGTCCCATAACTACCATAATTCGTTGCAATCGTTGTTGATTCATCATAAATGATTGATGATTTGAGATCTATGGAACATCATCAAAATCTCTAAGAAATTCTTGCATTTCTAAGAAGTATCGTGTATGGAGCAACATACCACCGTAATTGAGTTCGCGACTCATATGAGAATAGTTGAAATGTGTTGATGAGATTATTGATGTGCGGTCCGAAAGATTGAAGGAAATTATTCTTAGTATTTGAAGCCCTAAATTGCCATTTACAATTCTAAGATCTAAAAATAAAGATTTACACTCTGAATTCTCATTAAACCTCTAGAACCCTGACTTGAGTGTGAGTCATTACGGGTACACCACCTCGAATGAATACAATAAAAAAGGAACTGACTTAGAGGTGGTCCTGATTGTGGCAATTCATCCAAAAAAAAAAGAATATAGACAGAGATATTAACAACAAATAATCGCTTTCTGTCAATTTAATATATTCAGAATCCAAATAGTTTCTTGTTTTGATGCTGCTCAAGCTTAATTACAACCTTCCTGTCACCAATGAAAACACTTACCAACTTGGACTCCATGATCTATCACCATCCCAATTCACATCATTTTTACCTTCAACAATATAGTGCTCATGTTTCCCATGTATAAACAAGATTAATGTAATAGCATATATCATTTTAGATGATGCTCTTTATATCCTTGTATGTCACTATCGTCACATTGATTCCAATTTGGTTGGAAGCTACTACCAATTTTCTTTCATGAGATATATGATTTACTACACTTAATTGTGGTTTTAAATGTTCTATGTTTCTATAAAATATTGTGATTTTATTATCCAATGGAATGGATGCAAAAGAGCAACTCATCCACCAGCCACATGTGATATTGCCATATTGGTATAATAATTTCCAATAAATAACAGTTGTTTCTTTCAATTATGTTATTCGTTTAAATAAATAATAGTATTTAAAATTGTGTTTTTATAATATTATTATATTTAAATTAAAAATAAAATTTATTTATTATACATCAATTTTCTTTATAATAATCTTACTATAGCAATTAAAAATAAAACTTAAATTAAAAATAAAATTTCTTCAATTAAAAATAAAATAATCTTAATATATTATATTTAAAGGAGTTAATTAATTAATTTTGAGAGAACTAATTAATTTCTTTTAAACAAATTAATAAAATAATTTATTATAGTATAATAAAAATAATTTTGAAGAAACTAATTAATTTTAATATTTTTCTTCAAAATACACATTTTTAAGAAAAATGATAGCATAACTAACATTATGAATTGATTCCATAAATTGTGGATAATACTTAACTATATCGTCAGAAAATCAAGAAAATTGACCTCGTGTATATAGATAATTTGTATTATGATTATTTGAGGTATCTTGGTGGCATGGATTAAATGTATTTGGTGGAATGAATTTGTTGTAAAATGACTCATATTATGGTTTGATCAATGACGACGGCCTAAACGAAAAGACTCATGATCACAAAATTCTAAGATCAATTTCTTTGATGAAAATTCATTGTTTCTACAACATCTCCATGACGACTGCCGAAACAAAAAGATTCATGACCACAAAATTCTAAGATTAATTTCTGAAAATTCATTGTTTCTACGGCATCTCTAATTTGCACTTTCAATTGTATTACTTAAAAAAAAGTAAAAAATAAAAAAGTAAAAAAAATCTATATAAATTTAAAAAAAAAAAAAATAATTAAATAAAATATCATGTAGAGGGTCATGTCAAACATAATCTAAGCATTACATTGAAAAATTCAAAAACAAAATTTTACATAAATAGAAATTCGCTCATATTACAAGATAATAAAGTGTATTTAACCTAATAATTAATTATAAAAAATATAATAAATTTTACTCAAGAAAATATCTAAAATCAATTTAAACAAATTAATTCTAAATATTGAAAACATAAAATCAAACATATATATACTTAGTATTTATAGTAAGGTTGACAAAGTCACACCAAGCCACAAAAATTTCAACACAATAATAATGTCATTGGAAATACTTGTATTCATTATATTGAATATCAAAATAATTGAATTTTCTAAACAATAAAAAGCATGTTTTTTTAGAAATATTTGTATTTAACATGGAGTATTAAATTAAACGAGTGTTATTTATTAAAATAATTTTACTAATAAAACATAGTAGAATGGTTACATAAATTAAAATAAAATAAATAATATTAAATTAATAAAAATAAATATTAAATATTAAATTTATATTCAAATTATATAAATAATTTAAAATAAAAAATAAAAAATATTAAATTATTATTCACGTATAAATAATTTAAGATAAATAAAATAAAATAAAATAATACCAGGAGAGAATAGTCTTTAATTTTCTTGTTGACCTTATTCATTGCCCCATCCCAACCTATCTAATCTAGTAAATGTTTTATAATGAAATACATAAATAATAAAGACAACTAATAAAAATATCGTTAATTTTTATTCATTAATCTGAAATGATGAAATGCAACCGTACCTATATTGTGGAAGGGAGTAGTAAGATTAGATTGAAATGCAATTAATTTTGTGCGTGTTTCCTTTTACAAATTTTAAATAGATCTTTAATTTGAGTTTTTGACTAAAGTGCCATTACCATGAAATGAAATTCTCTAAATATCATATAAGTTAGAATTTTTTTCTCAAATGCCACTTTTTGTGTCCTCCGGTAGGTTTTTTTATTATGTTTTTTTTAACATCCTCCATTTTGCATGACGGACTTCTAGACATTCAATTGGAATCTGCCATATAAAATGAAGTCTTTTTTTTTAAAAAATAACTAAAATTAATTTTTAATATTAAATATTAATTAAAAAATAATATATAATATAATATTAATTAATTTTTTGTAATAAAATAAATACATTATTATATAATATTTTATAAAATATTAAATATTAATTAAAAATAATATTAAATATATTATTATATAATATTTTTTGTACTATTATAAAATATTGTTTTCTCACTCAAATTTTTACTGTAGTTTTTTCCGTCTAAAATTTTTCATAATATTATTTTATTTTATTTTATTGGATCTTCTATAAATATTGAGACATCTTCGTCGTCATGTAAATATGTGAAATTTCTGATGTATAGTGGTGAATTTTATAAGTCCATCGCTTCATGTTCATGCATAGCGGAGATGTCGTTGTCAGAGTTATCACTTTTTTCTTTAAAAAGATTTTATTTTTGCGTACTTTTCATATCAGTATCGTCCTCGACATCCTCATTTGAAATGAAAAAATAATATTCTAAAATTATTTAGGCATGAAAAAACGGTATTAAAAAATTGATTGGGTGGAAAAACAATATTTTATATATTTAAGTATGGAAAATATTATATAATAATATATATTTAATATTATTTTTAATTAATATTTAATATTTTTTAAAAATATTATGTAACAATATATTTATTTATTTTAATTAATATTAAATTAAATATATTTTTTAATTAATATTTAATATCAAAATTAATTTTAATTATTTAAAAGTTAATCAATTAAAAAAAAATAATAAAAAAAAATGGACTCCATAAACCCCAATTGAGCTTCTGGAACGTCCGCCTTGGACTAAGGTGCTAAAAAATAATAAAAAAACCCACTAAAAGTGGCATTTGAAGAATTTTTTTCGGTAGGTATTTAGCGAATTTAATTTCATGGGCAGTTTGGTCAAAAACTCCTTTAATTTTCTTGTTGCCCCTATTCATTGCCCCAACCCTATTATACTCTCTCTCCTTTTCCATACAATGTTTTGAATTTTCACGAGCACTTTCAGTGATTACTGTTTTAAAGAGTAACTGTTCTTTAATCAGTACAATTAATTACTACTCAGCATCAGTGCACAACCAAAGAAAAATTCTCAAGAATGGGTAATTTCCTAGGGAAAAGAAATTAACAGAGTTCTATCACTGCCATAGCAAAAAAGAAAGCATGGCATGCAGTGACTACAGTACATGAAACATAAGCTCCAACCACTCCTCTTACTCTGCATGCACACTTATTCAATCACTCAATCATACTTGCATTCGTCACTAAACTCTAAAAAACAAATAAATGCCATTTCAACAATTTTGGTGTTTCTTTAAGTATCTTATGGGGATTGAGGAGCATAGTATTCATGGAAGCGTGTACGTTTAAATTAAGCCTTAAATTATGGAAAATTATTTTTCCTCAGTTTGATCACTGTGGCTTATATTCAACTGTAAGAAAAATTATCCTAAATATGGAAAATTATTTTTCCTCAGTTTGATCACTGTGGCTTATATTCAACTGTAAGAAAAATTATCCTAAATATGGAAATTTGAGAAAGATTGTGATATGACCTTAGCGTCACCAAGCCTAAGTCGAAGCCAAATCAATTTCTTGATTTTGACTGCTCTATTTCCTTTATTGAAAAAGAGAGATTCTATCTTCATTGTAAAAATATGAATTTCTCACTTCTAATATGCAGAGATGTACCGTCCGTTTTTGAACGCGTATAATATGGTCTAAAATTTTTCACTATTTAATTATGTGACACTGATCCTTTTGAAAACATGTGTGTATGTGTTCATGATATTGTCGGATACAAAAATATGTATGATATCTGACCTGTGTTAGTGTCCAATATCAACACGATAAACTTATTATTGATTATGTCGTGACAAAATCGTGTTTCATGTATCTGTGTATGTCTTTTATAGATTTTTTTTATTAGAATTTGGATTTTTGTGATATTGAATTAGCAGCAATATGATCACATTTTTCTCATATGCAATTGCTGTTTTGTTTGATTTGGGTTTTGTTTGTCTTGAAGTGTAATTGCAAACGAGGTGTTTGTAATAATGTATGAGAGAGTTAGATGAATACAAAGCAGTACTCAAATGATGCCGATAAAATTGGTTAGAGCAGTGTACTAAAATAAAGTACGAGTTATAAATAAGAATCATGCACTGGCACGTTTTGTGCAGCCATGTGTTAGGGGCCCTTTTTTATAATTGGAATCTTTTTCGTTTCTTTCTCGTTTTCTACTATCAACCATTTTTTTTGTACTATTCGGAAATCAATTTGGCCTATTTTCTGAGATTTGAAAGCAATTGACAGTGTTGTTTCTGACACGTTATAAGTGTATATATTTAGATATCATAAATCAAAACCATTGAATTGAATTTAAAGTTGTCAGCAGGGTAAACTACAATTCAACTTTGCCCACTATGTTTGTTAAGACTTAAGTATACTATTAAATTTGGCCACTATGTTCGCCCATACAGATCCGTCCAACAATACTATGATGTTTAAAATTTTATCGATTTCATAAAACAAATGAATGCAGTCGAAAATGGTTTTTGTTGTAAATCGATGTCGTCAAGAATAAATTAAAATATAAAAAGTATTGAGTTTTTTAATATACACAAGAAATCCTATTAGGATTTTACGAAAGAGAGAGATGAAAGAAGAATTATAATTAATTATAAATATTTTACTATTCACTTTCTCTATTAAGATTCAAAGATTACAAGTGAATATCAACAATCAACTCTCTCTCAACAACCTAAAGAGAAATCAATCTATTTATATATTATTAAGCTAACTTAATCAAGAAACTAACCTAAACAATTTGGGCCCAACAGACTGATCCAATTTGACATGCTAACTTAAACACTAAGTTAACAAATTTCGACAGAAACTTGAATAGACTTCAACTACAACATGTACTACTTCTGTCGAACCGTGAAGTTATCATTGTCGAGGTTAGAGTTCGATCAAAATACAACAAATCTCCACCTCAGAACAAACTCTACACAAAAAAGAGAACAAACTAGCATTCATCATGCAACTTTATCAATTGCATACAGTGAAAGAACTTACTACTAGATAATGACTTGGTGTTCATATAAGCAACATTGTCATCAGTCAAAACCTTTAGCACTTGGACTTCTTCACGCCCGATTATCACTTTGACAAAATGCAACCTCACATCGATATGCTTGATTCACTCATGATAGGTTGAATTCTTCGACATGTGTATTGCACTTTGACTATCACATTTAACTTAGATCTTGGTGTTTTGACCAACGCCATTAGTTTTCTTGAAAGCCACCTCATCTTCATTGAAAACTACATCTCGACTTGTGATACATATCATCTGACCTGGCTCTAGACACCACAACCTATAAGCTTTGACTCCTTCAAGGTATCCAAGGAACATACATCTCAGAGCTCAAGGTTTGATCCGTCTTGCCTAATGTGAGCATATGTTACATAACCAAATACTCTAAGTCTGTCGAGATTAGATGAATGTCCCGACTAGACTTATTCAGGTGTCTTCATCCCTAAGGAAGTCAAAGGACATATATTTATCAGTTATGTTGCAGTCGCAACAACGTCGGCCTATAACACCTTCTTCGATCCAGCACTGACCAATATGCATCTAACCCTTTCCAGAATGGTTCGATTAAACCTTTCATCCAAACCATTTTGTTGGGGAATACCTGCAGTAGTTATGTGCCTTGCTATAACACATGCAACACAGTAGTTGTCGAAGGCCTCATTGGAAAATTCAAGACAATTGTCGGTCCTCAACCTCTTGACCTTCCTGCCAGTTTGATTTTCGACAAAAGTCTTCCAACTTTTGAATATTTCAAAAGTTTCATCCTTAGTCTTCTGGATGATTACCCATAACTTTCTGGAATAATCATCAACTATGGATAGGAAATATTTTGCAACTGAGTGTGAAGGATTCCTTGTAGGCCCCAAAGATCAGCATGAATTTAATCAAGGGATCCATATGTTCATTTTTTACCTGTTAAACTTCACCCTGCATGATTTACCAAATATACAAGGTTCATAAAAATCCAGTTTTTTCGACCTTATCATTACACAACAGATTTTGTTTTGACATTTCGACCAGACCTCTTTCACTGACATGGCCAAGTGGCTTGTGCCACAACTCAGTTTTTGGTACGAGTTTTGTGGATGCCACATCTGCTGAACCACTTATAACCTTAGCCTCAAGGGTATACAAGTCTTGTTTCTTCACGCCTCTCAAGACTTCCTTCGACCCCTTCATTACCCTTAGGATACTTTGCTCTCCTTTGAATCATCATGGAGCTTGAATCTCACAGATTCAATTCATGCAATCTTATAGGATTTATCATTTCCCAGCAACACTGATCCACCATCTTGATCACATAATTCCTCAAACACGTCTTTGTTTTAAGTCATGTGCCAAATAAAACTTGAATCCATAATCCACTCCTTGCTAGAGGCGTTGCTTGAAATCACCAAGACATCATACGATTCATAATCATCTTACACAATGGATAAATTACCATTATCCTTTCCACCATGATTATTCAGCCAATTAGGACACACCTTTCTTGTATGACTCTCCTTCTTACTGTGATAACACCTAATTGCAGGAGCATTACCACCATAAGAATTATGTAGAACTTTATTTTTCTTCTTCTTAAACTTACCATCTTTCTTTGAGAACTTTCCTTTAACGGGCAATCCCTCACTAACAAACGATGGCTTGTGCTCCTTACGTTCGTTCAAATCCTTAGAGTACAAGGTTAGTTGAACATCTTGAAAGGACTACAAATTTCTTCCATTCAATAGAGTTTCTTTGAAATAAGTATGAGACTTAAGTAAAGCACACAACAATAACAAATCTTGATATTCATCATCAATCGTGACCTCGATATTCTAAAGATCAAGAATCAGTTAGTTGAACATATATTGTTGCTCAGTCAAGGCTTTGTCTTCACTCATATTGAATGAATATAAAGTTTGCTTTAGGTAGAGACGATTTACCAACGATATCATCATTTACAAACCTTCGAGTTTCGTCCACACACCAACTGTAGTTTTCTTCTTCGAAACCTTCCAGAGAACCTTATCACCAAGGCAATACAATTGCGTTGTGGGGTTTCTCGATCATCTTCGTCTTTTTCTTCGTTAGGGTAACATCCATCTTCTATGATCATTTCAACGCTTCTAAAAGACCCTGTTGAACAAGAAGGGTTTGCATCTTCAAGCGCGACAAATCAAAATCAATCACACCGGTGAATTTCTCAATCTCATACTTTGTTGACGATATATTTTTCTCTACGCACAACACACCAGTTTGCTGAATCGATATCGTCAAGAGTATATCAAAATATTAGAAAGATCGAGTTTTTGAACAAAGACAAGAAACCCTATTAGGTTTTACGAAAGAGAGGGAAGAAGGAAGAAGAAGAATCAGAATTAGTTATACTATTTTACTATTTACTTTCTCTATTAGGATTCAAAGATTACAAGTGAATATCAACAATCAAGTCTCTCTCTGAACAAACTGAGAGAAACCATATATTTATAAAGTACTAAGTTAACTTAAACAACAAGTTAACCTAAACAATTTGGGCCCAACAGACTAGCCAAATTTGACATGCTAACTTAAACACTAAGTTAACAAATTTCGACAACATATTTGAACAGACTTCGACTGCAACATGCACTACTTTTGTCGAACCAAGAAGTTATCCTTGCGAGAATAGAGTTCGATCCAAATACTACAAATTTTATATCCTAAAACCTAAAACTTGAGTGCCAAATAATGTCCAATTTAAATTTATCATATAAAAATCTGAAGAAGAAAAAAAAGAATAGTGCGAAACGAACATAATATAGGGTGATGCTTAATTTTTTTATCCACCTTAAAAAAATTAATGTGGGGTGGTTTCAATGGACCTTATACTTTGTCGTTTAAAATTTACAAAAATTAACATTTGCCTCATCAATATATGTATCTGTTAAATAGGATGGAGTGAGTTAGACATAATATGGATATATAATTAAAATCTAAGCTCAGTTCAAATATAATATAGGCAAAACAAACATGTTTTAATGAGACAAATATTCTAAATAATAAGACATTACAACTTACTTAGTGCAGAAAATAAAACAATATCCAATTTTCTTTTTAAATATATTAAAAAAATATTGATTATAAAAATATAATAAAAAATATTAAATATACAAAGAAAAATGGGTTTAACAGATATATTTATTGACGGTTTATATTGTCATTTAATAGAAAATCAATAATCTATCATGTTATTTAAATTTTTTTAAAATATAAATATAATATGGCAGAATATATGATTGCAAAATAATTTAATTTTTAGTACATTATTCTTTTCTCAAGAAAAATATTACTCCATGTATCTTATAAAAAATGTCTCACTTATATTTTTTATTTGTTTCAAATAATTATTATTTTACAATATCAATATATGTATTTTTTTTCATGACTATATTTTTATTTATCAGCTTTTACTTTTTTCAACTATTTTATTAGTTATAATTAATAAAGACATTTTAATAAATGATAAAAAATGTATCATTAAAATCAACAAATTTAATATTTTTTTAAAAATTATATATAGTTTAAATAAAATATTTTTATAAGACAGAAGGAGTATTAGTAAGACCTTTTTAAATATATATATAAAAAAAAGTTTCTACTTACCAGTAGTATTTGTTTATTAGAATGTACGATTATAAAAATAATCAAAATTAAAATAAAAATAAAAAATGATAATTATGGAAAATTTAATGCTACGGCACCTAGCATTATCTTTATGGTGCCGAATCGCCGAAGAAATATTCGACCACCTACCACTGTAATTATTTTGGCTATCTCCCTCATAACTAGTTCTAATAATCACCAAGCTAGTACAATAATGCAATTTCTAAAACAAAACCTAGTTTAATGCAATCATCATTTCATCATTTTTTTAGTAGCAAATCTAATTTTATTGCAGCTTTATTAAAAACTGTGTTATTCTACCAATTTTATATTGTAACGTAAAAAGAAGATTTCCTTTTATATTTATATTTATATTTATTCCACCAATTTTATATTGTAACGTGTTTTAAAGTAGATAATCAATGTGTGAACCACTTCAAACGAAAGTTGAATTTGTTGTTCAAAATTTAATGTTCCATATAAAAAAGGTTGTTTAATAAATGTACTAAAAGATACTAGTAAGCCTCACCCGCTTAACACGAAAGTTATGCAAAATTAACTTTTTATACAAAAGTACTTAGACATCAATAATATTTATGTATTTTTCATTGAAAACGGTTACTGTTTGGTGATAGAAAACTCCTACTCTTGGTGTAAAATACCCACTGTCTTTATATGATTCTAATTTTGACGTTGGAAGTTGATTGACCGTAGAAAATAACAACATCTTATAATTTAGAATATTTGAGAAATATTCAACACTAAATCTACAATAGTTTAATTTAATTAATACTAGTAATTAAATTACATTAATTAGTAAAGAGTAACCTATGTCTAATTAGATTTATCAAATGGGTCGGACAACTTCGTTTCGATGGACTAAAACATATAAATTGGTTGAAGTAAGTCGATCCGATTATTTCATAGGCATTGAAAAATAATTTCAACCCTCAAACGTGTCATGCTGCCCGATGGGCCAACCCAACCATTAGTTCAATGTTATAGTTTAAATTTATAAAAAAATGTGTAATAGACAAAAATTACTTAACATAAATAGAGTAATCATAGTCTTAGTTAACTAATGTTTAATATATTCATCAAATCAACGATCATATATATGAATACCACAAAAAAAATTATGTAAAAGTAGAGAAGTAGAAAGTAATTGAATATTATCTCCAATATTTATCAAACTTTATGTTCATCTCACAACCATTTCTTTGATCACACCATCTTCAAAAACATATCTTTATACTCTTTCACTTTTTTTAATTTAAAAACACACTTAAGCAATCATATTTTAGCTCTATTTTTTTCCTCCAAAATAAACTAAAGTTATTTTGTAAATTTATTTTTAATGAGCCAGCCCGAAGCCCGCTTGACTGCACTGACCCGACCCATGAAAAACATAGGCTCGATGGGTTGGGCCAAAAAGATAGAGTTATATTTTTTAAGGTTTTTTGTGGCCCGATCCATAATAAAATATAGCATTGGTGTGTTAGTTCGATAATAGCTCTATGAGTAATGATAAGTGAAACCGAATGACATTTTTATAATTAAGTACAGAAACATAATAACATATGAGCAATTACTCTCATTTTGATCAAAAATAATTTTTCATTCTCCATTCTCAAACCGAACTTTCATCTTCTCCCTAGTCAAAATTCTCAAATTTCAAAACTTAATCCAAAATCATAATTCAAACATAAAACCTCATACAAAAATTTGACTCATTATCATGAAGACCTTAGTTTTTCGTTTTACCACACATTTTTCTCATTTGTATCAAAACCCTAAATCCTAAATTTCTAAAATATAGCAATTTAGAATTTTTGCATATGGTGCTAGCCTCATCTTTCAAGAGCATCTAGTAGTAAAGAAATCAAATGAGAGATTTTTTAGTGTTTTCCTTTTCCAAGGATTATTGATCGAAATAAGGTATAAGTGGTTTTTCAAAATTCAGTTCATGTTGAACTTGGTAGTATGCATGTGTATTTTGTTAATTATTGGGATTGTTTTAATGCTTACAAGTTGAAGTCGGAAGGATTCAAGTATAAAACTTGTTTGAAAATTGATTGGAGGGAGAGACTTTTGAATTGGTACTACATATTTTGCTCTAATAACTTAATTGGTTAGTTTCTTTTACGACTTAATCATGTAATTGAAATACCAGCGCAATTAATTAGATGATTAATTAGATTAAATAAATTAAATTTTAGAAATTCAAAAAATTTAGTTTAGGGGTTGTTTAGCACAAAATATTATGATGCTGAATTTTAGAATTTGTATGATAAATTTATTGTAAAATTGGCCATATCTTTTATTTGCTAATTCTAGTACAGATTTTGTTTTAAAAATTGAAAAGTTGACACAATTCCTTTCAATTTGAATACTAATTTCGTATAAAGGGGATTCGTAACGAGGTCAGAGCATAAATTTTAATTTGAGATTGCAGTGCTGAAACCTGCAGAATTGTCTATCCATAGGTTAGGAGGAAAAGTAAAAATTGGTGTAATAATCCTAAATGAGGGTTATAACTAAGTATGAGTTGGTTAGGTAGTTATTTAAGTTGGTTAGATGTGTAATTTAGTTTTTTTTATGTGGTTACTGACATTTTAATATGTGGTTATTGACAGTTCAGTGTGTGGTTAATGCTAGTTATGTATGTGGTTATTTCTAACTTTGTAAGTGGTTACTAATCAGAAGTTAGTTAGTGTCACGATGCAAAATATACTCAAGTGCAAACATGTTCGAAAGTAATGAATTCGTCCCCAAATTTTATTTTAAAAGGGGAAACGTCTTAAAGAACAAAAATATAGTCATTACAATCAAATTCAGGTTCGATAGTCGGTTATGCGTGAGAAAAGTATTAACAACCCAAAACATCCATTGTAAACAACAGTATACCATTAATTAATTTTGCGAATAAAAGTGTTAGCCTAAGGTGTTCGATTTCTCATAATTACTATGACATATCTACACGAAAGGAAAAGAAAGAAAGAAAATGATTTTTATTAGGGTGCTTGACAAGATGCGAATCTTGCTCCTATGTATCTCCCGATGCGATGGAGAATTCAAAGCTACGTAGTTCTTTGCTTAAAAATTTGTGTGTTGGTTGATTTTAAATAAAAAGGTTTGATCGTGCTGAGGCGGAAAAAAGAGGTTCGCAAAAATATTTACCCGCGTTATGGTGGAAATATAAAGAAGTTTGTTGATTGTTATTTTTATGCGGAAGACGAGTATTCGAACTTAAAGAAGTCGTATGACATGCATTCGTTTACTCGAGGATAAAATGATGTGCATCCAGTTATTCCCTTTTTTATTCAATTTTTATTTATATGAAAATTTGAGAATTGAAACGACTAAGTTGTACAACTTGCATTTTGCAAACTCGACGGTTAAAATAGATGTACGTCTATTTATCAATTTTTATTCTATGCACGTAAATTATTGATTTATTAAAAAGAACGAACAAAGCTTAGAACGGCTAAATTGTATCTGTGGAGAAAATGAGGGTTATAATGAAAAAGACATGTATGTTGCATCTGACCCCTTTAGGGCAAAAAGATGTACGTCCGATTACTCTACTTTTTGTGTTGTTTCGAGTTTTGTTTATGAGATTCAAAACAACCAAATTATACAATTTGTGTTTTGAGCTCTTGACAACCTGTATGACTTGCGTATGAGCATGCGAGGGTTAATATGGCGTGCGGCAAATTATTATTTTTTTGCTTACAAAGAAAATTACGAGATTTAAAACGATCAAGTTATATAACTTGCATCTTGAAAACTCTACGGTTAAGATAGATACACATCTACTTAACTGATTTTTGCATGATTCGATTATCATTGAAAGAAACAAGACCTAAAGCGACTACAGGTTGCATTCTAAAAATACTTAAAGAAATAGTCAAACCTAATTAGCTACTTTATTGCAATTTTTGTTTAATATCCTCCCTAAAAAATAATCTATTTGGTTTCCTTAAAATTAAAATCAATAAAAAAATTAAAATCATTTATGTTAAAGTTGATTTTAAAATGATTTGACTATTACTAAATATGCTTTAATGGATTAGGACTAATATAAATACGTATTATTATATTTGGGAAGTCCTAGGCTATGACACCCTCTGTAACACCCGAGGGTGAATAATGGATGTAACACTCGAGTCCGAAGAGGGTGGATGGTGGTCTCTGAATTCACATTTGAATAAACGGTCCTAAGGTTATGCAAGGGTGGGACTGCATAGTTGAAGGAGGCTTATACGAATTGATTGATACTACCTTCAGTAGCCTAACAAATAAAAACTCCATAGTTAAGGATGTTTGACTTGGAGTAGTATTTCAATGGGTGACATTCTGGGAAGTTTCCCGAAAGGTGTATGAGTAAGGAGAAATCATATATAAAAGACCTATATTAGTTTATGGGATCAGTCAATAATCATAAAAATAGTCTAGAGAGTTACAAATGGTATCAGAGTTAGACCTCTCCCAATACGATGTGGTTCAGGAACAAACCAAGCAGAAGCTGATGGGCATGTAACATCCGAGGTCGAAGAGGGCGAATAATGGATGTAAAACTCGAGGACGAAGAGGGCAGAGAGTGGTCTCTGAATTCACATCAGATTGAGAGAGATCCTATGGTTACTAAGGGATGGATTGCATGGTTGAAGGACGACTTATAAGGATTATTGATACTACATATATCAATAAGATGCATCTTCTTTTTTATAGTCTAACAAATAAGAACTCCATAGTTAAGGAGGTTTGACTTGGAGTGACATTTGGATGAGTGACCTTTTGGGAAGTTACTCAGAAAACGTGTGAGTGAGGATAAGGCATGCTGAAAAGACATGTGTTGGTTTGTGGAGTCAGTCGATAATCCAAAAAATAGTCTGAGATGTTACACCATCGCCCAATAGATATCCCTCATAGACGGAATATAAGGGATTCACCCGGGAGGGCCCGCAGACATAGAAGTCATGCAAGAGAAAGCCCTCGTTGACTCTGAGAAAATATGCGGTCAATAATCCTCCCTAGTAAGTGTGGAACAATTAAGACTACATCCAGGGAAAAAAAACCTAGGAATACCTATAAATATATCATCTCTTAAGGGGATAAAGACAAATTCTCAAGTGATGAACACTTGTTACTACCCACTACTACTCGGAGAGCACTTCTCTCCTAGTATACTTAACACCATCAATCTAACTACCCGCATGCAATCCAGCAGCTCTGGTCGCCAACAGAGTCTCTCACCTCATGTGAGTTGGTCCCTTAAACAACCTCAAAAACCACCATACATGACTACTCGTCGCCGTGAGCTAGACCTCGTCCCAAAACATGTAATATACCTACTAGAGCCTCTGAGTCTTCCTACCCTTGCAGGGGAAACACGTACACGCTTGTACTTTTTGGATAGTTCAGTGGCGCCCACCGCGGGACTTGGTAAAACTAACTTGGGCCACACCTCTTCTTTAAAACCATCACCTTTCTCGTTGTACCCTTAACTCTTACACCTAACCATTCTCAGACATGATAAACAGAAGAACTACACATCTTACTCCTGAGGGTACCAACAATGCCAAGACTATGACGGAGAAGCGAGCCTCCATGGACTAAATACCATAAAAAACTAAAACTAAATAAATAAGAAAAAAATAAAAGCGTGAAAAAAAATATAATTCACAAATGGCCATCATAAGAAACACAATAATTCTTATAAACTAATTTTAAGAGTAGTCTCAAGTGTTGTTTCTATAAATCAAAATTTATAGAATTAATAAGAACTCTTAGAGAGAGAAAAAAAATCAAAAAACCGATAAAAAAATTAAATTGAAAGAAAAATAAAACCTACAAATGTTTTGGCTTTATCTTATCTTTCGGTAACAATTGAAACATTATATCTTATATTTCCAAAAAATTATAATAAATAATAGTAATAATGGGTGAGAAACAATTGTGAGTTGTGTTGAGAAATAAGTGAGTTCTAAGTCCCACATTTCTTAGAAAGTGAAGGTTGAACACTTTATAAGTAATATGACACATACATCTATCACCTTAAGATTTTGGATGAATATATGATATTTTTCTCACTTGTTTGGGTGAGTTTGTGACCTTTAGGTAAGTGTTTGACTCAATGTGAATGCTTCCCACTCATGATAACCAATCAGTGGTATCAGAGTTGATGGTTCGAGTAAGGGACTGACTCCTTGTATCGAAAGTCTTTCTGACATGGTGGTCAGACAACGTGTCCCATTGTATTGTCCATGACAAGTAAGAGTGTCTATTAATGGTGGTACATGCATGTGGATGAAAGAGCTTCCGCTTGAGAGAGAATATAGTGGATGGACTCACACTTGAGATGAAGATTATTGAGAAACAATTGTGAATTGTGTTGAGAAACAATTGTGAATTGTGTTGAGAAACAAGTGTGAGTTCTAAGTTCCACGTTACTTAGAAAAATGAAGGTTAATCACTTTATAAGCAAGAGGACTAATACACCTGTCACCTTAAAGTTTTTAGTGAATATGTAGTGCCACTCTCATTTATTTAGTGAGTCTTTAACCTTTAGGTGAGTATTTGACTCAATGTGAATGCTTCTCCCTCATGATGACTCATCAATAATTAACTAAATAATAATATTTAAAAAAAAAAATCAAACTTATATTTTCAATTACTTAATTAAAAAGAATAAAAACAAACTACCACGTGCATTTTTTTTAATTAAGTAATTGAAAACATAAGTTTGGCATTTTTTTAAAGTTAGTATAATTAAGTAATTGGAAACAGAGATTTACCAATAATATATAATAATAATAAGAGAGACAATATCTTTAGAATTTTAAATTTTTTATTAAAAAAAGTAAATCTCAATAACTAACAATTTTTGTTAAATTTTAATTAATAAGACATTATTGTCATATTTCTAAAAAATTATAATAAATAATAGTAATAATTAACAAAATAACAATTACTAATTTTAAAAAGTATTTCAAATCTCTGTTTTCAATTATTTAATTAAAAAAACAAAAACAAAAACAACCACGTGTGATTTTTTTTTAATTAAGTAATTGAAAACATAGGTTTGGCATTTTTTAAAAGTTAGTATAATTAAGTAATTGGAAAAATAGGTTTGACATTTCTTTTAAGTTAATAACTGTTATTTAGTTAATTGTTACTATTATTTATTATAAATTTTTTGAAATATGAGAAATAATATTTTATTTAAAAAATTTGTTAGTTAGTGGATTTATTTTTTATTTTAAAAATACTAAAGATATTGTCTCTCCTATTAATGGTATAGAAAAAAAATCACATATAATAAAAGACATTAGAAACATATGTTTTATTAATTAAAATAAGAAAAAATGTTAGTTAGTGGGATGATTAATTATCAAAGAAGTGGTATTTTATTAATTAAAGAAAAGAGTTAAGTTAGCGAGATAATAATGGTTAGTGAGTGAAATAAATAATAATAAATATAAAATTATAAAATTATTCTTGATTTTGATGCAAAAATTATTAAGTGATTTAACAAATTTTACATATAAATATCTTAACAACTTTTATATATATACATATATATATATATATATAAACAAGATCCTTTAATATCATGTGTAATAATTTATATCAACTCTCAATGAACATAAATCAAACTATCATATAAATAGCTTTTTTTATAAACAAATCAATTTTTTATTTTAATTTTTAATTTTATTTAATATAACTGTTCGATTAAATTCTATTAACGATTAAAATTTAATATAAATAATGAATTCTTACTCACATAGTGGCGGATTCATAAATATTTGATCGCGGAGACAATTTTTGTTATTATATTAATCAAAATAAGAAAATATGGCGACTCCGAATATAGAATTATATATAAAATATCATTTCAAACCATTATACTAATACTAAGAACCATATTTTCATAATTCCCCAAAAAATAATCTATAATATGTAAGACATGTTTCTGTTAAAAAATAAGACTTTTTTTTATAAAAATATTAATTATCTATTCACAATATATATACTTTTACATATATATTCAATCAAACCACATCATATCAAAATATTTGTAAATATATTTAGGAATTAATCTCTCTCTCTATAAGACTTTTTGTTATAAAAATATTAATTATCTATTCACAATATATATATATATATATATATATATATATATATATATATATATATATATATATATATATATATATATATATATATATATATATATATATATATATATTTACATATATATTCAATCAAACCACATCATATGCAAATATTTGTAAATATATTTAGGAATCTCTCTCTCTCTCTCTCTCTCTCTCTCTCTCTCTCTCTCTCTCTCTCTCTCTCTCTCTCTCTCTCTCTCTCTCTCTCTCTCTCTCTCTCTCTCTCTCTCTCTCTCTCTCTCTCTCTCTCTCTCTCTCTCTCTCTCTCTCTCTCTCTCTCTCTCTCTCTCTCTCTCTCTCTCTCTCTCTCTCTCTCTCTCTCTCTCTCCTCTCTCTCTCTCTCTCTCTCCCTCCCTCCCTCCCTCATGATATATACATATACATGTCAACTTAGTAGCATGACATATCCGTATTATAAAATTTAACGTTGGATTTAAAATTACTATCATATAGATAATTTTTATAAAATTTAATATTAATAAAAAATTATTTGATATGTTAACGAGGTGGAAAAAAATAACGTCTTACAAAATTCTAACAAAACTGTTAATTTTGATCATCTTTTTAACATCAAATAAATTTTTATTGATGTTAAATTTTATATAGATGATCTATATGATAATATCTTTCAATCCAACGATGAATTTTATTATACAAATATATAGTAAAGAGTTATCAGATGTGTCGTGTTACAAATTTTGACACCTTGATATCGTTTGATCAAAACAAACTCAAAATCAAACCAATGTTTACAACATATTAATTATTTATAATAAAAAATTATATTGATAAGACAATTGAACTCAGAGACTTTTAAATGAGTCAATTTCTTATAATTAAGTCGAGTAGAATCAATTATCTTTTAAGTGAGATAACTTTCTATCAATTAAAGATTAACTATAATCCCTCCCTTCCATGTTGTTTTGTGAAAATTTTATTTTATTTTAATTAAAAAGTTCAAAGTAATAATGATCATAGTTTTGTTAAAATTAATGATAGTTATTTATTATGAAAAAATAAAAAATATATTGAAATAATAAAAAATTAAGAATATTATAGACAAAAGAAAAATTATATCGAAATAAAAATATTGGTTTTTTTGTTAATGTGCGTGAGACACTTTTAATGAGGAGAGAGAATATGAAATAAGGAGATATTATTGAATTATGAAAGTTATTACAAAACTGAATTACAACTAAATAACTTGACTATTAAGTAACAAATATAACAAACCCTAATTAACTTTGGACTTGAGCCAGACACAACTTAGATTATATTATATCTCAACTTGCCCCTTATAATCCAAGTTATCGAACAAACACTAATTATAGTCAATTTTAATTATTTCTAATTTCTTTCTAAATTTCAGAAATCTGCCGATCTTCAATTCTTTGGTGAAAATGTCGGTTAACTATGCTTCACTTGAGCAATGTCTTGCTTCAAATTCATCTTGATTTACCTTCTCCCTTAAGAAGTGAAATATAGATTCGACCTGCTTACTCCTTCGATGCAAAGTTGGATTCTTCGCAAGATTTATGGCTTACTGTCGATCTGCAGCACCAGGGGTTTCTTTACTTCGACTTCTATTTCTTCAAACATAAATCTGATTCATATTGCTTGACACACATCATAGGATCCTGCTATATATTTAGCCTCACACGATGACAATGCCACCACAACTTGCTTTCTCGAGTGCCATGAGACTGAGGCACCAAATACTTGAAAGAAATAACCAGTTGTGCTTCTTCGATCTTCCTTATCTCTACACCAATCATCATCTGAATAGTAAGCGAGCATAGCTTCTTTGCTTTCAGAGTTTCGTTGAAATAGAATTTCATAGTTTATCGATCCTTTTAAGTATCTCGGGATTTTTCTTGCAATCTTTATGTGTGACACCCTTGGTTCACTCATGTATTTTCTCACTAATCCTACTGAGAAACCTATATCAGGTCAACTATTGCACACATATCTCATATATCAGACAATTTGTTTGAACAAAGTTGCATCAAATTTGTGTTCCTCTCCATGCTTCTCCAACTTCAAATTTGGTAAGACAGACGAAGATGCAGGAGTCGAATGATCCATCCTGAATCTCTTGAGTATCTCTTTGACATACTTTCTTTGATGTAGCAACATACCTTGCTTCGACATTTGAAATTACATGCCTAGGAAATAAGACAAGTTTCCCATTCCGACATTTCAAATTCCCTCGTCATCAGCTCTTTGAACTTTTACAAGTTCTTCAAGTTATTTCTAGTTACCAGTAAGTCATTGACATATAAGAAGATGATTGTTCTATCTTGTGCCACAACCTGAACAAAAACACCATACTCTGATTTGAATTTGACGAATCCCAATTCGACTAAGTATGAGTCGATCTTCTTGTTCCATGCCCTAGGCGCCTGCTTGAGGCCATAGAGCGCTTTGTGCAACTTGTATATTTTCCTTGCTTCCTCCTGAATCACAAACCTAGGAGGTTGTATGACATACATCTCTTCATCCAATGGTCCATTCGAAAATATTGATTTCTCATCTAAGTGAAATATCGACCTGCCTTTCTTACATGCCAATGTAACCACCAATCGAACAACATCCAATCTTGCTACTGATGCATATACTTCGACTAAGTATGAGTCGATCTTCTCGTTTCATGCATTAGGTGCCTGCTTGAGGCCATAGAGCGTTTTGTGCAACTTGTATACTTTCTTTTCTTCCTCCTGAATCACAAACCTAGGAGGTTGTGTGACATACACCTCTTCATCCAATGGTCCATTAAAAAATTATGATTTCTCATCTAAGTGAAATGTCGACCTACCTTGCCTGCATGCTAATGCAACCACCAATCGAACAACCTCCAGTCTTACTACTGGTGTGTATACTTCAGAGTAGTCGACTCCTTCTCTATAAAGAAAACCTCCAGTGACCAATCTCGCCTTATGTCTTGCTATTGAACCATAAGCATTATGCTTCAATTTGAACACCCACTTCACTTTGATAGCTTTTGTATGTGCTGACATCTCGACTAACTCCCATGTGTTTTTCTTTCGATTACTTGTAACTCTTCGACCATATCCAACTTCCATTGTTTATCATTTAAGGCTTCACTATAGTTGATTGGCTCAACACCTACAAGTAAGGAGAAATGAACTAATTATCCATCTGGTGTGACTTCATCATCACCAGTCACTTCATAGTCTTGAAGTCTTGCTGGGAGATCTCTAGTTCTTTGAGGTCTTTTACTAGTACTAGCTACACCATCTTCTACTTAGAATGTGTTGGGTATTTCAACAGCTTCTTTGAATTCGACTAGAATATCGATAATATCTTCGACTTCGACATCGTTACTTGCTTTTTCGAAATCATAGCTCATATATGACTTGTTAATTGGATCACCAGAATTCCAATCCCAAGCAGAATTTTCATCAATCATAATATCTCGACTCATCAAGATCTTCTGATTAATTGGATTGAATAACCTGTATGCACCAATTTTATGATATCCTACCAAAATCATAGGTCACTCTTGTCATCAAGCTTCCTTCTTCTAGCATTAGGAACATGCTTATAGCAGAGCCAAACACTTTCAAATGACTCACTGATGATTGTTTTCCAC
The DNA here is from genome assembly GCF_024323335.1 of Lathyrus oleraceus. Lineage (NCBI taxonomy): Eukaryota > Viridiplantae > Streptophyta > Magnoliopsida > Fabales > Fabaceae > Lathyrus > Lathyrus oleraceus. Next base: position 433,211,829 of record NC_066584.1, read on the forward strand.
TCCAAACTTCTTCAGGGACCTTGTTCTTCAGCTTATTGGTAGGGCATTTGTTCATAATATAAACATCAGTGAAAACAACTTCACCTCAAAAGGATTTTGGCAAGTTGTTCTTCTTCAGCATGCATCTTGCCATGTCCAATATGGTCTTGTTTCTTCTTTCTAATATTCCATTATGTTGAGGCATGTAAGAAACAATTACCTCATGATCAATACCATGTTCTGCATAAAACTCTTCAAACATCTTGGACGTGTATTCGCCACCTCAATCTGTTCTCAGAATTTTGATCTTCTTCTCACTCTAGTTTTCGACAAGCGTCCTAAATCTTTTAAAGATTTCAAATACTTCATCCTTTTGCTTGATCACATAGATCCACAACTTTCGACTAAACTCGTTGACAAACAAAACAAAATACGTGTTTCCACCAATGGTATTCTTCTCAAAAGGGCCACATACATCTGAATGTACAACTTCGAGTACGTAGGAGGATTTCATTTGCATAGTCGAAACGAAAGGCTTTACGGATTGCTTTCCGACTAAAGCAACCTTCACAGAGTTTGTCGGGCATATTAAGAATTGATATACTAATTATCATACCTTGAGTAATTAGTTGATTGAGTGATCGAAAGTTCAAATGTCCAAACCTCAAATGCCACATCCAACTATGCTTGTGGTTGACAATAATTTTAGACATTATACTTCAGTTGAACTGGTCATGGTCTTGAATGTCCTATTCTTCGACAAAGGAAATTTCAAGACCAAATTATTCTGAGTGTCGAACAATTCCAAGGCTCCATCTTTCATAATCACTGAGAAACCTTTTTCAACCAGTTGTCTCACACTTAGTAGATTGCACTTCACTCCAGGTACATAGAGTACATCTTTGATCATATCTTTTCCCCCATTGCTCCTTTGAATAATTATGTCGCCAGTACCTTCTGCTTACAACGAGCTATTATCAACAAGTTTGACCTTGCTCTTCTTCGACGAGTCAAAATCTGCTAACCACACTTTTCGACCAGTCATCTGATTCAAGCAGCCCGAGTCGGGGAACCAGATCTTGGAGTAGACATGGTCATTTACAACTATAGCCATAACCACCATATCTTCAAAGTCATCTGAATCTTGGCGTGTAAGGTTCACTCCTTCGTCTTTGCGTTTTGTCGCTCCATTGTCTTTATTGTACTAACAATTCTTGATCAAGTGATCCCATTTTTCACAGTTATAGCACTACACACCTTTTTTCTCCTTGACTTTCTGATAGGAGTTTCCTTCTCCTCTTTTCGAGTATTCAAAAACCCTATCACCGACCTTATACTTTTGAGGGTTCGACCAAGACTTCTTGCTCCGAGTCTTATCTCCCCCGCCTTTGAACTTGTCGGAACCACCATGCTTCTTCCAAACCTGAGCATGCAGTGCTTGTATTGAATCTTGAACCCCTTTCCCTTCGAAAATCCTAATCTCATGCGCCTCCAATGAACCAAACAAATATTCCAGTTTCAGGGTTTCAAGATTGTTGGATTCTTGAATAGCTACGATAACGTGATCAAAGTGAGAGATCAACGTACACATTACCTTCTCAACTATTAGCTTATCAGTTAAGGTTTCACCAAAACCCTTCATGAGATGGACGCGATTTTGCAAATTCGACACATAGCCTGCAATCTTTTCATCTTCTCCCATATACAGCAATTCATACAGTTGTCACAAATTCTGTAATTTGACGACTTTAACTTTTCCACCTCCTTCATAGTGCTTGACAAGTATATCTCATGCCTCATTTGCCGATTTAACATGAGAGATCTTGTCGAAACTCGCCGAATCTACCACCGATTAAATGCTATACGCGACCTTGTAGTCTTTCTTCTCCGCCTCCTTGTTCGCGACTCTCTGATTTGTTAGTAATCACTTCTAGGATTTCATGAAAGTCGAACAAGGACTTCATTTGCTTGCTCCCACGGTCCTAATTTTTGCCGTAAAGAATTGGAAGAGAATTCGGAATGCCATTGGTGTCATTCATCTTTGTATCAAATGCGATTAACAACTCACGATCCCAGAAACACGATCACCGACATGTGATTCTGGAAAACATGATCAAGAACTTAACGAAGTTCTAGATATCAATTTTTTAGTGCGTGAAATACTTTTAATGAAAAAAATAAATAAATAAAGATTGATATTATTAAATTATAAAAATTATTATAAAATTGAATTACAAATATTTATTTATATACAACTAAATAATTTCACTACTAAATAACAAATATAATAAACTTTAATTAACTTTGAATTTGGGTAATTATATTAATACTTGTATATTTCAACAGGTACGAGGGAATTGTATATGTTTTTGAAAATGAAAGTGTCACGTTATTGCCAACATTTTTCTTCAAAGGACTAGTCATCTTGACTTTGAGAAATTTTCAGGTACAGCAACCCTAACTAGAAACAAAGGTGCATCATTGAAGAAATATTAATTGCCACCGCCGCACCTCATTTGTTACGATACCTTTACTTTTTCAATCTATTACCGCTAATATATGCCACCACCTACTTACAGATATCATTATTTTAGCTTCATGTATATTTTTTTCTACAGTAACGAGTAACGACTTTACTCATTTCATATATCAAAATAATATTTTTAATCATTATTTTCAGCTGATGAATATTGATTTAATTGAAAAGAGTTAGTTTACATTTTTTAGGACATGTGCTCAACTTCTGCCATTAGTATGAATTTTTTATTTAATAGTGAATATTTATAAGTATATTTGTTGGTTTTTTCAAAATTTTAATCATAATCTAATTGTTGAATTTTTGAAATCCACATTAACTAAAAAAAAAGTTTATCAAACATTTTTTACTAGTGCTCACACTTATTGGTAATGTTTTTTTTTTCATTTTGTATTATTGAAAATCTTAAGAGGTTTTGGTAGTAAGGTCTTGTTTTTTTTTTTATATAATTTTATTCTTCGCACATTTATTTGGACATCAGATTTTAATTTAAGTTTGACAAAGAAACAATACTAATGCATAATATTGAATTATAATATATGATATTTTTATAGAATATTAAGAGTATTTTTTTCTCAATCAAAGGTATTGGTGTCTTTCTTGCCTTAAATAAAGCAGCTAACACTAATAGTTTTGGATATTCTGCTAAAATTTTGGTTGATATTGATTTGTTTGAATTCTTTTTCAATTTTCATTTTGTTGAAAGGGGGAGTTATGATTTTAATTTTGTTGATTATGAAAAACTTGTTGCATTATGTTCTTTTTGTTGAACAAGTAACTTCAAACACAAGAGAAAGATGAATTATGATATTTAAAAATCGTGATTAATTTAAAATAATGTTTACTTAAAAAATAATTTGTGTTAGTATTGAAATGACATAGAAAAAAATAACATAAAGAAATAAAATAATAAGATAAAGATATAGTTAAAGACAGGGTCGGCCCAATCATATCGGAGACCCCATTCTAATTACAAAAATGAGTCCAATTTTTTTAAAATATAATTATAATAATTAAAAAATATATATCAAAAATACAATTATGAATTAATTAAAAATAAATTTAATTATAATTATTTTGAGTTTTGATCAATCTTGATTTTTGTATGTATTGAGTTTTTATCATAACATTTCTTTCAATTATTGAGTTTTTTTAATAATATTTTATTTATTTTTATTAATATTTATGAAAGAAAAATGAAAAATTCAAAATTTGGGGCCCTCTAATATTTAGGGTCATGTGCTGCAGCACATGCCGCACTTGCACATGGCTGACCCTGGTTAAAGAGACCGAGATTTATACAAGTTCAGCCGAATGTTGTCATACTCTTATCTCCAAGATATCTTCTTGAGAGTTTTAATAATAACTTGAGTTTTTTTATAGGTTATGCCCACAAACCTTTCTTACAAGTGAATCGAGAAATTTTACAACCAAGTAGAGATATTCTCGGCTGATCTCAATCACCAAACTTAACTTTTCCCGGGCTAAGTTCTAGAACCAAACAGAGTTTTTCATTGGTTTATCTCAAGAACCAAAGCAAGAACCTATATGAGAATCACACTCTTGAAGCAGTAACATAACACCAATACATAACACTTTCCTCACATAAAGTTTTCACTCACTTAACACTAAGGCATCTTTGGTGAAAGAAAAGTATTGAAGAGAGTAGGAATGAGATCTTTAGAGAATTCGAAAGACATCATCACCGACTTTAACAAGCATCACCGTTATCGTTATTAAAAAACCAAGACAATCAACACTATCAAGATCATTGATTGCATACATGCAAGCACATAGATCCACATCCCCCCTTTTTTTTTATGATGACAAAACATCTCTCTGGGAGGTGGTAAAAGTAAAAACAAATAGGTATTTTTTGGAGTGGTTAAACTCCCCCTCACATGAGTAGAGAGTATAGTTTACTTCCTTGAGAGTATACTTCTTCCCCTTTGACATAATCAAAAAACCGAGAATATCATATATAATCATTTAGAGAAATGGAGGAAGAAAAAGGAGAAGAGACAATTATCATAATAATCCATGCATATGACTAATTTAAGATTACTAACTTAGTTCTTATAAAAAAGAAGTTTTTTTTAGGAAGATGTTATGTAAAAATGTACTTGAGTTGATTAGATGAGGATACAAACTCAAGTACATATTCTCCTTTTTCTACATGATCCCTAATAAAATGGTGCATAACCTCAATCTATTTAGCATAATAGTGAAGTATTATGTTTTTGGTGAGATTTATAGTGCTAGTATTGTCACATTTTATCTAGACAAATCCAAGATTAATATTGTAATTATTGAGTTGTTGTTTTATTCAGATGATATGCATGTAACAACTACCTGCAACAATATATTCTTCCTTAGTTATGGATAATGCTACACTTGCTTATTTTTTGCTATGCTAGGAGACGAGCGAGTTACCAAGTAAGTGACATGTACCGCCAGTACTTTTCCTTTTCAATTTGCACCCCAAAAAATCAGAACCAATGTATTTAACTAAGTCACAATCCGCTCCCTTGGGATACCATAAACCCATTTGTGGTGTTCCACATAGGGGTGGAAAAATGGGCCCGGCCTGTTGAGCATGCCCATTTTGCCCGCACTTTAAAGTGAGGCGGGCCAAGGATTTAGGCCCTCACCCTCTAATGTGTCCACCCCGCCCTGCCCCGTTTTTTTCACAGGCTTTTACGAGCACGTGTATTTATATAAATTTTTTCATTTTTAGGCTTAAAGAGTGCAGTGCTTGTGGGCTTTCCCCGCCCAACCCTCACTCTTTTGCAGGACGGACCTAAGTTTTAGGCCCACATCCTTAACTATGACCGCCCCGCCCCATTTTTTACAAGCTTTTGCGGGACGGGCCTAAACGGGGCGGGCATGCCCATTTGACACCCCTTATTCCACAGAGATATCTCAGGATGCATTCAACCGTACTGAGATGTGATTCTTTCGGGATGCTTAAAAATAGCATAAAGACATACAACAAATATGATATCATGATAGGATGTAGTAACATACATGAAATATATCCAATCATACTTCGCACTTGCTTTCCTTAACTATTTTCCCTTTTTGTCCTTGGCTAGGTTACAAGAGGTGGCCATTGGAGTTGCTATAGATTTGGCCATTTCAATGTCAAACTTATTTATAAGCTCTTCACAATACTTAGCATGGTTCATGAAGGTTCCTTATTTAGTTTGATGGATCTGAAGCCCTGGGAAATGTAGAAGCTCCCCTATCAATGAATTTTGAACTCATTTTGCATCATCTTAGAAAACTCTTTTACACAAGGATTTGTTAGTAGCACTAAAGATGATATCATCAACATAAATCTGAACTAGTAAGATGTCATGCTCGATTTTCTTGATAAAAATAGTTTTAACAACATGTCTTATTTAAAACTTGTTTTCAAGCAAGAACTTGCTTAAACGACTGTGACATGCTCAAGGAGCTTATTTTAGACTGTTTTAGTTGATAATGTGGAAACATATGTTGAAGGATATACAACATAACTTATCAAATCCAGTGGTCCGCCTTTGCCAATCTTCTTTTGACGATGATAACTTAAAGGGAAACCTAAAGGAGAAAGTTTTGATATAATCTCAATGTAAAAAAACACTTAAAGATACAAGCAAACAAGTTTGGGTTTGATCCTCTAATGATGGTACATAACTAGAATAAATCTCAAGCCTTATCTCTAAGAAGATTTAAGCAATTGTCTACATGATTTATTTATTTGACAAGTCTTGAAGCTTCAAAGTATGAAAGAGAGGAAGTGTGAAAGCTCGACATATCGCGTCTGAGTGAGTCGTCTTTTGTAAAAATCACAAAGAACCATTTCATAAAATGATACAACTAAATCATACACACACACATACACATACATACACACACACACAACACACACACACACACACACACACTCTCTCATACACACACACATACACATGTACACACACACACACATCCATACCCACACTCACACACCCATGCACACGTGTTGCGGAGGAAATTTTTTGAGATTAAGATATTGATTAACTTAACTCAGAAAAAACAAGAGTCGTCACCGAACTTTATTGTTTCCAAAAGGAATGGGAAAAAGGTTGAACAAAACCCATAAAAAAGGTAAAACAAAAGAGAAATCTTGATACGGGGGTTGGTTATACAAGAGGGATGTATTAGCACCCCTCACATCTATGGTAATCAATATGAATCACTTGCAAATCTATGTTTATGAAAAAACTGGGTTGTTTGTTTGATTAGTTTTAATTTGAAAAGACATTTTCTCGTATTCGAGTGGAAAAAAACTCAGCTTACTACCCACAAGTATGAAGAAATGAGCATTTGAATCATCTTGATATGGATAACTTTTAAGTGGACTTTCTCACAATCACGTCACAACATTCAAGTGGAAAATGTTAATCATTTCTTAACATATTGTATAAGTATAGTGGTTTACATCACTACGAGAATAGACTAACATCCAATCTTTAAAAAAAAGGATCTTAAAGAAAAATTCACAAAGGCACAAAAAGAAATTTGATGAGGTTTGTCTTTTTTAGGAGTTTGAGTATGTTTAACTGTCTTAGCATTTATTGAGAAAAAAGTTTTTCTGGATCACTTGACAAAGTCAAGGTTTATTAAGAAAATGGTGAAGTTTGAAAACAATAAGTTTTTTAAAATAGAGAGGAGTTTTAAAAATTTAAGAAGTGGGAAGGAGAGGAAGGGAGTATCCTAAAGCATAAAGTAAATGACATGAAATAAAAGGTCTCATTGTAAGGTAGTCCAAGAGAAATCCTTTGTGTGTGCAAGTGTACTAACCACAAGATGGAGCAAGCATTTGAAATTGGTCAAAACAAGCATTATTTTCCCTTTGGATTGAGCCACAAGATAAAAGCACATAAGTAGATGAATATCAAAAGGTCCAGATGAGCAACAAAGTCATAGAGAATAAAGCAATATCCAAGTCTTGAATTGAAGATTAAAGGATCCAGAGGGATAACAAAGTCTCAGATGAATCACAAAGTTTCAGATAAACTCTAGCAAGGGGAAGGAACTAAGCCTTAAGGTCTCAAGTCCAACATACTCCTCAAGCAAGGGATAGTAACACCAAGTCCATAAGATCAGATTAAAGGTTTTTAGGGTTTTAGCCATTTTTTTTTCATGTTTTTGTTCTTTTGAAATAATAAAGCAAAACAAGTCAAAAGTAAAATGCAAGTATGTAGATGACATGGATGTAAGTGACATAAATGTAAATGCATAAGGTAAATGTTAAGAGGTTAGATGTAACAAGTTAGTGATCACGAGGCATGCAATGTCTGTAGCAATCATGTTAGAGTGTTGATACATCATCAAACTCTCGAGGCATGAGGCACAATTATTCAAAGCTCAAAGAGGAAAGAAGAGAACAAAAGGCAAAATGAAAGCAAGCTTAAGTGTTATACTTAGGATCCACTATCAAATAATTCAAGGGACCCAAACATATGGCATAACCTAGGGATGACCTATCACTAACTCAAAGTATAAAAATATGATCAAATTATCATCTATCAACATATTAATTTAGAGAAGATTGAATCAACCTAAGTGACCATCTATGGATGACTTGAAACGTAGAAGCATTGATCAACCAAGTTAACCACTCAAGCTCAAACATCAAATTGCATAAAAATTAATAAATAAAAAGATTTAAAATTTCTTAAAAAGGAAAATTAAAGAGAAAATTCAAATAAAGAACCAAAACATAAAAGAAATGGTTGAGAAAATTATGAGAGGTTAGAAATATTACAAATAAAAGGACCTCAAAAGTTGAATGCAAAACTATTTAAAAATGATCAAAAATAAAATAGAAAATGAAATTTAAATGAAAAATAAAGGAAAATATCAATTAAATGCAAAAATAATTTTAAAAATTATGCAAAAAATATATGGGATGCAAAATATTTTTATGGGTTTTCTGTAAACAATTTGAGGAAAAATGAATTAAAAATCACTAAAAATTAAATCAGAAAGTAAAAAGAAAAAGAAAATGAAAATAAAATAAAAATAAAATGTTTGAATTAGGGTGCGCCAACGGCTAGCACGCGTGTTAGGCAATAATTGGAGGGATTCAAATTTTGGCACCAAAGCGCGTGTATCTGAACTTCATCTTCAACCTTCAGCTCAATTTGGCAAATCCCTGAACTCGTGTTTTTAGCAATGCCCAAACATGGAGTTGGCTTCCCAACACATCATCGTTCATGTCTCTTTGCATCAGAGCCATTGGTTGACTCAGAGCAAAGAGAATTTTCTCAAGAACACGAAGAACCCTAGTTCTTCAAAGTAAAATTAAATGGTGAATACGAAGAATAAATTCAAGGTAGTTTAGGGCTTTTGATCAGTGAATCAAGACAAACACACAGGTAACTTATTTGCTCATAAATGTAACTCGTATCTACCTTTCCTGTTAAAGTTTTAGAGGTAAACAATGGTGGACTTGGAAGTATGGTTCCAAGGATTTTCAAACCAAGGCAACGCTTCAATTAGCTTCAAAAGGTGTCGATGAGTGATTCTGGGTGAAGATTCGAAGCTAAAAGAGTTTGAATCAAGGAAATGGTTAACTAGTTTTTTTAGGTATCAGATTCAAATGGTATCAAAGTTTCTTTGGCTGTCCAAGCTTGGAAATAAAGGAAAATTATTCCTCTATTTATAGGGAATGAAGTGAGATTATAATACATGTGAAATGGAGGCCAATTCGTGTGAATTAGGTCAGAAGTTTGAGTATTTTCCAAGTTGTGAAATGAAACATGAAGTACGTGAATTGGTGATGAAACAAAGAGGTTGCACATGTGCAGGTGGTCCCAAATTGAACATGGCATGGAATTCGTGACCTGAAATATGCGCCAGAAGCAGAGTCCGTGGTACCATGTTGGAGCTTAGGCCAAATGAAATCCACTCATGCATTTTGAGATATTCTTTGTGCCAAAGGATCTCCCCACCATGAAGAATCAAATGCAAAAAGAATTAAATCAAAAAGATGCTTGAGTTGAAAATGACATGGGTGGAAAGTTGAGGTTGTGACCTGAAATTCTCGGCCAGACATTAGGTTAACCAGGTCTTGGGCCTACTTTTGTGAAAAAGTGGGCATCTTGGCCAATTCCAAAATTGAGGGACTTAAAGGCAAAATTGGCTCGAAGTAGATTCCAAAAATGTTGAGAAATGAGAGAGTTATGGTGTTTGGACCAAGTGATATGCCATACTTGATTTTAGGTCAATCAAACATGTACCAACTTGTGATTTATTGCCATTTATTGCATCCAAATCCCCAAGGATGAACACTTGAATACAAAATGAAGGAAATTTGATTGTCCTTTGAATAATCTTGATGATTACTTGAAAATTGGATGGAGATGGCATGGAAATAAACACATGAACCATACTTGAATCAACTTTGGAATCAATGCACCAACTTGAACTTTTCTTGATCAAATGATGTTGAATGAAGATTTAACATGAATATGACCTAAGATTATAGGTCATGCCTTGAAGTAAAAGCTCTTGTGGGCCACTTGTTGACCAAACTTTGACATTGGGAATCAAAACCCTAATTTAGAAACCAAGCTTGATCCTTTGATTGCAAGTCCCTACCTTGTACAATAAGAAAATGGAAACAACACATATTTTTGTCATATTAAGCAGATCTAAATTGTCATATTACCTTATAAACTATAAGTTATAAGTTATAAACTCAAAAATATGTCTAGCCAAACAAAGCCTTAATCTCAATACATTTTCAAGACGAAATTCAAATTCCAAAATATCATATATTAAGTCAAAATTCAAACCATACATTGTTCATAAAATACCAAAATATAAATTATCAAAATACAAAGAAAAAGTTAACTACTTGGTATATATGGCCCCTATTTTCCTTCTTTGCCTCCTGTACTATAAGATATGTCGTGCCTCAGCCATCATGGCCTCTCAGTGACACTCCTAAGAGTGCCTTCCTGAATCTTTCTCGTCTCTATGTACGCTTTCCCAATAGCCACAATATATTGACCCTCTTCCAATATCTGACCCTCTTCCAATATCTCATGATGAGTTGGTCTAGGTGGCTCTCCCTCTATATTCGGTGTCATGAAAGGATGTGACACTCTAAAAAAACTATTAGATGTAGTTGTATGTAGTACTCCATGTCTGAGGAGTTGACACATTATGTACATCTTCTAGGACCTGATGATCATGGTACTATACAAATATCTCATCAACATCTCTACGACAAAGTGTGGGAGGAGAAGTAATGGTGGGGGCTCTAGGAATACCATGCAGATACCCAAACAGGCATATAAATCACTTAGGTAGATGTGGATACATAATTCGTGACCTACAAGTCAACCATCCAGAGTAGAAGGATATCTTATCGAAGGGGCATGTCTCACGGTGATTTCGTATTGTGTGAATTTTATATCATCTACCGCAATACAGTCAAGATAAACTCGAAAGGGCTTGACCGCTTGATTCTATCTAAGCGGGATAAAGGAGAAAACATATGGAAATGCCTCAGATGCCTAGCAGGAGAGACGTGGAAAGTGCTGTAGTATCCATGCCTGAAAATGGTTCAGATGAAATATTAATAACGACGTAGAAAAAGTGTTATGAAATAATTGTAAAGGTCCAAATATATTACCATAAATAGGGTGTTGCTTGTTGTCATATGTCTATTATTATATAAATAAGCTTCACCTAACTAGGGTTAGAGGTAAATCAAACAAGAGGCCTCTCAGTTGCACTCATGAATCATCTCGAAGTCAACGAAGTATATCAGGTAGACAACAATAACATAATAAGCCCTTTTGTCCATAAATATGGATGTGTCAACCAGATACATGAGGTATGTCATAAATGCACATGCTCTATGATGTACCACATGTGCATCATCACCAACACCCTTAACTTTCGCATCTAAGTGGTATATGTACTACTTTTCCAAAAATCCAAATCTGGCATGACATCCTCTGGTGTTATCTATCTCTTGTTGGACATCACCTAGGTTAGCTCCCAAATATTGCACCATCATCTCTAGTGCTTCAGGTCTAGTGAGTGTGAAGTAGTTTAATAATTTTCTCATGATCAAAAGATGTATGAGGGATGACACATCAACAAGTGTGATGGATATCTCATTGACCGGAAGATATAATAAAGAAGTCTATGAGTTCCATATCTCCATGAAAGCAAATAAAAAAAAACTACGGTTAATAAAACTATACATAGTCCTTCAAAAATCTAGAAACCCATATAGCTACATGACCTCCCAAAACCATGGTTCATCACGCTGCGACATCTTCACAATCTTTCTATCGTGGTTGATACATTTTAATGGCTCACAGTGTTGTAAAAAAAGTACATCATTATCGGATATTTCAAATATTATAACACATATATTTAAAAGAATAAATACATATTTATTTCACCTCTCCGTCTCACATGTTGCTGCAACACCTCAAAATTTGCCCTCTTCTCTTGGGACTAGCTTAACATATTGCATTTCATCTTGTAGGTCATTAGCCATTGCATTTTTGCATATCATGTGGCAACAATGAGCAAGTCATCCTCCTAGGTCTTTCTCAGAAGATGGAGAGGTTAAAAGATTCAAGCCTGAGGGTTTCATTGAATTGATCACTAGCCATCTGAGGGTTTGTGTTCCAATTTGGGTTTTTTGGTTCTTCAAGGAGATTGGTCATTATCTTGGTTGCAATGGTACATCACCATCATCATGGTTTTATCATCACCAAGAGGTTTATTATGCCTGATCAGCTTCCTTGGGATTAGGGTTTTGACCTCTGGTCAACCCTAATCAGTTGAATTGTGCCAATCAGGGTTTTGCAAGGAGATGAGGTTTTTCATGAGATGGGGATCATCATGTGGTTTCATAGAGCTTGTATAAGCTAGGGTTTCATCCTGGAGCCATTTCATCAGAAGATTGAGGCTCAAATTCATCTGTGCATAGCCAAGTCATCTATCAACTGAAAAAGTCAACCAAAAGTCAACTGATGGATTTGGAGGTGGGAAATGGTTAGAGAGGCTTCATTCATGTTCAAACAAGTCTCATTTGACATTTCAAACATCAACAATGAAGAATTTGAGGTCAGATGGAAAGTTTCCAAAAATAGTAAGTGACCTGTAATTTGAAATTGCCAAAAATGGAAAGGTTTTCTCCTCAAGATTACATCATCAAAAATGCTTCAACTGAAATTTTGTCCAACATGAAAGTTGAAGATCTTGCTCTCACCTTTCCAAAAAGTCCAAGAACATGAATTTCTCATGTATGGTTGAAGAGATATGGATCAATCATTGCCAAGTCAATTTGAATTTCACAAGTGCATAACTTTTGAACCATAAGGCCAATTGAAGTGGTTCTTTTTGCAACATTCTTGTTTTGACATGTACTATCCAATTCATGCATCACATATCATGCATTTCCATCACAAAAATTTTGGACTTTTCATTTGAATTTTGGAGGGAAAATCCAAATTCAAAAATTGTGCATAACTTTCACTTCCAATCATGTGCATTTGGCTTAAAACAGGTTTTGCAAGTGAATTAAGACAGATTTCGTGCACTGTAGCATTGGTCTTCATGCATATAGGGTGAATTGACAAATTTGCATAACACTTGGTTTTAGCTAATTCCAATTGCATTGCCTAATTGTGATTAAGAGTTTCATTAGTACAACATATATATAGCATAATCATAACAGAAATTGGATTAACACTTCATAATTTCCAGATCTAGATCCATTTGCATCATTCTCTTCATTTGGTTCTCTCACTTTTTCATCAAAATTCTCCATAAACCTTGCATTGTTCTTGATCAATCCTTGATCCACGAGCATAATTGGACATTTTTAGAAGCAAGATTCATCCATTTTCGAGCTAATTTGGAACTGTTGAAAGTTACATCCATTAATGGCAATTGAAGATTTGAGCAACATTGTTGAATGTAATTTTTAAGTGTCGGGTTTTTGTTATCGTATCCACAGGGATTGTGAGATATCACCGCCTTTCGACAGTTGTATTAATTCTTAGCTTAAGGTAACAATGGGGTTTTGGTATTTGTCACGGTATCTTGCATAAAGGTATAATAAAATTCGGTAAAAGTTTTGGTTTGAATATTTGAGAAATATTGCCAAAGTTAGGGTTCGACGATCACTTTGCATGTATATGTTCGATCAACAAAACTTATAAACTCCTTTAGATGATAAACTATTTCACAAAGTCCTCCCAATGTGTTTATCTCTAACACACATTGTGAGTTTTCCCATTTTGATCCATTGTTTATCTCTAACACAATCTATCAAAATGACAACTTTTTGTTTCAACCTTATGGTGAACAAAATCATTCATTACTATCTCTAGCTAACAAACAAGATTGGATGAAAACCTAGGTTAAGAGTTGGTAAACATCTCTCGATCATAAACCAACACAAAGAGTTTTCAATAAGAACAAAGTTTTCACCATATATTCACCATTAAAGAGTTTACAAATGAAGATCCTTACACTTACACACAAAGCTAATGATCATCTACATCTAACCTTGACAAAATGAAGGACTTAGCTACTCATTTTCATGGTAGCTTGGTCAACAAGTTTCGGAAGAAGGTTGATCAACATCTGAGTCGAATAATCGAGATTGGATGGGAATCCACCTTCTTTTTGTGAAAGATGGTTAAGAGATGAAGAAAAATGGTTTCTAGGTCACAAAAGATCCTTAGAACAATGCTGTAAAAAAAATAGAAAAAGTACAAAAGTATGGAAAAATAAGGTATGGGTCCAAAAAGTAGCCCTTGCTACTTATAGAGCTGCTACTGGGCTGTCATGCTCGCTAGGCGAGCAGAATGGCTCGCCTAGCGAGCCCCGAAATGAAGCACCTGAGGCACCTGCGCCCAGAGAAACCACCATTGCCAGACTGTCATGTTCGCTGAGCGAACAAAACCTTCACCTAGCGAAGGCCACGCTTCAACCTTCGCTCCAGCGAGGTTGAGAGGTTTTGCTACTGGAATGCTCGCTGGGAGCTCGCTAAAGGCTCGCCTAGCGAGTGAGTGCTGGCTGCGCTTTTCACCAAGTCTGGACGTGTTCGCCACACACCTCGCTGGAGGCTCGCCTAGCGAGTGTGGTCATGTTTGCCACTGTAAAATACTGGAGCTTTTCGCTGGGCTCTCGCTGGACGCTCGCTTAGCAAGTCCTTCGCCACAACCCTCGCTTAGCGAGCAAGCTGATGAATGCTTGTTTTATTTGATCCCTTTGCCAAAATTCTTGTGTCTTCACTTTCTATTATTTCATGCCTACTTCCTGCACAATAACACACAAATCAAAGGTACCAAGATCGTTTATCATTGAATTGCATTTCATCCAAAACAAAGGTGGTTTCGAACACTTTAGCAAGGAAATGGAGTGAAAGATGCCCACATTTGATAGCTCAAATAAGCACTTTTGGGCATCTAACAACTCTCCCCAACTAGATTCTTGCTTGTCCTCAAGCAAAGTATGCCCCTTGAAGGACGAGAGGATTTGCTTTAAGAAAAAGGTTTCTCCGAAGTCGGATAAAACGGCTCAAACACAAGCGAATCAGCAGATACAAATTTCCAACGGTTCGAATAAAATAATACATAAGAACTAAAACTTAATAGCAATGCGAAATATGTATCTATCTACAACAATATTATTTTGAATGAATCACCCTATCTCTCCTCTTCGAATAAGGATTGAAGAAATTACGCGTTTGCAACCGCGGGAATAATCTCACTCTCTAACAAATAATGAAGAAATCAATTCGATTCATACAATGTCTAACAATTATAAATGGTAATGTGGAAGCACGAAGATCACTAAGGACTTTTCGGTTGAAGCTTGGTTAGGTTAACAAACAAGGGTAATTTCTAAGGCCATTGAAAACGAAATTGCCGATGCAAAAGAGACATTCACTATACATTATTCACACATCTCAACTTCGTTCCATTTGTTTCTCATTTGAAACCTTCACAACTCTTATTTCACAACTCAATTTTTATTTTTCACTATTTTTCTTCCAAGCAAGCATTCATTTTTATTTTCTCTATATTAGATTTTTTTCTCTTTTCTTTCACATCATATTTACAAAACAGATGTTTTTCTTTTCTATTTTTTTTTCAATGCTTGCTCGGTTTTTCAAGAGTTGTGGCACTTACTGATTCTCATTTTCGTTCTCCCCAACTTATTTCTTACTCACCCTAAGTGAATGCTCTTAACTTTTTACGGCAAAAGAACAATAATCAAGATTTTCCGGGTTGTAAAAAAAAGATTTTTGAAATCTCGCTTTATTTCAAGCTGAGATTCAACTGTTTAAGCTCAAAGGGGTTAACGAATACTCTCTCTGCTCACAGGTAAGTTGTATTTGGAACTGGTTGTGCTCGATAGAAAACAAGTGCCTTGATCATTTCTAATTGCTTCCACATATTCACAATAATAAAAGACAAAGCATGAATCAAATGAATCAACAAAACTTATTAGAATCCAGCATTTAAGTGTACAATGGAGCTTTCCTCACAATTTGTGGTTTTAAGTCCTAGATGAAACATTCATTCAATTATGTTGCAAAAAGACAATACTCAATTACAAAAAAGAGTAAAGTTCTTAGTGCATTCTAAAATTCTAGCCGGAGGTAACCATGTACCTTAGCCTTATTCACTTGTTTATTCTTATCATTGCCATCCAAGCTCGGATGCACCTTCATTGGATACTTCTTTGAGGAGCAACCAATCTAGAAGGTTTGCCACTTAACCAACCAAAAATTTATTAAAACAAACAAAATTTAAAACATAAATAATAATATTAACTTCAAAATTTAAATTTGTTCATGGGGGACAAAACACCCCAAAAGTACAAAGCCAAAATCAAAATACAGAATTCTGGAAATACAGTAGAAATAAAACATAAAATAAAAAATAAAATAACTTAGCCCTCCACGGACTCATAACCCTCCTCACTACCGGCTTCAGAACCGGTAGCCTCATCATCATCATCACCATCATCACCATTGGCAGCACCAGAAGAAGCACCAGCACCCGCCCCCTCACCAAACACAGGCCTGTCCACAGGCCAATTAGCGTTAAGCAGAAACTGCTCACGCGTCATCAATGAATGATCACCGGTGGGGTCACGTCCCTGCAGCTGTAACAGCTGCATAGAATTGTGCATGTCGAGCATGGCACGCTGAGTAGCCGCCATCCAGTCCCAGTTGTAATTGCAGACAGCTTGCTGGTAAGGATCGGGTCCGAGAGTAGAAGTACCAAGACCATCAGAAGCCCGGGTACCCTCAGCAGCTGCACCACCTCTAACATTCTTCGCCCTACAATACTTGGCCACGTACCGGTCATCGATGGGTGGCGGGATCCTTACTTGACCCCTAGAAGGTAGCCTCACCCTCGCTTGTATGCACAAACTCATGATTAGGCAGGGGAAAGTCAGGGGACAATTCACACGAGCCCCCGACTTTAGCTCGCTTTCAATCACGGACTTAAGCTCATAAGCAATAATCCTCGCCACATCGATCTGGATGTTAGTGAGGATACAGTGTACCAAGTGTGCCACTGGGATCGGCATGGTAGAAGTGTGGGACTTGGGTTGGATGTTTGTCAGCACCATCAGCAGGATCAGTTGAGCCAAGGGAGTCATGTCCTCCCTGTGGTATCTCATGGGAACCCCAGATGGGTTCAGCTCAACTGATTTCCCTCTTAAAAGCAGGGCAGCAGAGATTGCATCAATATCCCGGTGAAGCCGTAAGTCTGTGTGGTAGGTGTCTCTCTCCTCGGCTCCCAGTTGGAGCGGTTCACCAAGGACGCGGTTAATAGCATCCCGATCAAAAGCAACAGGACGACCGGCCACTCTAGATGTCCAAGTAAATGGCTCGTCATCATCAGGAAGTGCGTTCGCATAGAACTCACGCACCGTTGCAATATCATAATGCTCCAGGGGGTTAATTAACCGATCCCACTTTTTCGTGTCAATCAACCCGGCGAATGTTCTGTTCGTGCCTTCAGGGTTGATGACAAATCTCTTCTCCGGTAGAATTTTCCGCTTCTCCAAAGCAATGTACCTTGCGGCTTGCTTCGGCCCGACAAATTTGTCGGTATCAAACTGTATTGTTACGGGACGGGAAGTGTTCCCTCCCTTTCTCTTCTTTGAAGCGCCGGATCTAGATTCCATCTGCAAAACATAAAGAGGAAGCAACACAACACACAAACAGATTAGAAAGCAACACATAATTCAAACTACTGCCATGCTCGCTGCTGCTTCGCCTAGCGAAGTGGCAGCGAATTCTCGCTTCTGGTTCGCCTAGCGAGTTGCTAGCGAACCTTACGGGTTTTTGGGTTCTGCAGGTTTTTCAGTGAAATTTTTCCAAACCCAAGTGCTCATGGTGCCAATTTCAGAACAAGATGATCTATCAAGAAAAGAATCGTTCTATGCTATATGTAATTACAAACCCACATGCAAAACCTAAAATTCCCAAATGAAAAACCTAAAATCCCACATGCAAAATCTAAAATTTCCCACACCACCAACTTCACCAACTTCACCCTAAATGTCTCATGTTCAGAAATAAATTTGGAAACAGAAAGTAGTGAAGAAGAGGCAAACCTGGTTTGAGAACAACTGAATTTGAAATGCAGAGGAGGTTAGGGATGCAATGCTAGGGTTTACAGTTTGAGATGAAATGTGAGAGTGATGTGTGAGAGTTTCGGTTCAGAGTTTTAAAAGGGAAAAAATGCATTTGGCCCAAATTGAGTGGCCTGCTGAGAATTTAAATTATTGCTGTCACGCAGCGCTCGCTGCTGCTTCGCCTAGCGAGCAGCTAGCGAATCTGCTCGCTACTGCTTCGCCTAGCGAGCATCAAGCGAGCATGACAGCATTTGCCTTTTCAAAGACAACATTCCAGGTACATTTCAGCAAGGTCATAACAATTGGAATCCCACTACAACAGAACAGAAAAACTGTAAATACTTACAATGTTGGGGTGCCTCCCAACAAGCGCTTGTTTAACGTCGGCTAAGCTCGACGGTGTGATGCTCACAGAGGAGCATCCAACGGAATAGCACAGCTCCCGCGATCCACATGACCGCCAAGATAAACCTTCAAACATTGGCCATTAACGGTCCAACTGTCCTTCTTTTCCAGGTCCTCAATGACAATAGCTCCGTACTCCTTAACTTCTTTGACCCGAAATGGCCCGGACCATTTTGATTTCAACTTTCCGGGGAATAACTTCAACCTGGAATTGAACAAGAGGACTAATTGTCCGAGCACAAATTCTTTCTTACGGAGCTTTTTGTCATGGTATTTTTTTACCTTCTCTTTGTACAACCAGCTTGAGTGGTATGCGGCATTGCGCATCTCCTCCAACTCAAGCAGTTGCACCTTCCTTTTCTCACCGGCCAAATCATTTTCAAAATTTAAAAATTTCAGAGCCCACAAGGCTTTGTGCTCCTATTCAACCGGCAAATGGCAAGTTTTACCAAACACCAATTGAAAAGGAGTTAGGCCAATTGGAGCTTTAAAGGCGGTACGGTATGCCCATAACGCTTCATCCAATTTTTGTGACCACTCTTTTTTCGAATTTGACACAGTTTTTTCGAGAATTCTCTTAATCTCACAATTAGAGACCTTGGCTTGCCCATTAGCCTGTGGGTGATACGGAGTTGCCACTCTATGTGATACACCGTAATGTTTTAAAATGCTTTCCAACGGTGCATTACAAAAGTGTGACCCTCCGTCACTTATCAACACTCGGGGGGTTCCGAAACGGGAAAATATGTTTTTCTTCAAAAAATTTATCACCGTTTTCGCATCCGCCCGAGATGAGGCAATCGCCTCAACCCACTTAGAAACGTAATCAACTGCGACAAGCATATACTCGTTACCATAAGAGGGTGGGAATGGTCCTACAAAATCAATGCCCCAACAATCAAATACTTCGACCTCTTGGATGTTTTGGAGAGGCATCTCGTCTCTCTTACCAATCCCACCGCTTCTCTGGCAACTATCACAACTTTGCGCATAGGTATGTGCGTCTTTGAAAATAGTGGGCCAATAAAATCCTGACTGAAGGATTTTAGTGGCCGTTCTCACCCCATTATAGTGTCCGCCGTAAGGCGAGTTGTGACAATGCCAAAGGATGCTCTGCGCTTCATCGCCAGTAACGCATCTCCTTAAAAGGTTATCACTACCCAACTTAAACAAGTATGGGTCATCCCATATGTAATACTTGGCATCCGAAAGAAACTTCCTTTTTTGGTTCGAAGTTAGGTCGGGAGGCACAAAACCACTAGCCTTGTGGTTCGCAAAGTTTGCAAACCACGGCCTAACTTGAACTTTGAACAGTTTTTCATCAGGAAATTCTTCCCGGATTTCCTTCTCCGACGCGGTAACCTCCACATTCACTAAGCGGGATAAATGATCCGCCACCAAATTTTCCGATCCTTTCTTGTCTTTGATTTCAACATCAAATTCTTGCAACAAGAGGATCCAACGGATGAGCCTTTGCTTCGAATCCGGTTTGGTGAGCAAATATTTAATCGCCGCGTGGTCGGTATACATTACGACTTTAGACCCTATAAGATAAGATCTAAACTTTTCAAGCGCATACACTATCGCAAGTAATTCTTTTTCAGTTGTGGCGTAGTTAATTTGAGCCTCATTAAGAACTTTACTTGCGTAATGTATCGCATGAAATTTTTTCTCTTTTCTTTGGCCAAGTACCGCTCCAATTGCATAGTCGCTAGCATCACACATTAGTTCAAAATTTGAATTCCAATTTGGAGCGACTATAATCGGAGCGGTAACCAATTTTTCTTTTAAAGTTTCAAAAGCTTGCAAACATTCATCGGTTAAGAGAAATACCTGGTCCTTAGCTAGCAAATTGCTCAAAGGCTTAGCCACCTTTGAGAAGTCCTTGATAAAGTGCCGATAGAACCCGGCGTGCCCCGAAAAGCTTCGGATTCCCTTCACATTCACCGGAGGAGGTAACTTTTCAATCACTTCAACCTTAGCTCGATCAACTTCAAGCCCTCTTGAAGAGACTTTATGGCCAAGCACGATCCCCTCGGTCACCATGAAGTGACACTTCTCCCAATTAAGTACCAGATTGGTCTTCACACATCTTTCAAGCACCATTTTCAAGTTTGCCAAGCATAGACTAAAGGACCCACCAAATAACGAGAAGTCATCCATGAAGACTTCCATTGTTTTCTCAATAAGGTCGGCACAAATGGCTTGTACACATCGTTGGAAAGTCGTCGGTGCATTGCACAACCCAAAGGGCATTTTTCGGTATGCGAACACTCCAAACGGACATGTGAAAGCCGTCTTTTCATGATCGGCCGGGTCAACCGCAATTTGGTTATACCCGGAATAGCCATCCAAGAAACAATAGTATTGTTGGCCCGAGAGTCTTTCGAGCATTTGATCCATGAACGGGAGTGGAAAATGGTCCTTTCGAGTTGCGGTATTCAACCGCCTATAATCAATACACATTCGCCACCCCGTTGCAACTTTAGTAGGGATCAATTCATCCTTGTCATTCCGGATCACGGTAATTCCACCTTTCTTCGGAACCACATGCACGGGACTAACCCATGGACTATCCGAGATCGGGTAAATCATTCCCGCATCCAACAGCTTTACAACTTCCTTTCGAACAACCTCCTTCATGGTAGGATTTAAGCGGCGTTGAGGTTGAGCTACCGGCTTAAAATCCTCTTCCATCAAGATCTTGTGCATGCAATAGGAAGGGCTAATTCCTTTTAGATCGGAAAGAGTCCAACCCATGGCTTCTTGATTTTTTTTTAGCACATGGATCAAGCGGGCTTCTTCATCATTTGTCAAAAGGTTGCTTATGATGACCGGCTTTGCTTCGGTCTCATCTAGGAATACATACTTCAAAGTAGAAGGTAGTATTTTCAATTCAATAGGCGCTTTTTCGTCAGTAACCTCCTTCTTCAAGTCTTCTTCCTCAACTTCCCACGGTTGTAGTTCGTCTAAACTATCAAGTTCCTTTAAGCATTCCTCAAGAGCTTGCTCTTCTTCAACGGTGAAAACCTCCAATGAGTCGTCAAGAGCTAACTCCATAGGAGATATCTCATGAATATGCTTAGAAACCTCCAAAACTGCTTCTTCGATCACATCGATGCGAAAGCTATCATTTCTATCTTTTGAATGCTTCATTGCTTCGAATAGATCGAATGTAACTTCCTCATTTTGGACTCTCACCTTCATTAAACCGTCATCAACGTCAATCATCATTCGCGCGGTTTTCATGAACGGTCGGCCCAAGATGAGCGGAGCATCATCATCTTCTTCCATATCAATAACAATAAAATCGACCGGGAAAAAGAATTTGTCGACTTTAACCAAAACATCTTGGGCTACGCCATGAGGATGGGTTGTCGACTTATCCGCCAATTGCAACGTCATTCAGATGGACTTAATTTTGATGTTGCCAAGCCTCTTTATAATAGACAAAGGTATAAGATTAATGCTTGACCCCAAGTCAATTAGCCCCTTCCCGACATAGATATCACCAATTTTAACTGGCAAAGTAACTCTTCCCGGATCAACCTCTTTTTTTGGAAGCGTCCTTTGAATAATGGCACTACAGCTCGCATCTAGGACGATGGTCTCCGGTTCCGTATACCTCCGTTTTTTTGTAAGTATGTCCTTCATGAATTTGGCATACTTGGGCATTTGCTCCAAGGCTTCGGCAAACAGAATATTGATTTGTAGTTGTTTAAAAATATCCATGAACCGGGCGTAATGCCGTTCATTCTCCCTTTTGGACGGGGCATGAGGATAAGGAAGGTTTTGGATTGGAGTAGTGCTCACTACCTCCTTTCCCTTTGCAACTCTAGAACTCCTCCATCTAGGCTTTTTCACTTCCTCCCCCATTACTTCATCACTCGTATTTTTCTCAATCTCCACACTTTTTTTCTTTTCAACTTCACCATTCTTTTCGTTCTTTTCAACTTCTTCCTCCTCACTCCACTCCCCCACTTCACCATCAATATTTTCCTCCACAATTTCCTCCTCATTTTCTTTCTTTTTCTCTCTTTGTTCACTCTCAACTCTTTTGTTATTCTCACTCATCAACTCCTTCCCACTTCTCATTGTGATCGCCTTACAATGCTCCTTAGGATTTGTTTGCGTGTTTGCCGAAAAGGAAGGACCGGTTTGTTGTTCCGCGAGTTGCTTAGCAAGTTGCCCAACTTGAGTCTCGAGATTTTTTATAGCCGCATCGTTGCTTTTTTGATTTGCCATTGACATTTGCATGAATTGCGTCAATGTCTCTTCCAACTTAGAAGTTACGACCGACGATTGTTGAGATTGATAAGGATTTTGGGGAGGGTTTTGACGGCTAGAAGAACCACCTCCATAACCTTGGTTATGGTAATAGTTACTCCTAGGTTGGAACCCTTGGTTCCCTTGGAAATGTGGTTGTTGATTTTGAGGGTTTGGTTGATAAGGTTGTTGTTGTTGTTGTTGTCTCAGTTGGTAGTCCCTTTGGTTTGCCATGTAGTTTACATCTTCGAACCCCGGAGGTGGACAGAATCCGGTGTCATGCTCACCTTTGCAAAGCTCACAACAAGCTATTTGTTTAGCTTTAGAAGGTTCCCTCAACTCTTTTATTTGCTGCGTTAAGAGTTCCACTTGTTGTGAGATGAGCTTGTTTTGGGCAAGGATGGCATCGTTCGTCCCTAGTTCAAGCACTCCCGGCTTTTTCAAAGAGTTGCCTCGACTTTGACTCTGAAGATCATTTAGAGCCATTCGATTTATGATATTTGTAGCTTCTTCGACACTTTTAGACAATAAAGAGCCACCCGAGGTAGCATCCAACAACGTCTTGCAATTTGGTTGAAGTCCATTTTTGAAAATATGGATTTGAGTCATCTCATCAAATCCATGCCCTTTACACTTCTGAAGCATGGATTTGAATCTTTCCCACGCTTCATTTAAGGATTCATTGATTCCTTGTGCAAACACTGAGATGGCCGTCTTGGATTCCATGAACCGGTTATGGGAGAAGAATCTTTCGATGAACTTCTCTTCTAACACGTTCCAGTCTGTCATGACGGCTGGTGTTTGATCTAAGTACCAATCTTTTGTTTTGCCGAGCAAAGCGTGGGGAAATAATCTTCTGAATAACGGTAGCTCCTGAGCCTGATCCACTCCGGCCGCCAATGCTATCTCATAAAATTTCGTGAGAAAAGCAAAGGGATCTTCATGGTCCATTCCGGTGAATGGACTTCCATATAATAAATTGAGAGTTCCCGTTTTCATCTCAGCTTGCCTTCCCGTGTGGTTGGCAAACTGAGCAGTGTTTCTTGGACTGTTTATGCATGGAGTAGAAATAGGCGGTGGTGGTGGCTCCATGTTAGGTATGAATGGTGGTGGATTTGTGGTAGAAGAACTTTCTCCTTGCTCTTGACGTTGTCTAGCCTGTTGCCTCCTACGTCTCGTTTTGCTATTGATCCTCCTTGCGGTTCTCTCGATCTCGGGATCAAAAAGAAGTTCGTCCACAGGGATTTGCCCTCGCATAAAACGTAAGCTGCACACTAAACCAAACAAATTACAAGCACAAGTCAAAAATTCGAAAGCTAAAACTTAAACAACTATTGCGATGCTCGCAATATCAATTCACAATCCCCGGCAACGGCGCCATTTTGTTGAATGTAATTTTTAAGTGTCGGGTTTTTGTTAACGTATCCACAGGGATTGTGAGATATCACCGCCTTTCGACAGTTGTATTAATTCTTAGCTTAAGGTAACAATGGGGTTTTGGTATTTGTCACGGTATCTTGCATAAAAGTATAATAAAATGCGGTAAAAGTTTTGGTTTGAATATTTGAGAAATATTGCCAAAGTTAGGGTTCGACGATCACTTTGCATGTATATGTTCGATCAACAAAACTTATAAACTCCTTTAGATGATAAACTATTTCATAAAGTCCTCCCAATGTGTTTATCTCTAACACACATTGTGAGTTTTCCCATTTTGATCCATTGTTTATCTCTAACACAATCTATAAAAATGATAACTTTTTGGTTCAACCTTATGGTGAACAAAATCATTCATTACTATCTCTAGCTAACAAACAAGATTGGATGAAAACCTAGGTTAAGAGTTGGTAAACGTCTCTCGATCATAAACCAACACAAAGAGTTTTCAATAAGAACAAAGTTTTCACCATATATTCACCATTAAAGAGTTTACAAATGAAGATCCTTACAGTTACACACAAAGCTAATGATCATCTACATCTAACCTTGACAAAATGAAGGACTTAGCTACTCATTTTCATGGTAGCTTGGTCAACAAGTTTCGGAAGAAGGTTGATCAACATCTGAGTCGAATAATCGAGATTGGATGGGAATCCACCTTCTTTTTGTGAAAGATGGTTAAGAGATGAAGAAAAATGGTTTCTAGGTCACAAAAGATCCTTAGAACAATGCTGTAAAAAAAATAGAAAAAGTACAAAAGTATGGAAAAATAAGGTATGGGTCCAAAAAGTAGCCCTTGCTACTTATAGAGCTGCTACTGGGCTGTCATGCTCGCTAGGCGAGCAGAATGGCTCGCCTAGCGAGCCCCTAAATGAAGCACCTGAGGCACCTGCGCCCAGAGAAACCACCATTGCCAGACTGTCATGTTCGCTGAGCGAACAAAACCTTTGCCTAGCGAAGGCCACGCTTCAACCTTCGCTCCAGCGAGGTTGAGAGGTTTTGCTACTGGAATGCTCGCTGGGAGCTCGCTAAAGGCTCGCCTAGCGAGTGAGTGCTGGCTGCGCTTTTCACCAAGTCTGGACGTGTTCGCCACACACCTCGCTGGAGGCTCGCCTAGCGAGTGTGGTCATGTTTGCCACTGTAAAATACTGGAGCTTTTCGCTAGGCTCTCGCTGGACGCTTGCTTAGCGAGTCCTTCGCCACAACCTTCGCCTAGCGAGAAAGCTGATGAATGCTTGTTTTATTTGATCCCTTTGCCAAATTTCTTGTGTCTTCACTTTCTATTATTTCATGCCTACTTCCTGCACAATAACACACAAATCAAAGGTACCAAGATCGTTTATCATTGAATTGCATTTCATCCAAAACAAAGGTGGTTTCAAACACTTTAGCAAGGAAATAGAGTGAAAGATGCCCACATTTGATAGCTCAAATAAGCACTTTTGGGCATCTAACAAACATCAAGCACGATTGAGCATCAATTCTCCATCCATTCATTCACAGGAGCATTGGAGATCATCTGTTTTTGCTTTCCAGGACTTAAAACAACCAATTCCAGTTCTGCATTCTCTTGAAGGTCAGAATTCGACTTTCCTAATTCATAAAATTGTGATGTGCATGTTGTAGATCGTTCATCCCTGAGTATGCTGAGCTTTGTCTCATTGAATTTCATTAAGAAATGAACAAGATATGCTAGATCTAAGTTTTATGTATGAAACTTCCTTTGCTTGAATCGTTGCATGTGTGTAGAATTAGAGTAATATAATCCTTGATCCATGATGTACGTTGGAAGATCTATCCAATGGTGTACTTTTTATGAATTTCTGGACGATTTTGTTCTTGGCCTGGGAAGAACATGATGAACTGTATGAAGGTGCTGATGAACTCGTTCCCAGGCGCGCATAGATCCGTTAGGCTGAGTTTTTTAGGGTTTGCATGTGTTTGTGTGAATCGTTCCATGTATTGGTCCACGTTGCACTCACCTGGCGTTTTGATTGGTGGCCTCCCCGTGTTGACTACGTTGACTAGCCAGGGATTAAATGAAACGGCGCGTTTCATCCCTTGGCGCCTGATCCATTTCAAATGGTACCACTCTTCGATTCTGGCTTGCCACACTATTTCAATTGCATTTCATTTTATTTCATGTATTCCATTCATTCATGAACCATGCTTTCATATGTTTTTTTTTTATTTTTCATTCACTTAGAAAATTCATAACTCCATGAATATTAATCCAAATGGCCTGGGAATTTTTGCATGTTGTTCCTCATGATGTCTAGTATTTTATAACTATTTTTCCAGAAATTTTGCACGGTTGGAATTTAATTTGGCTTAGGGATTGTTCATATGTGTGCTATCTTGTACCTTGCTTGCCAATTGCTTTGTGAAATGATGAGATTTTATCCAATGCTCTTGAAACTTTTCATGCTTAAACTAGACATCCTAATTGACATTTTGGTGTAGAGTTTGCATTTTTAGCATTTCTGGTTGTTGAGATATGCTCATGTTAATGTAGGTGTGACAATGTGTGTCACACCTTTGCTTGCTCAATTTGTTGATTTTCTTTGCCATGCCAAACAAATGTCAATTGATGTGATTTTTTGCATGATGCTTCTTCTGGATGTTAGGATTGATCATGAATGTTTGTGGAATTTTTGGATTTATTTCTGATTTGTTTGGTATTTTTCTTGCTGGATGATCATTTGTGGACTTTTGAATAGTCATGAACTTCAATGATTTGTGAAATGCTTATGCTTTATCATATGAACTTGAAATTTTGCACATTGTTTCTAGACACTTTGAAGTTTATTGTGGATTTTGTTTGAGGCATTTATCATGTTTGGATTCTGTTTTAGGCTTGTGCTAAGTTGATGCATCTAATTGTGCCCTATTTGAGCTTGTTTTTTGCTTACCTTGCCTTATGAAATTTGATTACCATGCTTAAACTTGTCCAAATGCCTTGATTTTTGGGGTGTTGATCATGTGATGTGTTCTGTTTAGCCATGATTTTTCTTGAGATTTATTGACTCATTTTTGAATTGATGTGGATTTGTTCATTTTGTTGCCTCAATGTGGTTCCAACTTGCATGCCTTGCCATGATTGCTTTGTGAAATGAATTTGGTTGATGCTATTGACATGAGACCTTTTGGATTGTGTTATTAATTGATTGAGATTGATTCATGTCAATTTTCATGTTCTGTTTTGAATTATTTCTCCCTCTTTGACCCTAGGCCTTGTCCTAGTGGTTTGTGCTTATGTTTGAGCTTTGTTTTCAGGATGAAAAGCATATGGTCATGAAGGAGATTGATTCACTTGCTTGAGTTGGATTATTTGAGCTTTGTTGACTAATCTTGAAGTTGTTTTGTAGGTGGCTTTTAGCTCATTTGATTTGAGCTTGTGCATTGCACCTTGATGCATTGCTTGTTTGACTATTGTTTGACTATGTACAGTTAACTGTTGACTATTGGACTGTCTGTTTGACTTTTTGAGTTGTATACTGACTGAGTTAGATTGTTTTCAGGTACATTAGTTGCTTAAGTTCTTTGAACTTGCTTTTGTTGTTGCTTGGTTGCTTAACCATTTGAGGTATAATTCACTGACTTCATGTAGTCTGGAAGACTTGTCCTGTTACTTGGGCAGGCACCTGTCTGAAGCCCTCCTTAAGAGGCAATGCTTGTGTTTGTTTATCTTTGTGCCAAGCAGGAAAAGACCTTTGATAAGGCAATTGGCAGATAAAAGAGATGTGCAATCCATCTCCTGCTATTCAGTTGAGTCATCCCTTTGCTCACACACCTTGTGTTGATGCATTGTGGATATTAACCCAAGATCTATGTTGAGTCAGTCATATGTGGATAGAAGAGTTCCTGCTTTCTGAACTCCCACACCTTCTATTTGAGTCAAGCTCTCCCAGGCCAGGGATAAGAGCTGTGAGGCACACCCCTCACTTCCCATTTCATCTGCTTCACCCTAACTCTCAATGTTAGGGTTAAGAGCTAACTACACCCGATTCCAGTTGGCTTGTGTTTCACAGCCTAACCTTGTGTGAGCCCACTTTGTTTGTATATAGTGTGTGCTAATTGTGTGTGCTAATTGTGTGTATGTTTGCTTTGCTTTGCCTGTTTAGGATAGCTTGCTGCCTGTGCAAGTTAGATAGAAAACTCAACCTAGGACCATTGTGGAATGCATGATAACTATTAGGCTCGAGTCAGTCTCCCTTCTAGTTTGTCATTTCCCAGTCTCTGGTTAGGAGAAAGTTTCTCCCCTTTTCAGGGGAACTACGTTGCCCTGATCCTCATATCAGATGGGGTACGTAGGCAGGAGATCGTACGGGATCTCTCCGGGCACCCTTTCTCTTTTTTGTGTGTGTGTTTGTTTGACAGTTACTAGGCTCGAGTGCCAGACTCCTTAGTAACCTGTTGTTTGTTGATCCTTCTTGTGTGTGTTAGGATATGGACGTAAGACCAGCAATTGGCATTCCGTATCCTATTGTTGTGTGCTTGGAGTCTGATATAAGTCCAGCAATTGGCATTTGGTTTCCAGTGTGGGTTTGTTTGGTTCGGAGTCTGATGTAAGTCCAGCGATTGGCATTCGGTTTCCATGTTTGCCTGTTGTGCGTGTGTTTTGTTTCGGCGTGCGTGAGCCGAACTACGGTAGCTTTGATTCTCATTCCAGATGAGATACGTAGGCATAGGATGCGATATCCTAGCGAGCCCTTTCCCCTCTTATCCCACCTGTGTTGTTTCCGGTGTGTGTGTGATGTTTGTGAACAACTTCTATTTTAGCAACCTTATCCTTTCCTTTTGAGCGTGGATCCCGTCGAGTACGACGGATGCGTAGGGGTGTTAATACCTTCCCTTCGCATAACCGACTCCCGATCCCATCTCTCTTTGGTCGCGAGACCATGTCTTTTCCAGGTTTACTTCGAGCATTTCCTTTCCCTCTTTGGGATAAATAACGCACGGTGGCGGCTCTGTTTGTTTTGTTTTAGCCCGCCGGTTGTTTTTCGCGGATGCGACAATTGGCGACTCTTCATTTGGTTCTCTCACTTTTTCATCAAAATTCTCCATAAACCTTGCATTGTTCTTGATCAATCCTTGATCCATGAGCATAATTGGACATTTTTGGAAGCAAGATTCATCCATTTTCGAGCTAATTTGGAACTGTTGAAAGTTACATCCATTAATGACAATTGAAGATTTGAGCAACATCAAGCACGATTGAGCATTAATTCTCCATCCATTCATTCACAGGAGCATTGGAGATCATCTGTTTTTGCTTTCCAGGACTAAAACAACCAATTCCAGTTCTGCATTCTCTTGAAGGTCAGAATTCGACTTTCCTAATTCATAAAATTGTGATGTGCATGTTGTAGATCGTTCATCCCTGAGTATGCTGAGCTTTGTCTCATTGAATTTCATTAAGAAATGAACAAGATATGCTAGATCTAAGTTTTATGTATGAAACTTCCTTTGCTTGAATCGTTGCACGTGTGTAGAATTAGAGTAATATAATCCTTGATCCATGATGTACGTTGGAAGATCTATCCAATGGTGTACTTTTTATGAATTTCTGGACGATTTTGTTCTTGGCCTGGGAAGAACATGATGAACTGTATGAAGGTGCTGATGAAATCGTTCCCAGGCGCGCATAGATTCGTTAGGCTGAGTTTTTTAGGGTTTGCATGTGTTTGTGTGAATCGTTCCATGTATTGGTCCACGTTGCACTCACCTGGCGTTTTGATTGGTGGCCTCCCCGCGTTGACTACGTTGACTAGCCAGGGATTAAATGAAACGACGCGTTTCATCCCTTGGCGCCTGATCCATTTCAAATGATACCACTCTTCGATTCTGGCTTGCCACACTATTTCAATTGCATTTCATTTTATTTCATGTATTCCATTCATTCATGAACCATGCTTTCATATGTTTTTTTTATTTTTCATTCACTTAGAAAATTCATAACTCCATGAATATTAATCCAAATGGCCTGGGAATTTTTGCATGTTGTTCCTCATGATGTCTAGTATTTTATGATTATTTTTCCAGAAATTATGCACGGTTGGAATTTAATTTGGCTTAGGGATTGTTCATATGTGTGCTATCTTGTACCTTGCTTGCCAATTGCTTTATGAAATGATGAGATTTTATCCAATGCTCTTGAAACTTTGCATGCTTAAACTAGACATCCTAATTGACATTTTGGTGTAGAGTTTGCATTTTTAGCATTTCTGGTTGTTGAGATATGCTCATGTTAATGTAGGTGTGACAATGTGTGTCACACCTTTGCTTGCTCAATTTGTTGATTTTCTTTGCCATGCCAAACAAATGTCAATTGATGTGATTTTTTGCATGATGCTTCTTCTGGATGTTAGGATTGATAATGAATGTTTGTGGAATTTTTGGATTCATTTCTGATTTGTTTGGTATTTTTCTTGCTGGATGATCATTTGTGGACTTTTGAATAGTCATGAACTTCAATGATTTGTGAAATGCTTATGCTTTATCATATGAACTTGAAATTTTGCACATTGTTTATAGACACTTTGAAGTTTATTGTGGATTTGGTTTGAGGCATTTATCATGTTTGGATTCTGTTTTAGGCTTATGCTAAGTTGATGCATCTAATTGTGCCCTATTTGAGCTTGTTTGTGCTTACCTTGCCTTATGGAATTTGATTACCATGCTTAAACTTGTCCAAATGCCTTGATTTTTGGTGTGTTGATCATGTGATGTGTTCTGTTTAGCCATGGTTTTTCTTGAGATTTATTGAATCATTTTTGTATTGATGTGGATTTGTTCATTTTGTTGCCTCAATGTGGTTCCAACTTGCATGCCTTGCCATGATTGCTCTGTGAAATGAATTTGGTTGATGCTATTGACATGAGACCTTTTGGATTGTGTTCTTAATTGATTGAGCTTGATTCATGTCAATTTTAATGTTTTGTTTTGAATTATTTCTCCCTCTTTGACCCTAGGCCTTGTCCTAGTGGTTTGTGCTTATGTTTGAGCTTTGTTTTCAGGATGAAAAGCATATGGTCATGAAGGAGATTGATTCACTTGCTTGAGTTGGATTATTTGAGCTTTGTTGACTAATCTTGAAGTTGTTTTGTAGGTGGCTTTTAGCTCATTTGATTTGAGCTTGTGCATTGCACCTTGATGCATTGCTTGTTTGACTATTGTTTGACTATGTACAGTTAACTGTTGACTATTGGACTGTCTGTTTGACTTTTTGAGTTGTATACTGATTGAGTTAGATTGTTTTCAGGTACATTAGTTGCTTAAGTTCTTTGAACTTGCTTTTGTTGTTGCTTGGTTGCTTAACCAATTGAGGTATAATTCACTGACTTCATGTAGTCTGGAAGACCTGTCCTGTTACTTGGGCAGGCACCTGTCTGAAGCCCTCCTTAAGAGGCAATGCTTGTGTTTGTTTATGTTTGTGCCAAGCAGGAAAAGACCTTTGATAAGGCAATTGGCAGATAAAAGAGATGTGCAATCCATCTCCTGCTATTCAGTTGAGTCATCCCTTTGCTCACACACCTTGTGTTGATGCATTGTGGATATTAACCCAAGATCTATGTTGAGTCAGTCATATGTGGATAGAAGAGTTCCTGCTTTCTGAACTCCCACACCTTCTATTTGAGTCAAGCTCTCCCAGGCCAGGGATAAGAGCTGTGAGGTCTTACCCTCACTTCCCATTTCATCTGCTTCACCCTAACTCTCAATGTTAGGGTTAAGAGCTAACTACACCCGATTCCAGTTGGCTTGTGTTTCACAGCCTAACCTTGTGTGAGTCCACTTTGTTTGTATATAGTGTGTGCTAATTGTGTGTATGTTTGCTTTGCTTATGCTGATTAGGATAGCTTGCTGCCTGTGTAAGTTAGATAGAAACCTCAACCTAGGACCATTGCGGATTACATGATAACTATTAGGCTCGAGTCAGTCTCCCTTATAGTTTGTCATTTCCCAGTCTCTGGTTAGGAGGAAGTTTCTCCCCTGTTCAGGGGAACTACGTTGCCCTGATTCTCATACCAGGTGAGGTACGTAGGCAGGAGATCGTACGAGATCTCTCCGGGCACCCTTTTTTTCTTTTTGTGTGTGTTTGCTTGACAGTTGCTAGGCTCGAGTGCCAGACTCCTTAGTAACTTGTTGCTTGGTTAACCCTCTTGTATGATAGGAGATGGATGTAAGCCCAGCGATTGGCATTCCGTATCCTATTGGCGTTTGTTTGTGTGGAGTCTGACGTAAGTTCAGCGATTGGCAGTTGGTTTCCTGTGTGTGTTTGTTGGTTCGGAGTCTGATGTAAGTCCAGCGATTGGCATTCGGTTTCCATGTTTGCCTGTTTGTGTGTTTGTTTTGACGTCTCAGCGTCTGTGCGTGTGTTTTGTTTCGGCGTGCGTGAGCCGAACTACGGTAGCTCTAATTCTCATTCCAGATGAGATACGTAGGCATAGGATGTGATGTCCTAGCGAGCCCTTTCCCCTCTTCTCCCACCTGTGTTGTTTCCAGTGTGTGTGTGTGTGATGTTTGTGAGCAGTTTTAGCAACCTTATTCTTTCCTTTTGAGCGTGGATCCCGTCGAGTACGACGAATGCGTAGGGGTGTTAATACCTTCCCTTCGCATAACCGACTCCCGATCCCATCTCTCTTTGGTCGCGAGACCATGTCTTTTCCAGGTTTACTTTGAGCGTTTCCTTTCCCTCTTTGGGATAAATAACGCACGGTGGCGGCTCTGTTTGTTTTTGTTTTAGCCCGCCGGTTGTTTTTCGCGGATGCGACAGCTGGCGACTCAGTTGGGGAATAGCGAAGTTGACCTATTGCTGGTCCATCTTCCCTAAGCGAGTCTCTCCTAGCGCTCTCTAGGGTAGTTTAGGTTGCTTGTGCTGCTATTTATTGCATTTATTATTCTGTTGTGTATATATTTGCATAAATATTTGCATGCATCATACTATCATTGTTGTTGTCCTCTATACAGGTGGTTTCTCTGATTTGGGTGGGTGTTCTGAGTGGGGCTAAAACCCAGGCCCGAGTATACACCTAGGATTAGCGTGGTCTCATGTGCCTTTCATGTTAGGTCAACATGTTTTGGGCAACGTGACATACCACAAGCCGGACGAGGTTCATTTGAGAGTGCTCTTCCTTTGTGGGGTATTCCACTCTGGTTGAGTCACCTCATCTGAGCTGTTGACTTTGGTGACCGTTCTTTCCCGGATCTTTGGTTTAGATGATCTTAAGAGAGCTGCAACGGCACACCCGAAAGGGCAAACCCGTTGAGTATCTTTGCCCGATTGTCGAGACCATTATCCGCCTTAGGATGACCTGATTAGAATTCACCTGTGAGGGGAGGGTTGATTCTTACAGATGCATGTCCTGATGGTGACTTTGATAGTGACTAATGGTTCCGTTGAGCAGAGTCCTATTTATAAGTCGGATTTATGGATTTATTTCTGAGACGCCGGAGTTCCGTCCGCGGTATTTATCAGTGGGGATCCGTTTATTTCAGGATTCCCTGGGCTGGTTCAGATGATTGTGTGGTTATCAGATCAGTGGTTCTCTGGTGATGATGGTGATGTATCTTTCAGTTCCGTTTATTTCGGAACTCCCAAGTCGGATTTGTGGTTACGTATTCCTTCAGATGGTGGTGATCAGTTCAGAGGATGTAACTCAGTGCAGCAGTTGATCAAATGACTTGGAGGATGGCACAATGCATTGCATTCATACATCAGCATCATTCACATTTTGCATTTACCTGCATCTAACTCATGTTTATCCATATGCAGGGACATTTTTGATTGAGATCCTGGTTGAG
This sequence comes from Lathyrus oleraceus, assembly GCF_024323335.1. NCBI lineage: Eukaryota > Viridiplantae > Streptophyta > Magnoliopsida > Fabales > Fabaceae > Lathyrus > Lathyrus oleraceus. The sequence goes on from NC_066584.1 coordinate 433,245,943, forward strand.
AGACTTCTTTGTTCCAGACATGAGGACCGGTTTGAAGGACGATGTTGTCTACAGTTTCTTCGACCCAGAGATTGGTGTGCTGAGAGATATGATAGCATTGATTACACCTGACCATGTGGGGATGTTCCGAGAGGCATACGGTGGTATTCTAAAGTCGGTTTTCAGGCTCACAGACAGTGATAGGAGCGCTATCTATACTCTTCTTCAGTTTTATGACCCGGGCTTAAGGTGTTTCGTTTTCCCGGATTACTTGTTGGGACCCTTGATGGAAGATTATGCTAGCATCCTGGGTATTTAGATCCGAGATTAGATTCCTTTCTGTGCCACTAGGGGAGAGCTTGATATCACTGAGATTTCTCGTGCTCTTTATTTGAGCCCAGAGGTGACAAAGGGGGGTTTGAAGGAGAAGGGAAAGCTGCCTGGTTTTCATTTGAGTTTCTTGGAGGCTAAAGCCAAGGAACATGCTGCTGCGGGTAATTGGAAGACTGTCTGTGCTTTGATTGCTGCGAGCATTTATGGGATCATCATGTTCCCTAACCAGAAGAACTTCGTGGACATTAATGCCATCCGGTTGTTTATGCAGAGGAATCCTATTCCTACCCTGGTTGGAGATGTGTATTACTCGGTCCATAATCGGAACGAGAAGCGGCGTGGGGGACTGATCAGATGTTGTGCTCAGCTGCTGTACAAGTGGTTCATGGGGTATTTGCCTTCCAGAGGTGCCTTTGCCTTTCTTGATCCTACTGTCAAGTGGTCATTCAGGCTGATGGGTTTGCGGGCCAAGGACATAGCTTGGACTCACAACGGTATGGCTGGACGAGATTTCATTTGTAGTTGTGGGAGTCTTCCCAATGTACCTCTTATAGGAGTTCAAGGTTGCATTAACTACAACCCGATTCTTCTTAGGAGACAGATGGGATTTGCTGTGGAGGGTTCTCCTCTTGGACGAGAGATTCAGGAGTCTTTCTACTTCCCGATCGAGGGCAATCAGTCAAGGTTAAGACAAGTGTTGGATGAGTGGCGTGATATTCAGAGGAAGGGCAAGGTTCCTTTTGGCAAGGTTAACAGCAGGTCTTTTCCTCCATTTGATGATTGGCTTAGGAAGAGGATTGAGCTCACATATCTACCATTTCCTGGAGGTGATCCTTGGTGTCCTTTGATTGAGGGTCCGCGTTCTTCTGTCAGCATGGAAGAATTCCTCGAGATGAAGAAGGCCACAGATCAGTTGCAAGCAGAGAAAACGGAATTGGAGATGAGTGTTGCTCGGATTCAGATGGCTAATCAGGAGATCAAAGGGAGAATGGAAGACCAGGATAAGAGGCATGCTCTTGTGGTGAAGCGCTTTGAGATGGATACCGCTTACTATGGCAAGGTCAGGCAAGCATTGGAGTCGTCTACAAGGGAGCACGACATTACCAAGGAGAAGCTAGCCAGAGCTTCAAAGGTCATTGAAGATGAGAAGAGAAGGCAAATCCTCGTGAGGGATCAGAGGGAAGACAGAGTCAGAGTCCTTATCGCTGAGTGGGAGGCAAAGCTGAAGATTAAGGAAACAGAGAATGTGAAGACTATCGCCGAGAGAGATCACTACATTGCTGAGAGAGATCATTACTTCAGATAGATGAAGATTCACCAGAAGGAGATAGGGAGATTGCAGCAGGAGAACACTGAGCTTAGGTTCGCGGTGAAATTTACCAAGATGGTAGATGATGCAGAGCCGTCTGTAGGACCTCCTTCAGTGTAGTCTTTTGTTGTCATTTGTGTGGATTACTGTCAGGCCTGTTGACGGAATTCATTTGCTTGTATTTTCTTTCCGATTCTGGAGAATTGTATTGATTTGTATCAGTCTTGATGTATGACTTTGGCACTTATTGTGCACTTTTGATATGCAATGGTTATTTTCATTCAGTGATTGGTCTTCAAGCTTTATTTGCTTTCCTGTATGCACTCACATGGCACACACGTGGTTGGGTGGTATCTTTGCTAAATCATATATCTCTGATCTGTATGATGAATCATGTGATGAATGTCAGAATATTGTCGCCGGATTATTATCTGTCTCGATGAAGCCAAGATCGAAAGACAGGGTGTCCCTCATATGGATAGACATTGCACTCATGCATTATCATAATAACTTGTTTTTTATTTTGCAGGTATTAGTTCTAACGTGCTTGATTGTTACAGGAATCATTGCTCGTGCTCGTAGAGTTGTACCCTTGCACACAACACGTCCACACAGATATTTCACCAGACGCAACACACCTAGGCTAATGGATCTACCCAATACAGATGTTCTCGAGCTGAAAGAGAAGATGAATGAGCTGATTAGCATCATGCAGGGGTTTGCTGTGGGCCAGAAAGCACTGGCTGATAAAGTTGAGAAGCTCGAGCGGGCTTCAGCTGCCAATAGTGGTGTCAATCTGGATGGTGTCTCTAACCAGGGTCTTGGTGGCTCTAGGGACGGTGGAAAGAGAACAACTGTGGGTGTAGTGAACAACAATGCTGGGGGTTTTGGAGTTGCCACAGGTGGTGGACCCGGTCAGATGGGCAATAATATGAAGGATAGTCTGTTCCCTCCGTTCTTTGGGGTTGAGGATGATATGGAGGAAGACAGAGAAGCTGATCAATTCTCCATGCATAATGAGCCGTTTGGTCAATACGGTGTCCAACCGCCAAACAAAGAAATTCAGTTGCTGGCAGAGAAGATTAGGGCTCTCGAAAGCTATGCCACTCCAGGGGTTGTGAATATGTCAAATATGGGGCTGGTTGAGGGGATTGTGATCCCACAGAAGTTCAAGGCGCCTGCATTTGATAAATATAATGGGAATTCCTGCCCGGAAACTAACCTTCAAGCTTTTGTCCGCAAGATTTCTGCGTACACTATGGATCAGAAGCTATGGATGTACTTCTTCCAGGACAGTCTGTCTGGAGGATCTTTGGAGTGGTACACCAAGCTAAAGTCTTCTGATATTAAGAATTGGCAGGATCTTGGTGATGCATTCTTTAAACAGTACCAATTTAACGCTGACATGGCTCCTAGCCGTACCCAGCTGCAGGGTATGTCTCAGAAGCCTAACGAGGGGTTTAAAGAGTATGCGCAAAGATGGAGGGAGTTGGCTGCCAGAGTTCAACCTCCATTGGTGGATAGGGAGATGTCGGACTTGTTCATGGGTACCCTTCAGGGGGCATTTGCTGAGAGGATGGTCGGATGTCCGGTCACCAACTTCGCCGATATTGTGGTGGCCGGGGAAAGAATAGAGAGTTGGCTGAAGTTGGGGAAAATCCAGGGTGGTAATGCTTCGTCATCAGGATCGAAGAAGCCCTTCGGAAATGGCCAGAGAAAGAAGGAGGGTGATACCGGTGCTGTATATACCTAGAGAGGACCAAGTAGGGATCGTTACTACCAGCACACTGCTGCGGTAACCATTCCTGCTGATAATCAGCCTGCACAACAGCAACAACAGCGACCGCAACAACAAAGACAGCCGTTTCAGCAGAGACCGCAGAGGGCCGAGTATCAAGTCAGAGGAAGAATGAATGACCGTCAATTCGATAGGCCACCTGTGACCTATTCTTTCTTGTTGAAGAAGCTGAAAGATCTGGGGTTGGTACAACTGAGAACTTTGGCTCCTTTGAGACCTGATCAGAGGCCAGCCTGTTTTGATGAGAACGCTAAATGTGAATTTCACTCGGGTGCACTTGGACACAACGTAGAAAACTGCAAAGCTTTTAAGCATGTGGTTCAGGACTTGGTGGATTCAAAGGCGATCAACTTTACTCCATCTCCCAATGTGAATGCTAATCCCATGCCCGCGCATGGCCAGATGGGGGTGAATGCAATCTCCGAGGAGAGCAGAATCGGGCTGTCAAGTGTGGATCAGTTGAAGACTCCTTTGTCTGAGGTCAAGAGGCAGTTGTTGTTGAATGGGGTCTTTCCGGGCTGTGGTGATTGCTGTGTTGCGTGCATTGTTGCTCTGAATGGGTGCATATCGTTGAGAGAGGTTGTCCAAGGGCTGATGGACGAAGGAAGTCTCCGGTTTGAGAAGGCTGGTTTGGGGAAGGAGGATGTCTCCACCATAACTATTTACTTCGACCCGGTTGATTTGTCAACTCTGGCTGAGGCGGCTCCAGTTACTATCACGGTACATGGGCCAATTCCTTATGACAAAGATGATGTCGTGCCGTGGCATTATGGTGGGGAAGTGTATTGCAATGGAGAGAAAGTGGAAGATCAGACTGCAAGTGAAACCACCATTTCAAAGGTGGATAATGCCGGACCCAGTGGTTTCACTCGTAGTGGAAGGTTGTTTGCTCCTGATACCTTGAGGGGTGGAGAAGGAGAAAAAGAAAAGAAAGAAAAGGCCGAGGCTTTAGCCAGGGCAAGAGGAAAACAAGTAGTGAATGAGGGTACTCGTGTAGTGACACCGGCGCCTGGTGGGCCGGAGAGAGAACTTGATGATGAAGCGGAGGAATTTTTAAGAATCATCAAGAAATATGAGTACAAGCTTGTTGACCATCTGCAGCAGACTCCATCCAAGATCTCGATCTTGTCGCTATTGCTGAGCTCTGAGGGGCATAGAGAGGCTTTGCTGAAGATTCTGAAGAGAGCCTATGTTCCTCAGGAGATAACGATTAATCAGTTGGAGACGGTGGTGTCTAATGTTCATGCCAGCCATGGGCTGGGTTTCACCGATATGGATCTGACTGTGGATGGGAGGAATCATAACCGGGCTTTACACATTGCGATGGAATGTAAAGGGGCCGTGCTTTCGCACGTGTTGGTTGATACCGGCTCCTCATTAAATGTGTTGCCAAAGAAGGCCTTGGCGAAGCTGAATTGTGAAGGGTTGATCCTGACGCCCACTGACCTGATAGTAAGGGCTTTCGATGGTTCAAAGCGGGCGGTGTTCGGAGAGGTTGAGCTCCCGGTGAAGATTGGCCCTGAGGTGTTTAAGTCATTATTCTATGTCATGGATATTCAGCCGGCATACAGTTGCCTGTTGGGTCGCCCGTGGATTCATGCTGCTGGGGCAGTGACTTCGACTTTGCACCAGAAACTCAAGTATATCTGGGATGGGCAGGTCGTCACCGTTTGTGGAGAAGAGGATATCTTCGTCAGCCACCTGTCATCGTTCAAGTACGTGGAAATGGACGGTGAGATATGGGAGACCCCGAGTCAAGCATTCGAAACCGTTAGGGTAGAGAATGCTCTTTTTGCCAAGGAAGAAGAGAAACCGTCCATTTCTTCGTATAAGCAGGCCGCTGAGGTGGTGAAGAGTGGGGAAGCTCCAGGTTGGGGGAAGATGATGGATATCTCCGCCAAGAAAGACCGCTTTGGAGTGGGTTATCAGCCGGGCCGAGGCTCGTCTGGACAAGGTAGAGGACGTCGTATGTCAGTCACAGTCACCAGTGCTGGAATGCTGGATCCAGATCACATCTGTATGGTGGATGAAGAAGTTGACAGCGACTGCGAGATTGATCGGTGGATAAAGCCGTGCTCACCAGGGATGGAAATCCAGAACTGGAAGGCTGAAAAGATCATCACTGTCACTATACTTGAAGAGTAATATTTTCTTGTTTTTCAATTTTATTTGCATGGAAGCCATACGTTTTGCCCGAAACGTAATGGTTCATTGTAAGGGCCACCTCATGTTTCATTTTGCAAATTTGCATCATAAATAAAAGGATGTTTTTTCAATTAAAAGCGGTGTTCCCTATTTTTCATTTATTTTTGCAGTTTAAAAACAAAAATAAAAATGGCAATGTTTTCATTTTTCTTTTCAATTTGTATCGCTCCGGTTCTAAAGCAATGCATGAATCAACATTCATGCAGATGCGATTTCTCGTCGGATCTCGTTGATAACAATCCTGTTACACCCTCATATGACTTCGACAATCCGATCTATCATGCCGAAGAAAAAGACGAAGATGATTGTGAACTGCCAGGGGAATTAGCCAGGTTGTTGAAACAAGAGGAGAAGGTGATTCAGCCGCATGAAGAGCAAGTTGAGATTGTGAATCTGGGTACCGACGAGGTCAGAAAAGAGGTGAAAGTTGGGGCTGCTTTGGAGACGAGTGTCAAGATCTTGTTGAAAGAGTATGTCGACATCTTTGCCTGGTCTTATCAAGATATGCCAGGGTTGGATACCGATATCGTTGTGCACAAGCTACCGTTGAGAGCGGATTGTCCTCCAGTGAAGCAGAAGTTGCGCAGAACTTGACCTGAGATGGCGATGAAAATTAAGGAGGAAGTACAGAAACAGTGGGATGCTGGTTTCCTAGCTGTCACTAATTATCCACCTTGGGTTGCGAACATTGTGCCGGTCCCGAAGAAAGATGGGAAGGTGAGAAAGTGTGTGGACTACCGGGATCTGAATAGAGCTAGCCCGAAGGATGATTTTCCGTTACCTCACATTGATGTGTTGGTAGATAATACAGCTCAATTCTCGGTGTTTTCCTTCATGGATGGCTTTTCTGGCTATAATCAAATCAAAATGTCGCCAGATGATATGGAGAAAACAACGTTCATCACACCATGGGGCACCTTTTGTTACAAGGTGATGCCATTTGGGCTCAAGAACGCCGGTGCTACTTATCAGAGAGCCATGGTGACTTTGTTTCATGATATGATTCATCATGAAATTGAATGCTATGTTGATGACATGATAGCAAAGTCCCAGACAGAAGAGGGGCATTTGGTAGATCTGGCCAAGTTGTTCGACCGGCTGAGACAGTTCAGACTGAGGTTGAATCCGAATAAGTGTACTTTCGGAGTGCGGTCCGGTAAATTGCTGGGGTTCATTGTAAGTGAAAAAGGAATCGAGGTTGATCCTGCTAAAGTAAAAGCAATAAGAGAAATGCCTGAACCGAGAACGGAGAAGGAGGTTCGTGGTTTCTTAGGTAGATTGAACTACATTTCACGGTTCATATCTCATCTAACAGCCACGTGTGAACCAATATTCAAGCTGTTGAGAAAAGATCAAACGGTCAGGTGGAATGATGATTGCCAAGCGACATTTGAAAAGATAAAAGAATATTTGCAGGAGCCTCCGATTCTGATGCCTCCTGTGGAGGGACGACCGTTAATCCTGTACTTGACGGTCCTCGAGGGGTCTATGGGGTGTGTATTGGGGCAGCATGACGAGTCTGGTCGAAAAGAGCATGCCATATACTACCTTAGCAAAAAGTTTACCGACTGTGAAACAAGATATTCACTGCTCGAGAAAACTTGATGTGCTTTGGCCTGGGCTGCTTGCCGACTGAGGCAGTATATGCTGGTTCATACCACTTTGTTGATTTCCAAGATGGATCCAATCAAGTACATTTTTGAGAAGCCAGCATTGACCGGACGGGTTGCGAGGTGGCAAATGATTTTGACAGAATATGATATACAGTATACCTCTCAGAAAGCAATCAAGGGGAGTGTATTGTCTGATTACCTCGCTCAGCAACCCATTGAGGATTATCAACCGATGAAGTTTGAATTCCCTGATGAGGACATCATGTTTCTCAAATCGAAAGATTGCGAGGAACCAATCCCAGAGGAGGGGCCTGACCCTGAATCCGAATGGATTCTGATGTTTGATGGGGCCGTTAACGTAAATGGTAGCGGTGTTGGTGCTGTTTTGGTTACGCCGAAAGGATCCCATATTCCTTTTGCTGCCCGGCTAACATTTGAGTGCACCAACAACGTGGCTGAATACAAAGCTTGTATCTTGGGGATTGAAGAGGCGATTGATCTGAGGATCAAGAACCTTGTTATATATGGAGATTCAGCTTTGGTGGTGAATCATGTTAACGGGAAATGGTATACGCATCAATCTCATTTAGTTCCATACCGGGATTATACGAGGAGATTGTTGACATTTTTCACCAAGGTGAAAATGCATCACGTGCCCAGAGAAGAGAACCCGTTGGCAGATGCTTTGGCTACTCTGGCTGCCTTGATAAAGGTGCAATGGTGGAATCAGTTCCCCAGTGTTGAGGTGGGACGTATGGATAGACCGGCTTATGTGTTTGCTGTTGATACAACGCCTGATGATGAGAAGCCGTGGTATTACGATATCAAGCGCTATCTGGAAACTCAAGAGTATCCTGAGGGAGCATCCAAGAAGGACCGAAAGACTCTGCGGAGGTTGGCTATGGTGTTCTACTTGAATAAGGATGGGGTTTTGTACAAGAGAAATTTCGATTGGGTCTTGCTCAGATGTGTTGATGATAAAGAAGCGAGCCAATTGATGAAAGAGGTTCACGAGGGGTCGTTCGGTACCCATGCCAGTGGGAATACAATGGTGAAGAAGCTGCTGAGGGCAGGTTATTACTGGATGACGATGGAGGCCCAATGTTTCAATTTCGTGCGGAAGTGTCATAAATGCCAGATTTATGCTGATAAGGTGCACGTGCCTCCAAATCCGTTGAGCTTAATGTCGTCTCCGTGGCCGTTTGCTATGTGGGGCATTGATATGATTGGGAAGATTGAGCCTACGGCTTCGAATGGGCATCGGTTCATATTAGTGGCTATTGATTACTTTACCAAGTGGGTGGAAGCAGCCTCTTATACGAACGTGACGAAGCAGGTCGCTGCCAGATTTCTCAAGAGAGACATCATTTGCAGATATGGGGTTCCCGAAAGAATCATTACTGATAATGGTTCTAATTTGAACAACAAGATGATGGCAGAACTGTGCCGGGAATTCAAGATCGAGCATCACAATTCTTCTCCTTATCGTCCGAAGATGAATGGGGCGGTTGAGGCAGCCAATAAGAATATAAAGAAGATTGTGCAAAAGATGGTCGTGACCTATAAGGATTGGCATGAGATGTTGCCGTTTGCATTGCATGGGTACTGAACTTCGGTACGTACATCTACTGGGGCAACGCCTTTCTCGTTGGTATATGGAATGGAAGCCGTGCTACCGGTTGAGGTTCAAATTCCCTCTTTGAGAGTCCTGATGGACGTGAAATTGCAAGAGGCTGAATGGGTAAGGACCCGGTACGAAGAGTTGAGCCTGATTGAGGAAAAGAAGCTGGCGGCCATCTGTCATGGGCAGTTATACCAGCAGCGGATGAAGCGTACATTTGACCGAAAGGTGCGACCTCGTGTGTATCACGTGGGTGATATGGTGCTGAAAAGGATCCTTCCTCCTCAAAACGATCGAAGGGGCAAATGGACACCCAATTATGAAGGTCCATTCGTGGTCAAGAAGGTTTTCTCTGGCGGAGCCTTGTTGCTAACGACCATGGATGGCGAGGATTTTCCATCCCCTGTGAATGCGGACGCAGTTAAAAAATACTTCGTATAAGAGACCCGCTGGACGAAAAGAATAAAATAGTCCAGGCAAAAATGGGCATATCGGCGAACCAAAAAAAATGATGAAAAGGATCGGGCAAAAGTTAGGGATAAAAAAGGAAAAAATGTACTCCCGGCAAGTCGAAAACCTGAAAAGGCGACTTGGGCAAAAAAGGGTATCCCGGTGGACTGAAAACCCGAAAGGGAGGTCCAGGCAAAAGAGGGATTGAAACGAACAACTGCGTCTGGCATGATCGTTTGCGCTTTGGATATGACACCAGGATAATCCCCGGTAGGGATCAGTTGGAGCGTCTTGTTCAGAAGGCAGAAAGCACGGAGAGTCTGAGGACATATGGGGTGTAACCGAGTTGGAACTCGATGAGATCGCGGTTTCACATTGCCATTAGGATAGATTTTTCCTTTTGTGCGCAATTACCTCTTTTCAGGAATTGCTTCCTTTGTATTGCTCAATTTGAGCCACACTTTTCCAATCCATAAAATGCATATTCAGTCGAATAATTTTGTTTTTGTTTTTCATTACCGCTTTGATTGCAAAAACATCCAAATATTTGTGATAAAGAATCGTTGCATTTTAAGACATACAGGTCCCTTCCAATGCATGCTTATAAGATTAAAAGCTTGAAATCTTATTCGGAAGGTTGAGTGACCCAAGTGTTGAAATCTTGACACGCCTGGGGCACGGTTTTATCTAACGATCTCTTTTGCAGGTGTTGTTAGATATTTTCACTCACTTGCAGGTTGTGATGTGGAAGCTTTTGACAAAAGATCCCCAAGGAGTCCGATCAGGGACAAGAGATTGAAGGAAGGTGAAAAGACGGCGGAAGGACGTACGACGATCCTGGATATTAATCAAGAAGACTCTTCAAAGTCTGAAGATTAGAAAGTCTGTATGAATCTAAGGAGTTCGCTCTCCGTAGAGTACGGAGTAGCCGGGAATACAAGGTGATGAATCAGAAAAGTCCAGACGAGTCTGGGAGTTCTCAAAATTGGAAAGCTGACAGTGGATTTAGACGGTGAATGTCCTGGTTCGACGAGTCGACGGGTGTTCAGTACCCGACTTTCCTGGTTTCCCCAAGTAGAGTCGGGATTGTTACCTCCTCAGCAGATTTGAGGTCTGTGTCTTCCCTAGCAGGGTCGGCATGGTTATCCCCCAGCGGGTTTGAGATCGGTGTTTCCTCAGCAACCGGGCCTGGAGGTTGCTATTTCCCAGTGGAGGTATCTATTGGTATTGGTTTCTCCAAGCAGAGTCGGGATTGTTATATCCCCAACAAGTCAGAGATTGTTGGTTTCCCCACAGAGTGCGTTGGTGGTTCTTTCCCCAGCGAAGTCCCCAAGTGGATCGGGTGCAGAGGAGTGTATTCCTGGTAAGGGTGGCCTATTTCCCAGCAGCAGTGTTATTCCCCAGCAGGGTGGAGATCGGAGTGTTGTCGAGTTCCTCAACAGAGTGCCTCGAGCTCCCCAGAAGAGTCCCTTGAGGGGGATACTTTTTATGCATTCATCATATAGATAAGCATAGCATATTGTATAATAAATCGCGTAGCATTTCCATGATTATGGAGCATTACGTTGAAAAAATCATGCATCATCATTGCAAGCATAGGCTAGTCTCGGACCGTGGTTATTTGTTTGAGAGGTGGTTTCGCCAGAGGGTGAAGATGTTACTCCAAGGAGTTTGGCATCGCGATTTTGAATTAACAGTGCTCCCCCAGTAGTGCGATATTGGAGGAAGAGTTTCTGTCGGGTGGGGATGGAATGATAATCCAAGAAGTTTCGGGGTTCAAAAAGAGAAAAAGAGAAAGAATAATCCCCAGCAAAACGCAAAAGTGTTCATTGGTTAGGGTTGAATAGAGAATAGCCGGTTCATGGCTTGTTATCCCTAGCATGGGTCGTTGTCACGTGCGCCGTCTCATGTATCACTGTTCCTTTCTGTTGATGCTGACAGGCATGGAAGTTTTCCGGTGCTCAGACCGAGGTGGGTATTCAGACCAAAGTTCCGATTTTCAGATCGAAGAAGTTTCCATCAATCAGGTTGAAGAACTTGTGGCACTCAGGCCGGTTTCCGATTTTCAGATCGAAGAAGTTTCCAACAATCAGGTTGAAGTACTTGTGGCATTCAGGCCAAGTTTCCGGTATTCAGACCGAGGTGGTGTTCAGACCAAAGTGGCGTTCAGGCCAGTCTTCCGGTGCTCAGACCGAGGTGGGTATTCAGACCCAAGTTTCCGATGTTCAGATCGAGGAAGCTTTCGAAGTTCAGATCGATGCAGCTTGTGGCATTCAGGCCAATTTTCCGGTATCCGGACCGAAGTGGTGTTCAGACCAAAGCGGCATTCAGGCCAGTTGTTGGGCATTCAGGCCAATCTCTCGGTATTCAGACCGATATCAATACTTTCATATTCTGATGTTCAGTATTCAGACTGATGAGCGGCGTTCAGGCCGTGGTTATTCCTGTGTTACCATTTGTTTTGGTATCCAGGTCAGCATGACTGTTTCGGTATTCAGGCCGACTTTCTCCGTACCAGACGGGTTCTTCTTTCGAGATTGCTTCTTTGCCGATTCTGACAGGCATTGTTGATTATTTTCCCATCAGAGTGCAAATTGTTCGTCTGTTCTTGGTATTCAATCACTCTTCACCCTGATCATCTGAAAGCCGAGGCTATTCATATCGACAGGTTCACAGTGGATTGAATAGGGGCAGCTGTAACACCTCAAAATTTGCCCTCTTCTCTTGGGACTAGCTTAACATATTGCATTTCATCTTGTAGGTCATTAGTCATTGCATTTTTGCATATCATGTGGCAACAATGAGCAAGTCATCCTCCTAGGTCTTTCTCAGAAGATGGAAAGGTTAAAAGATTCAAGCCTGAGGGTTTCATTGAATTGATCACTAGCCATCTGAGGGTTTGTGTTCCAATTTGGGTTTTTTGGTTCTTCAAGGAGATTGGTCATTATCTTGGTTGCAATGGTACATCACCATCATCATGGTCTTATCATCACCAAGAGGTTTATTATGCCTGATCAGCTTCCTTGGGATTAGGGTTTTGACCTCTGGTCAACCCTAATCAGTTGAATTGTGCCAATCAGGGTTTTGCAAGGAGATGAGGTTTTTCATGAGATGGGGATCATCATGTGGTTTCATAGAGCTTGTATAAGCTAGGGTTTCATCCTGGAGCCATTTCATCAGAAGATTGAGGCTCAAATTCATCTGTGCATAGCCAAGTCATCTATCAACTGAAAAAGTCAACCAAAAGTCAACTGATGGATTTGGAGGTGGGAAATGGTTAGAGAGGCTTCATTCATGTTCAAACAAGTCTCATTTGACATTTCAAACATCAACAATGAAGAATTTGAGGTCAGATGAAAAGTTTCCAAAAATAGTAAGTGACCTGTAATTTGAAATTGCCAAAAATGGAAAGGTTTTCTCCTCAAGATTACGTCATCAAAAATGCTTCAACTGAAATTTTGTCCAACATGAAAGTTGAATATCTTGCTCTCACCTTTCCAAAAAGTCCAAGAACATGAATTTCTCATGTATGGTTGAAGAGATATGGATCAATCATTGCCAAGTCAATTTGAATTTCACAAGTGCATAACTTTTGAACCATAAGGCCAATTGAAGTGGTTCTTTTTGCAACATTCTTGTTTTGACATGTACTATCCAATTCATGCATCACATATCATGCATTTCCATCACAAAAATTTTGGACTTTTCATTTGAATTTTGGAGGGAAAATCCAAATTCAAAAATTGTGCATAACTTTCACTTCCAATCATGTGCATTTGGCTTAAAACAGGTTTTGCAAGTGAATTAAGACAGATTTCGTGCACTGTAGCATTGGTCTTCATGCATATAGGGTGAATTGACAAATTTGCATAACACTTGGTTTTAGCTAATTCCAATTGCATTGCCTAATTGTGATTAAGAGTTTCATTAGTACAACATATATATAGCATAATCATAACAGAAATTGGATTAACACTTCATAATTTCCAGATCTAGATCCATTTGCATCATTCTCTTCATTTGGTTCTCTCACTTTTTCATCAAAATTCTCCATAAACCTTGCATTGTTCTTGATCAATCCTTGATCCACGAGCATAATTGGACATTTTTAGAAGCAAGATTCATCCATTTTCGAGCTAATTTGGAACTGTTGAAAGTTACATCCATTAATGGCAATTGAAGATTTGAGCAACATCAAGCACGATTGAGCATCAATTCTCCATCCATTCATTCATAGGAGCATTGGAGATTATCTGTTTTTGCTTTCCAGGACTTAAAACAACCAATTCCAGTTCTGCATTCTCTTGAAGGTCAGAATTCGACTTTCCTAATTCATAAAATTGTGATGTGCATGTTGTAGATCGTTCATCCCTGAGTATGCTGAGCTTTGTCTCATTGAATTTCATTAAGAAATGAACAAGATATGCTAGATCTAAGTTTTATGTATGAAACTTCCTTTGCTTGAATCGTTGCATGTGTGTAGAATTAGAGTAATATAATCCTTGATCCATGATGTATGTTGGAAGATCTATCCAATGGTGTACTTTTTATGAATTTCTGGACGATTTTGTTCTTGGCCTGGGAAGAACATGATGAACTGTATGAAGGTGCTGATGAACTCGTTCCCAGGCGCGCATAGATCCGTTAGGCTGAGTTTTTTAGGGTTTGCATGTGTTTGTGTGAATCGTTCCATGTATTGGTCCACGTTGCACTCACCTGGCGTTTTGATTGGAGGCCTCCCCGCGTTGACTACGTTGACTAGCCAGGGATTAAATGAAACGGCGCATTTCATCCCTTGGCGCCTAATCCATTTCAAATGATACCACTCTTCGATTCTGGCTTGCCACACTATTTCAATTGCATTTCATTTTATTTCATGTATTCCATTCATTCATGAACCATGCTTTCATATGTTTTTTTTATTTTTCATTCACTTAGAAAATTCATAACTCCATTAATATTAATCCAAATGGCCTGGGAATTTTTGCATATTGTTCCTCATGATGTCTAGTATTTTATGACTATTTTTCCAGAAATTGTGCACGGTTGGAATTTAATTTGGCTTAGGGATTGTTCATATGTGTGCTATCTTGTACCTTGCTTGCCAATTGCTTTGTGAAATGATGAGATTTTATCCAATGCTCTTGAAACTTTGCATGCTTAAACTAGACATCCTAATTGACATTTTGGGGTAGAGTTTGCATTTTTAGAATTTTTGGTTGTTGAGATATGCTCATGTTAATGTAGGTGTGACAATGTGTGTCACACCTTTGCTTGCTCAATTGGTTAATTTTCTTTGCCATGCCAAACAAATGTCAATTGATGTGATTTTTTGCATGATGCTTTGTCGGGATGTTAGGATTGATCATGAATTTTTGTGGAATTTTTGGATTCATTTCTGATTTTTTTGGTATTTTTCTTGCTGGATGATCATTTGTGGACTTTTGAATAGTCATGAACTTCAATGATTTGTGAAATGCTTATGCTTTATCATATGAACTTGAAATTTTGCGCATTGTTTCTAGACACTTTGAAGTTTATTGTGGCTTTGGTTTAAGGCATTTATCATGTTTGGATTCTGTTTTAGGCTTGTGCTAAGTTGATGCATCTAATTGTGCCCTATTTGAGCTTGTTTGTGCTTACCTTGCCTTATGGAATTTGATTACCATGCTTAAACTTGTCCAAATGCCTTGATTTTTGGTGTGTTGATCATGTGATGTGTTCTGTTTAGCCATGATTTTTCTTGAGATTTATTGAATCATTTTTGAATTGATGTGGATTTGTTCATTCTGTTGCCTCAATGTGGTTCCAACTTGCATGCCTTGCCATGATTGCTTTGTAAAATGAATTTGGTTGATGCTATTGACATGAGACCTTTTGGATTGTGTTATTAATTGATTGAGCTTGATTCATGTCAATTTTCATGTTCTGTTTTGAATTATTTCTCCCTCTTTGACCCTAGGCCTTGTCCTAGTGGTTTGTGCTTATGTTTGAGCTTTGTTTTCAGGATGAAAAGCATATGGTCATGAAGGAGATTGATTCACTTGCTTGAGTTGGATTATTTGAGCTTTGTTGACTAATCTTGAAGTTGTTTTATAGGTGGCTTTTAGCTCATTTGATTTGAGCTTGTGCATTGCACCTTGATGCATTGCTTGTTTGACTATTGTTTGACTATGTACAGTTAACTGTTGACTATTGGACTGTCTGTTTGACTTTTTGAGTTGTATACTGACTGAGTTAGATTGTTTTCAGGTACATTAGTTGCTTAAGTTCTTTGAACTTGCTTTTTCTGTTGCTTGGTTGCTTAACCATTTGAGGTATAATTCACTGACTTCATGTAGTCTGGAAGACCTGTCCTGTTACTTGGGCAGGCACCTGTCTGAAGCCCTCCTTAAGAGGCAATGCTTGTGTTTGTTTATCTTTGTGCCAAGCAGGAAAAGACCTTTGATAAGGCAATTGGCAGATAAAAGAGATGTGCAATCCATCTCCTGCTATTCAGTTGAGTCATCCCTTTGCTCACACACCTTGTGTTGATGCATTGTGGATATTAACCCAAGATCTATGTTGAGTCAGTCATATGTGGATAGAAGAGTTCCTGCTTTCTGAACTCCCACACCTTCTATTTGAGTCAAGCTCTCCCAGGCCAGGGATAAGAGCTGTGAGGCACACCCCTCACTTCCCATTTCATCTGCTTCACCCTAACTCTCAATGTTAGGGTTAAGAGCTAACTACACCCGATTCCAGTTGGCTTGTGTTTCACAGCCTAACCTTGTGTGAGCCCACTTTGTTTGTATATAGTGTGTGCTAATTGTGTGTGCTAATTGTGTGTATGTTTGCTTTGCTTTGCCTGTTTAGGATAGCTTGCTGCCTGTGCAAGTTAGATAGAAAACTCAACCTAGGACCATTGTGGAATGCATGATAACTATTAGGCTCGAGTCAGTCTCCCTTCTAGTTTGTCATTTCCCAGTCTCTGGTTAGGAGAAAGTTTCTCCCCTGTTCAGGGGAACTACGTTGCCCTGATCCTCATATCAGATGGGGTACGTAGGCAGGAGATCGTACGGGATCTCTCCGGGCACCCTTTCTCTTTTTTGTGTGTGTGTTTGTTTGACAGTTACTAGGCTCGAGTGCCAGACTCCTTAGTAACCTGTTGTTTGTTGATCCTTCTTGTGTGTGTTAGGATATGGACGTAAGACCAGCAATTGGCATTCCGTATCCTATTGTTGTGTGCTTGGAGTCTGATATAAGTCCAGCAATTGGCATTTGGTTTCCAGTGTGGGTTTGTTTGGTTCGGAGTCTGATGTAAGTCCAGCGATTGGCATTCGGTTTCCATGTTTGCCTGTTGTGCGTGTGTTTTGTTTCGGCGTGCGTGAGCCGAACTACGGTAGCTTTGATTCTCATTCCAGATGAGATACGTAGGCATAGGATGCGATATCCTAGCGAGCCCTTTCCCCTCTTATCCCACCTGTGTTGTTTCCGGTGTGTGTGTGATGTTTGTGAGCAACTTCTGTTTTAGCAACCTTATCCTTTCCTTTTGAGCGTGGATCCCGTCGAGTACGACGGATGCGTAGGGGTGCTAATACCTTCCCTTCGCATAACCGACTCCCGATCCCATCTCTCTTTGGTCGCGAGACCATGTCTTTTCCAGGTTTACTTCGAGCATTTCCTTTCCCTCTTTGGGATAAATAACGCACAGTGGCGGCTCTGTTTGTTTTGTTTTAGCCCGCCGGTTGTTTTTCGCGGATGCGACAATTGGCGACTCTTCATTTGGTTCTCTCACTTTTTCATCAAAATTCTCCATAAACCTTGCATTGTTCTTGATCAATCCTTGATCCATGAGCATAATTGGACATTTTTGGAAGCAAGATTCATCCATTTTCGAGCTAATTTGGAACTGTTGAAAGTTACATCCATTAATGACAATTGAAGATTTGAGCAACATCAAGCACGATTGAGCATTAATTCTCCATCCATTCATTCACAGGAGCATTGGAGATCATCTGTTTTTGCTTTCCAGGACTTAAAACAACCAATTCCAGTTCTGCATTCTCTTGAAGGTCAGAATTCGACTTTCCTAATTCATAAAATTGTGATGTGCATGTTGTAGATCGTTCATCCCTGAGTATGCTGAGCTTTGTCTCATTGAATTTCATTAAGAAATAAACAAGATATGCTAGATCTAAGTTTTATGTATGAAACTTCCTTTGCTTGAATCGTTGCACGTGTGTAGAATTAGAGTAATATAATCCTTGATCCATGATGTACGTTGGAAGATCTATCCAATGGTGTACTTTTTATGAATTTCTGGACGATTTTGTTCTTGGCCTGGGAAGAACATGATGAACTGTATGAAGGTGCTGATGAAATCGTTCCCAGGCGCGCATAGATTCGTTAGGCTGAGTTTTTTAGGGTTTGCATGTGTTTGTGTGAATCGTTCCATGTATTGGTCCACGTTGCACTCACCTGGCGTTTTGATTGGTGGCCTCCCCGCGTTGACTACGTTGACTAGCCAGGGATTAAATGAAACGACGCGTTTCATCCCTTGGCGCCTGATCCATTTCAAATGATACCACTCTTCGATTCTGGCTTGCCACACTATTTCAATTGCATTTCATTTTATTTCATGTATTCCATTCATTCATGAACCATGCTTTCATATGTTTTTTTTATTTTTCATTCACTTAGAAAATTCATAACTCCATGAATATTAATCCAAATGGCCTGGGAATTTTTGCATGTTGTTCCTCATGATGTCTAGTATTTTATGACTATTTTTCCAGAAATTGTGCACGGTTGGAATTTAATTTGGCTTAGGGATTGTTCATATGTGTGCTATCTTGTACCTTGCTTGCCAATTGCTTTATGAAATGATGAGATTTTATCCAATGCTCTTGAAACTTTGCATGCTTAAACTAGACATCCTAATTGACATTTTGGTGTAGAGTTTGCATTTTTAGCATTTCTGGTTGTTGAGATATGCTCATGTTAATGTAGGTGTGACAATGTGTGTCACACCTTTGCTTGCTCAATTTGTTGATTTTCTTTGCCATGCCAAACAAATGTCAATTGATGTGATTTTTTGCATGATGCTTCTTCTGGATGTTAGGATTGATAATGAATGTTTGTGGAATTTTTGGATTCATTTCTGATTTGTTTGGTATTTTTCTTGCTGGATGATCATTTGTGGACTTTTGAATAGTCATGAACTTCAATGATTTGTGAAATGCTTATGCTTTATCATATGAACTTGAAATTTTGCACATTGTTTCTAGACACTTTGAAGTTTATTGTGGATTTGGTTTGAGGCATTTATCATGTTTGGATTCTGTTTTAGGCTTATGCTAAGTTGATGCATCTAATTGTGCCCTATTTGAGCTTGTTTGTGCTTACCTTGCCTTATGGAATTTGATTACCATGCTTAAACTTGTCCAAATGCCTTGATTTTTGGTGTGTTGATCATGTGATGTGTTCTGTTTAGCCATGGTTTTTCTTGAGATTTATTGAATCATTTTTGTATTGATGTGGATTTGTTCATTTTGTTGCCTCAATGTGGTTCCAACTTGCAAGCCTTGCCATGATTGCTTTGTGAAATGAATTTGGTTGATGCTATTGACATGAGACCTTTTGGATTGTGTTCTTAATTGATTGAGCTTGATTCATGTCAATTTTCATGTTCTGTTTTGAATTATTTCTCCCTCTTTGACCCTAGGCCTTGTCCTAGTGGTTTGTGCTTATGTTTGAGCTTTGTTTTCAGGATGAAAAGCATATGGTCACGAAGGAGATTGATTCACTTGCTTGAGTTGGATTATTTGAGCTTTGTTGACTAATCTTGAAGTTGTTTTGTAGGTGGCTTTTAGCTCATTTGATTTGAGCTTGTGCATTGCACCTTGATGCATTGCTTGTTTGACTATTGTTTGACTATGTACAGTTAACTGTTGACTATTGGACTGTCTGTTTGACTTTTTGAGTTGTATACTGATTGAGTTAGATTGTTTTCAGGTACATTAGTTGCTTAAGTTCTTTGAACTTGCTTTTGTTGTTGCTTGGTTGCTTAACCAATTGAGGTATAATTCACTGACTTCATGTAGTCTGGAAGACCTGTCCTGTTACTTGGGCAGGCACCTGTCTGAAGCCCTCCTTAAGAGGCAATGCTTGTGTTTGTTTATGTTTGTGCCAAGCAGGAAAAGACCTTTGATAAGGCAATTGGCAGATAAAAGAGATGTGCAATCCATCTCCTGCTATTCAGTTGAGTCATCCCTTTGCTCACACACCTTGTGTTGATGCATTGTGGATATTAACCCAAGATCTATGTTGAGTCAGTCATATGTGGATAGAAGAGTTCCTGCTTTCTGAACTCCCACACCTTCTATTTGAGTCAAGCTCTCCCAGGCCAGGGATAAGAGCTGTGAGGTCTTACCCTCACTTCCCATTTCATCTGCTTCACCCTAACTCTCAATGTTAGGGTTAAGAGCTAACTACACCCGATTCCAGTTGGCTTGTGTTTCACAGCCTAACCTTGTGTGAGTCCACTTTGTTTGTATATAGTGTGTGCTAATTGTGTGTATGTTTGCTTTGCTTATGCTGATTAGGATAGCTTGCTGCCTGTGTAAGTTAGATAGAAACCTCAACCTAGGACCATTGCGGATTACATGATAACTATTAGGCTCGAGTCAGTCTCCCTTATAGTTTGTCATTTCCCAGTCTCTAGTTAGGAGGAGGTTTCTCCCCTGTTCAGGGGAACTACGTTGCCCTGATCCTCATACCAGGTGAGGTACGTAGGCAGGAGATCGTACGAGATCTCTTCGGGCACCCTTTTTTTCTTTTTGTGTGTGTTTGCTTGACAGTTGCTAGGCTCGAGTGCCAGACTCCTTAGTAACTTGTTGCTTGGTTAACCCTCTTGTACGATAGGAGATGGATGTAAGCCCAGCGATTGGCATTCCGTATCCTATTGGCGTTTGTTTGTGTGGAGTCTGACGTAAGTTCAGCGATTGGCAGTTGGTTTCCTGTGTGTGTTTGTTGGTTCGGAGTCTGATGTAAGTCCAACGATTGGCATTCGGTTTCCATGTTTGCCTGTTTGTGTGTTTGTTTTGACGTCTCAGCGTCTGTGCGTGTGTTTTGTTTCGGCGTGCGTGAGCCGAACTACGGTAACTCTAATTCTCATTCCAGATGAGATACGTAGGCATAGGATGTGATGTCCTAGCGAGCCCTTTCCCCTCTTCTCCCACCTGTGTTGTTTCCAGTGTGTGTGTGTGATGTTTGTGAGCAGTTTTAGCAACCTTATTCTTTCCTTTTGAGCGTGGATCCCGTCGAGTACGACGAATGCATAGGGGTGCTAATACCTTCCCTTCGCATAACCGACTCCCGATCCCATCTCTCTTTGGTCGCGAGACCATGTCTTTTCCAGGTTTACTTCGAGCGTTTCCTTTCCCTCTTTGGGATAAATAACGCACGGTGGCGGCTCTGTTTGTTTTTGTTTTAGCCCGCCGGTTGTTTTTCGCGGATGCGACAGTTGCTAGCAACATGGTCTGCATACATACAAAGTAATAAGGTGTCTAAGGGGTCTCTTGAAAAAACATTAGGATCGACAACAATAGGTTGGACTTCTAGGGATTTTGGGAGAGCAACGGGTTGATCTCCGGGAGGAGGATTTCGGAGATACTGGAACTCTGAAAGATGATGCTCCTACATCAAGTGAAGTGACACCAATGTCTAGACGAGAGGGTTTAGTTTTTTTGCCTCTGAACGAAATCATGTTGATCCATTCTATCATGTCTCAATATTTCTTGGTTATCTGACATTATACCTTTAATAAAACCAATAAAATAATATCATAATCAAATAATTCAAACCCAATGGACAAAACAGGAAAAATCAAACAACCTATGCATATCAAGAAAATCCAGAAGTTAACTTCCGTACCCTGCAAAACTAGAAAAACACAGAACATAAACAGACAAAGTCCCCACGCTCTAAACTTGAAAATATTTATATGCATGCATCCGAAATTAATCCATTATGATTTTAGCTACAACCTAATGAACCATAAACAACATATTTAGGTAATGCATTCATCACAAAAAAAAGAACGAATAAAAATCTTATCAAATTTTGAGAAAGCTTGAAAAATGAGAAACCTAGATTAAATAGAGTGGAGTAGAGGTTGAGTGATGTCCCGGGCTTGAATGCATTGCAGTAGAAGTAACGAGAAAGCTTGAAAAATGATTTAAAAATGGAGTTTTCTCACAAGTTCTATTTTGAGTTATAAGTAAACTTTCTAAAATAAAGAAGGAATAAGGAAGGTGTGATGCATTATATAAACCAAACTTGTTCGGACATTAACCTTCATATAAAATATGGACATTAACCTCCATAAAATATATGGACATTAGCCTCCGAATTGTTTCAACTATGTTCCTTGATCTGAATTTGAGGCTAAACCTTGGTTGCATTTTTGGTGTATTCAGAAGTTAAGTTCCAAATTTTAGAAGCATTATTAATTTTTCACTAGAGTGAGGGATAAACACTAAAGGAACAAAGAGTAATTCCCAACTTTTGTATGCACTATTCGCCAATCCGATTGAAAATAGTGATCATAAGATATTAAATTTTAAATGTCTTCATATTTTAGAAAACTTAAGTCCCTAATACGCGGGCCTTTGAATTCATTCTCATTTTAGAAGATTTAATTCCCTAATACATGGAGATTTTATCCTGATACTCATGTGAAGGTGAGAAAAACATAAGAAGGGGGATTTGAACTGTGTTGGATTTTCTCCTTTAGTGTTTTTACTCTTCTGCTTCAGATTGATCTTAATCAGATTCTAAACACTTAGTTTAGAGTTTGAATCATAATTACCAGGTTTGCTTCTGAAAGTCCTTATCAGATTCTGAACCAGAATCTGACACAGAGTTCCAAAGTTGACACCAGAATGATAAGACATGAAACAAGAAAGTAAAAGTAAACACACACATCAATTATCCTGGTTCCACTTATAACTTCAGAGTAGTTCAATCCCTTTGTACTTTCAAGATATTTTTACTATAACCAACAAGATTACAAATGTTCAAGCACCAAACAAGAGACTTTTGTGAAGACAAGCTTCTCAAAGTATTTGATGAAGACATGCTCTTCAAGAAAATGTGCATCGCAAAAAGAATGGTTCCAGACTCAAACACAAGTCAAGCTTCACTTATAAAATAATTTCAAGTCTTGAAGATTTCTATTGAATTGATCAAATTATTAAGGTATAAAGTTCTCAACCTCTCTATGTTCATTAAAGTGCTCAAGAGTCTCATTCATACATGTCATGTTTCATTTAGGCCTCTTAAATATTTTCATTTGGCCTTACAATTCATTTTCAACTGCATTTGGTCATTCTGCCTTGATGGTAATCGATTATCAGGTTTGAAGTAACCGATTACCAGTTGTTTGCATTGCCTTTTGCGACAATTTTTGTAGTAGGTAATCGATTACCATATTTTGGGTAATCGATTACATGGTGAAAATTTTCAAATTTTTTAATGTTGGTTCAGGTGTAACTGATTACACCATCTTGGGTAACCGATTACCACTGAACCAATGGTAGAAATAAATGCATTTTTTCATGAAAACATTTTCTGAATTATGTTCTTGAATCATGACATCCATTCATGAATTATGACCATTTAGAAAGGTGTCTAAGGGTTATATATACCACATATTTTCAGAATTTGAATACACCTCCTTCACACTAATATTTAGAACAATTTTTCTCTTCATTTTTTCAAATTTTCTCAAGTGTTCTTGATTAAATTTTCTGGTGAAACTTTCTACACAGAATTTTCAATATACATTCATATAGTTCCATCCATACCATTCTTAGAGCACTTTTATGTCATAAAGAGAATTAATTTCTTAAAAGGAGAAGATCAATCAATAGATTTATATATTCTTCCATCTTTCAAAAACTTGTAAAAACTCATATTGTTCTTGTTATCCTTGTTGTCTAGGACTGTTGGAAACAAGAGGTTCATTAAAGGGAGTGTTGTTCTCTTTTTGAACTTAGTGAAAAATCCAAGAGGATTGTTCTTGGTGTTCTTGTTAGAGGATGTATAAAAAGTATAGGTTCTCTTGTCCATAAGATCTAACAATAATAATATCTCTTACATGTGGTAAGGGGACTAGAGTACTCTCGGATTGTGAGGGGAACCAGTATATGTCTCAGTGTTCTTTACTTTCCACACTTTACCATTTCATGCATAACCTAACCAGAAAAGAAAGAACGAGTTTTCATAAAACCGGAAAAAGTTTTCAAAGAACCTAATTCACCCCTCCTCTTAGGTGCATACTCAACTTACATTTGATATCAGAGCAGGTTGTTGGTAACTTGCTCCTTAGATCCAGAAGATGGCTTTCGCAAGCGCAAACCTGATTTGCAAAAATGGTGGTAGTAGCAACAAATCCCCTCTATTTTTGGAGAATATTTTGACTTCTGGAAAATACGCATGAAAACACATTAAGAAGCACAAGGAGATGGTATATGGGAAACCCTTGAAAATGGTCCGCATAATCCAATTAGTATGGTCAATGGTGTTGGCACTCCTAAGGTTAAAAGTTCCTATGATGAAGACAATAAGAAAATAATACTTAATGAAAAGAAAGCTATAAATATTCTTCAAAGGGCATCAAGTATGGATGAGTTCTTCTGTATATCTCTATGTAAATCGACAAAAGAAATATGGGACACTTTGATGGAGACTCACGAAAGAACCGCTGAAGTTAAAAGATCCAGATTAAACACATTGAGTCAAGAATATGAAATGTTCAGAATGCAGCCCGGAGAATCCATTGTTGCATTGCAAAAAAGATTTGTTCACTTAGAGAATCATTTAATTTCTCTCGGAAAGGCCTTTACAAATGACGATCTCAAACTTAAAGTGCTAAGATCCTTGACTAGAGAATGCAACCAAAAGTAACGGCTATATCGGAGAAGAAAAGTCTTTCTACCATGACGTCCACATCATTATTCAGAAAACTCCAAGAACATGAACTTGAACTTGGAAGACTTGAAAAGCATGAAAGTCAAGAGAATAAATCCAAAGGCATTGCTTTGAAAGTAGACTCAAAGGAAGATAAAGATGATGGCACATCGAAGGAAGATAAAAATTTCATGCTCCTTGTTAAAAGGCTTGGTAAGTTTTTTGGTAAAAATGACAAATCCTTTTATGCAAAAAGAAATTAACATTTCAGGAAAAGGGAGGCTTCCATATCTACACAAGATGTCACATGCTATGAATGTGGAAAGCAAGGTCATATAAAGTAGGATTGTCCGAAACTCTCCAAGAAAGGTGGCTTTAAAGGAAAGAAGGAATTCAAGAATAAAAAGGCGTATGTTGCATGGGAAGATAATGAAATAAGTTCTTCATCCGGATCGGAAAGAGACGAATGTGCAAATCTAGCATTAATGACTTCACAACATTCCGATGATGAAGAAGATGAATGCTTGATTGAAGATGAAGTCACCAATGAGGTAAAACTCAAAGGTAAAAGAATCAATAATATATTTATGATTTCCCTTGATGATTTGTCTTTGAAAGTAAAATGTCCCATGGTGAACAACAATGACACATGGTTATGGCATAAGAGAATTACTCACATTCATATGGAACACTTGAATAAACTAGTCAAGCATGATCTTGTCATTGGATTGCCTAAGATAAAGTTTTTCAAAGATATATTATGTGATGCATGTCAAAAGGGAAAGCAAACCAAATCAACTTTCAAACCTAAGAATATGGTGTCCACTTCAAGGCCACTACAATTGTTGCATATGGACTTATTTGGTCCATCAAGAACAAGAAGCTTTGGAGGTAATGTATACGCTTTAGTTATTGTTGATGATTTATCTAGATATACTTGGACATTTTTTAGTGCAGAAAAGTGATGCATTCAAGGCGTTCAATAAGTATGCAAGGCAAATCCAAAATGAGAAATCACTAAAAATTGCCTCCATAAGAAACAACCATGGCGGAGATTCCAAAACGCCTCTTTCGACGAATTTTGAGAAGAACATGGATCTTTCACAATTTATCGGCACCAAGGACTCCTCAACAAAATGGAGTGGTGGAGAGAAAGAATAAGTCACTCGTGGAACTTGCAAGTACAATGCTCAGCGACTCAAATCTTCCAAAATATTTTTTGGCGGATGTTGTAAGCACGACATGCTATGTAAGTAATAGAGTTATTATAAGACCTATTTTGAAAAATACTCCTTATGAACTTTTCAAAGAAAGGAAACCATAAATTGCTTATTTTCACATTTTTAGATGCAAATGCTTTGTCTTAAACAATGACAAAGACAACCTCGGTAAGTTTGATGAAAAGTTGGATGAAGGTATTTTTCTTGGCTATTCTCTCTCTAGTAAAGCATATAGAATTTATAATAAATGAACCTTAACTACTGAAGAATCTATGCATGTTTCTTTCAATGAAACTAACCCTCCAAGGAGGATGCTGTTTTGTGTGATGATGATGATATTGTAGATGTTCCTCAAGAAGATACTTCCAAAGGCAACAATGATAATCAAACGGAACATCATGAAGAACCAATTCAACAAGAGTCAAATGATAATAATCTACCTAAAGAATGAAGAACTCATAGAGATCATCCAATTGATAAAGCCATCGGTGATATTAGTCAACATGTTGCAACAAGATTAAATCTCAAAGATGCATGCTTGAATATGGCGTTTGTTTCATAAATTGAACCTTCCAAAGTTGATGAAGCCTTAGGAGACAACCGATCGATAGTTGCAATGCAAGAAGAGTTAAACCAATTCAAAAGGAATCAAGTTTGGGAACTTGTCCCTAGGCCAAGTGGTAAACACATCATAGGTATCAAATGGGTGTTTAAGAATAAGCTTGATGAGAATGGTATAATTGTTCGAAACAAAGCAAGGTTGGTGGCCCAAGGATACAATCAAGAGGAAGGAATTGATTTTGAAGAAACGTTCGCTCCGGTTGCAAGGTTAGAAGCTATCTGTTTATTACTTGCTTATGCTTGTTTATTAAATTTTGAGTTATTCCAAATGGATGTCAAAAGCGCCTTTTTGAATGACTACATCAATGAAGAAGTCTATGTCAAACAACCCCCGGGCTTTGAAGACTTCAAGAATCCTTCATATGTCTTCAAGTTGAAGAAAGCTCTTTATGGCTTAAAACAAGCACCAAGGGCGTGGTATGATTGACTTAGCAACTTTCTTTATGAAAGAGGATTTGAAAAAGGTAAAGTTAACAAGACCTTGTTTATTAATAAAATAAAAGGTAACACTTTATTGGTTCAAGTCTATGTTGACGACATCATATTCGGCTCAATAAACAAAGAAATGTGTGAAGAATTTCCATTGATGATGCAAGGAGAATTCGAGATGTCCATGATGGGTAATATGAACTATTTTCTTGGACTCCAAATTAAGAAACTAAAGGATGACATCTTCATCAACCAATCAAAGTGAAGGAGAATTGCCATCCAAGGCGCAGTGGAATTTAAAAATTTCTCCATTTAGTGATCCTTACGAATGGGCATGATCAGTGATAGAATCGTTACCTCTTGTGGCGATTCAAACCTTTGGTGCAGATCTCTTGTAACGATCAAAACCTTGGATACAAATCCACGGAGCGATCACGAACATTGAACAATGACAACGTCTCTACTCAGTCCACATGAACGGGTTCCTTCAATCTCAGTGCTAGCTGGTACGAATGAAGGCTTTGAGTGAGAGAGAGAGGAAAACGAAATTCCAAGTCTTCACTTGAGTTTTAGTCTGAGTGACAATGCTTCTACCCAAGGGTTCTATTTATAGAACCACATGTGTGGGCTTCAAGCTAAAAAGCCCACTTAAGTGTATTTTGGCCCATATCTCATAATATGCCAAAATCACTTAAGTATTTGGTACCTTACCATATTTCGTATTCTACTTAAGTACACCGTAGCTTACGATGTTCCTTAGTTGCTCTATCTCTCATCAATCCGTCCTTTGTGTGTGACCCTGTAGGTTTTCGTGATGTTGGCAATTATATTAAATCACACATTTAACATAATAAACAGTGAGCGGTATCTAGCAACACATCACTGCTACCCAAGACACGAAAATGTCATGTGATCTGACAAAACCTCCTGTGATAATAATTATGTGTATAATTACCCCTTTACCCTTATGTCTATATTAAACACGAGGTATAGACCGTGTCATCCTTGTCCAGTTCAATATTGGGCCCATAGACATTTATCCTGTTACGCAGGATGGGCAAATTCCATCTAGGTCACTCATGTCCCTCAGCATGCTTCGTGGAGTACCCATCAACTGTCTTTATGGTTATCCAGTTACGGACAACGTTGGATCAGCAATAAAGCACTCGACTCTACATCTAGGATCCATAGTGGTTTCAGGTCGAAGAGTGGTATACACCATTATCACCATGAGAATAACTTATGACACTTTGCATAACTTTCTATATAGTATTCTCATAGCGGGTCAATCCGGTATAAATATTACTCTTAATATTCATACCTATGTTTAAGACTTGATAACTCTTTATCCATGATCCATGAGATGTGATCATCAGTCTACAAACACAATAGTCTTAATGCTTTAATGTTATCCCACTTCACAATAAAGCTCGACTACGGATACTTTAAGAATAGTGTCCTTATGTTTAATGTGATCTCATGATTAAGTCATACTTGATACATTAAACGGACTAGCTATTCTAGGGACTTTATTAATCAAACATAATAAAGAAAAAGCCTTTTATTAATTAATAAATATTTCGATACAAGTACCAAAAATATTGGCCTCTAGGGCTTACACCAACACAAAGTACTAAAAAGAGTTGTTGAAAAGATTCGACATGGATAGTTGCAAGGAAATGTCTACTCCAATGGGATCCGAAACTTATGTTGATCAAGATGAATCAAGTGCTTCGATTGATATCACAAAATATCGAGGCATGATTGGTTCCTTACCATATTTAACGGCAAGTCGTCCTGATATAATGTTTAGTGTGTGTCTTTGTGCGCAGTTTCAAGTCAATCCAAAGGAATCACATCTCACAGCTGTTAAAAGGACCATGAAGTATCTCAAAGGAACGATGAATGTCGGCATATGGTATCCAAAAGGTAGTATATGTGATTTATTTGGATATTCTGACTCGGATTATGCAGGTTAAAAAATTGATAGAAAAAGTACAAGTGGAACATGTCACATTCTAGGAAATGCATTAGTTTCTCCGGCGTGTAAGAAACAAGCATGTGTTGCTCTTAGCACCGAATAAGTAGAATACATAGCAGCAAGAAGTTGTTGTACTCAGATTCTATGGCTAAAGCAACAACTGAGTGATTTTGGACTAAATCTTGGATGCATACCACTTTGATGCGACAACACAAGTGCAATAAATATAACAAAGAATCCAGTCATGCATTCTCGTACTAAACACATAGATATTCGACATCACTTCTTACGTGATCATGTGTAATTGTTGGTGTCTTAAAATTAATTGCATGCTAATCCTGGTGAATATTCTGTTTTTTTATTGAGGTAATCGGTTACCCCTTATTCAGTAATCGATTACGTGCCTGCTTGTGTGACTCATTGCTGCATTTTTGCATAGTGTAACCGATTACACCTCTCAGGGTAATCGATTACACCTGAACATTTTCCAAATTTTTTATTTTTATTAAATGTGTGTTATTTGTTTATGTGTTCATATTATATATTGTATTATAATACAACATATGGTTGTTCATTTTTTAGTCTTTCCCATCCTTTTTGCTAATGACAAAGGGGGAGAAGATATATTTGGTTGTTGTATGTTTCTCTAACAATGCAGCTAGCAATTACTTTAAAAATTCTCTCAATCATGATCATCAAGCTATGGATAAGCTAGAGATCAATAAAACCAGAGTCGCCACTATACTTTTATTGTTTCCAAGAGAAAAGGGAAAAGTACGAACAAAACCCAAAATTAAGAAGTTTTCAAATCAAAACTAATAAAATTCCAGAGATTACAGGTAAGGGGGTTGGTTACACAGAGGAAAGGTGTTAGCACCCAAAGTGTCTTAGGTACTCCTAGGGAGCCCTTTTTTGTGTGCATATGTATTTTGTACAAATGGATTTATACAAATGGAGGGATGAGAAAAGAATTCATTGATTATATTTTTGTGTTTGACAAGACCTTCGGACTTGTGCCTACGTACCAACATAAAAATGAGGGATCAAAACCTCGTAGTTCGTGATACAAATTTCAAAGTGGATGCGTTGCTTTTAACAAAAATTAAGTTTAAAAGGCACAAAGGCCTAAAAATGGTTTGAATGAGTTAGTTCTTTTTGGATTTTTGAAAGTTTAAGTCAAGTATAATTAAGTTTATTTACAAGTTTGATTAAGAAAAGAAGTTTTAAAAATACGATGGCATAAGGTCAAAGTTTCTAGTTTGCAAAGTGGTCAAAGTTTAGGACAAAATAAGTTCAATCAAAGAAGATTTTTAAAAGGAGGGAGAGATTTTGAAATTAAAGAAATGGGGAGGAGATGAAGAGACAAATCTTATGCACAAAATTAAAAGTTAAGAGTTGAAAAGATCCGACCAATGGGTAGCAATCCAATAAACAAGTATGTCATATAGAAACCCAAATTCCCTTGGACATTTAGAATCAAGCAACACATAAATGCACAATTATATCAATCTTGAAGAGCAAGGCATTAAATAAAGATAACCACATCCAAGCTTAGCCACTCCATGATCTTCTTCAAATTAAGCCCATGTAACAGATGAATTCCACAAGTCACAGGTTCAAAATAACAGCTTCACAATAATCATATTGTAGATGAAATTAAAAGGGATCTTCAAAGGTGTAGCAAATGAAGTTTCAAATTGCAAGCACTTGGTTTCTCAAAAGTTGGCATTGGCCAAGTCCTTTAGCATAGGGAGGTCGCCTAAATTCTAAGTCCAATTTGTCCAAGATCAAGTCAACAGTCCACACAAAAGTTTTTTAGGGTTTTTGTTGTTATTATGTACATTAATGGTCAAGGACCACACAAACAAACAAAATATACACAAACAAGATATATCACACAATATGGTCCAAATGGACAAAGTGAAAATTGCATTAACATAAACAATTAGAATGGTATGAATAATGGCAAATGAATAAAGACTAAAATTAAATTGCATTAAAGTAAATGGCTTGAAATTAAATGTTAGTTGTTAATGTGTTAGAAGTTAGTATTGTTTTGCTTTCGCTTTTCATTTTTAAGTCATTCTTTGGAGAACACTCAACCCACTTATCATAAGCATGGATCCTTGAACCAAGACATCTTCCAAAGGAAGGAAAAAAAGGCCAAGTTTCCATACAATACCATGAAAGAGGGGAGACTTACAATCTCACTAACTAGAATGCTATGCCTTTTGTATCAAAATTTAGCGCTATGTTAAGCAATCGTAATTGGACTTATGTAGAAGTCACAACTATTTGAGGTCGGGCGATATAATTTTGGTGTTAATGCATGTTAGAGACATAGTATAATGGACTATGCTCATGAAACATACCACACACAAAAAGAATAGGATTTTGCAATCAACTAGCCTTAGGATTTAGAGATATCATCGGCCAAATGAGATGAATGCATAAAGAAGGGGGAAGTAGATGAAGAGGGAGGTGAATGGATCAAAATTCAAATTGGCCAAAGGAGGATTTTTAGCAAATTAATATCATTCATTCATTTTGGGAGATGGAATGTACATTCCATCAATCCCCTAAATCCAATGATATTAACTCAACAAAGTTAAATCAACCTTGACCAAGGCCCAACAACAAGAGTCAAACTAGCACAAATCATCCCAAGAGGTCAACACAATTATTTGACATTTATTCAAGTTAAAAATACTAAAATAAGGCATTTAAATCAAATATGGTTTGTCAAAATCCTAAAACCTCATCAAAACACCAAATAAATGACCATGAGATTTATCATAGGTCAAACTAGGTCAAAGGACCTTGGAGAAAAAGTTTCAGAAGTTTTAAAGACTTAAAAGTATTTTTAAAGAATTAAAAATATTCACAAAATCAATTAAATCATGACAAATAGTAACAATGATCCAAAAAATAATTTTAATTCAAAATTTGAAAGAGGAAATTTTTTGAAATTTTTTGAAATTTTTTGGTGAAACTCTCATATTTTTTGGATCAATATTAAAATTAATATGAATTAATGAAAATAAAACAAATTAAATGAAATTCAAATAATCAGAAAAAACGTGAGCCACTTGATCTCCCTCATTAACTGAGGTGGCAGATCAAGTGGACACAAACGCGCGTTCCATGATGGAACCTAATCAGCGCGCCACACGTGTGGTAATCAAAACCAACGCCTAAGATTAAAACAATTTGAATGGATCCTGTGGCTGGGAGACGTGCCAACACACCGCCGGAGCCAGAGCTCCGGTCTTCTTCTCCGGTGGACCTCACCGGATTGGTCCCCCCTCAACCATCACCAAAATAAAAAAGGAGGACATGATCTGAAAGAAAAAATGGCGTAGAGCACGAATCTGACCTCAATTTTAACTAACTCCACATGTATAAAAAGATATGAGGAGTTGAATTTTGAGGTGTGTCAACTGAGTTGCTTCGATTTGACCTCTAACCAACTCAATCTTCTTGCCTACATTGGTAAGACTTCAGACAACCAAAGATCCAAGAGAATTGAGTAGAATTGAGTGAGAATCAAAGAGATGAAGTTTTCTGAAAATTACCTTCAATGTTGTGCAGAACTTGATGTTGCTTGCTTCAAACTCGATCTGATCACACTTGAGAAGCTTGCAGAAGATGTTTAACAATGGTACAAAGCTTTGGATCCTGGAGTTCTTAAATCTCCAAACAGTGAGATTCAAACTCAATTTTCAAGTTGAAAATTCTTAGGTTTTCCTTTGAAATGTGAGGGTTTGAATTGGGGGCAAAGCTGGCGCGCAAGGTGTGTTTGAATTGAGCTCCAAGGGCCTCTATTTATAGCAATTGGGACTGATATTTGCACACTTGAAAAATTGATGAATTTGGTCATTTCATGCAGAAGCTTGCATGGGCGTGTACAAACCCATGAAGAAATCCAATTTGGTCCACTTGCATCTGTGCTGAAGTTTAAAATATGCTTGGATGTCAAGGCAAAGTGCAATGTGATTTTGGACATTTGATTTCTTCCAATCATGCAGCTCTGTTAAAGCCATACGCAGACCTAGAAAACTGTACCCAAAATGCATGAACTTGGGTTCTTTGGAAAGCTTAGGTCAATGGGAACAACTTTGATGTTCAACACTTTTTCATTTGGAATTTGGGTCATGGTGAATTTGAAGGTGGAAGTTCGGAAATTTCAACATGTTGAAAAAATTTGTAAGTGTCAAGCCATATATCTCAATATTCCACCTTGCTTAACTTTTTATGTGAGCTTAAAATTAGAAAAGTGTCTTTATAAAAGTTGTAACTCTTTTAAAGACCTTAAAAATGGTCACCAATTTCATGGCATTTGGATTTAGAATGATAGAGTTATGCATTTTTGAAGTTCGGAAAAATCACGTGTTCAATGGTATAGGTAAAAAATGACCTATAACGTATCCTCATATCACATGTTCATAAAAGTTGATTTGACTCTCACTCCAAACATAAAAGTTGAAGTAGACATCTTTAATTTGATTTTTAAACTTGGAAATATTTCATATCATAAGAATTGAGCAAGTTATGGCCTTGGGAAGTTGACTTTCAAATTAGGGTTCAGACAAAATGACCAATAATGTTTCAACATAGAAAATGATTTTCCAAGCAAAACTAGCTCTAAGTCACAACATGAAAGTTGTTTGGAATGTCATTTAGAGTAACTTTTCTCTTGGAATCATTTTCATATGGTGAAAAGTGTAGGATATAGGGTCTAGGGAGAACAGTTTTGATCAGATGAATTCATCTGCCCAACCACCATCAACCAACTTGCTAACCTTAAATTATTTTGACTTTCTTGGCTCATGGTAGATCATATATGCATAAGATGATGAATTTTGAAGTATCCCTTTATAAATTTGATCAATTGGAGAGATAGCTTGTTGGAGAAGTTACTCAAGATACCCAGTCAAACTAGGGTTTCCAAGGCAAACTACCTTCAAACTCTTGAAGAATACTTGATCAATATAACATGTAGGAATCATTGGGACTCATATATGATGCTTATAAACATTCTTGGATTAATCCATGGTTGTGCTTTTAGCCATGAGGGTTCTTAAACCCTAGATAAGAACTTGATAAATCAATGGGATCATGCCCTACCTACAAAAGAGTTAGGCAAATGCAAAGACATATTTTTGGTATTTTGGTTAGTAAAATGATAATATACAAGTATGATACAATCACATGGTGCTTGGTGATCTCTCCTAAAACAAACCCAATGAAAGAGGGCAAAGGAGGAAGCCAAGGTATGATTCCAATGCTAATGCTTATGATGAAATTGCATGAGGGATCTTAGGGTAAAAATTGGGGTCTTACAAGTTTCAATTCTTCGAGAAAGCAAGATTGGATAAAACTTTCAAATAAAGAGTTGTCATTATAAAAAAATGGGAGAATGTGAACACAAGCTTCTCAAAGTGTTTTGATGGAGACATGCTCTACAAGCAAATGTGCATCGCAAAAAGAATGATTCAACACTCAAGCACAAGTCAAACTTCACTTATAAAATAATTTCAAGTCTTGAAGATTTCTATTGAATTGATGAAATTATTAATGTATAAAGTTCTCAACCTCTCTATGTTCATTCAAGTGCTCAAGATTTTCATTCATACTTCTCATGTTTCATTTAGGCCTCTTAAATATTTTCATTTGGCCTTACAATTCATTTTCAACTGCATTTGGTCATTCTGCCTTGATGGTAATCGGTTACCAGGTTTGAAGTAACCGATTACCAGCTGTCTGCGCTGCCTCTGGTGACAATTTTTGTAGCAGGTAATCGGTTACCATGTTTTGGATAATCGATTACATGGTGAAAATTTTCAAAATTTTCAACATTGGTTCAGGTGTAACCGATTACACCATATTGCATAACCGATTACCATTGAACCAGTGGCAGAAATAAATGCATTTTTTCATGAAAACGTTTTCTGAATTGTGTTCTTGAATCATGACACCCATTCATGAATTATGACCATTTAGAAAGGTGTCTAAGGGTTATATATACCACATATTTTCAAAATTCGAATACACCCTTTCACACTAATATTTCAAACAATTTTTCTCTTTATTTTTTCAAATTTTCTCAAGTGTTCTTGATTAAATTTTCTGGTGAAACTTTCTACATAGAATTTTCAATATACATTCATATAGTTTCATCCATACCATTCTTAGAGCACTTGTATATCATAAAAAGAATTGATTTCTTAAAAGGAGAAGATCAATCAATAGATTGATATATTGTTCCATCTTTCAAAAACTTGTAAAAACTCATATTGTTCTTGTTATCCTTGTTGTCCAGAATTGTTGAAAACAAGAGGTTCATTAAAGGGAGGATCGTTCTCTCTTTTTGAACTTAGTAAAAAAATCCAAGAGGATTGTTCTTGGTGTTCTTGTTAGAGTATGTATAGAAAGACTAGGTTGTCTTTTCCATAAGATCTAACAATAATAAAGTCTCTTACATGTGGTAAGGCGACTGGAGTACTCTCGAATTGTGAGGGGAACCATTATACGTCTCTGTGTTCTTTACTTTTCGCACTTTACCGTTTCATTGCATAACCTAACCAGAAAAGAAAGAACAAGTTTTCATAAAACCAGAAAAAGTTTTCAAAGAACCTAATTCACCCCCCCCCCCCCCCTAGGCGCATACTCAACCTACAACTTTCAATACTCAAACCCTCAAATAAAAGACTTTTATGCTCAAGCACACAAGCAAGAGACTTCAAATGCTCAAAACCTCAAGTAATATACTTCTATGGTCAAACACACAAGCAAGAGAATTCAAATGCTCAAACCTTCAAGTAAGAGACTTCTGTGCTCAAGCTCACAAGTAAGAGACTTCAAATGCTCAAGCACTAAAGTAAGATACTTTTGAATCTATAACAAACTGTTACGAGATTTTGGGTAAAACTACACTTGATATGTAATCAGAGGTGTAGATAGAATACAACTTGTTAAGACTCTTAAGCCTTTAAGAACTTTTAAAATATACACATAGATAAAATGTTTTAAGTCTAACTAGTTTGACAGAGTGACTTCTCTTTGAAATGTGAAGGATCAGAGTCTTGTATTGAAGTGTATTAGTCTTAATCTTCAAGTCTTTCTGCTCCTTATATAGAAAGAAGGAAAATATATGTTGGAATACTTTCACCAAGAAGTTGGATAACCTTTGTATTTGATTGGACATGTCGAGAAAGCACCTTTGTGCAAGAGGAATTATCCGTTGAAGCTCAGACAACTATGAAGAGATTTTTCCTTAAGTCTTTACGTGAACAAAAGATCTCTGAATCTGTCAGAGCTTCCCCGATAAGAGAACTCAGGTTCTGATCCTTCAGAGGTTTAGTTTCTTTAGACTCCACTCTTCAGAGGTTGATCTCTTCAGAGTATGCTTCTTGGCTTTTGATGCTTCAGAGTATGGATCATCAGAGTATGACTTTCTTCAGATGTTGACTTCTTCAGAGTCTGGACCTTTAATCAGAGCCAAAGTCTTCAGAAGTGATCTTTAGAGCCATAGTCTGAACTTCAGATTCAGAATCTTCAAGTTTCTCTTCATATGTTGTTAGTGTTATAGTCCTACATACTTGAACATATGTTAGAATATCCAATTGTTCTTTAAATACTTTGTTATCATATAAATACTCAAGGGATATGGTATCAACCAATTTTGTTCCAACACCCCGGTTACACCAAGCACACTCACATGAGGGTTGCAATTACACTTACGCCCTTACTATTTTTTTTTGAATTTTTAAAAATTTAGGTAAATATCGGATTTTTGATGCAGTTATCGGGTTTTTCAAAAATTTTACCGTTTGGATGAAGAAAACCAGATATTATGAAAACTTACCGAATATTTTGCAAAACAATGAAGAAATACCAGACGTTTTTTAAATTGCCGGTAAAAATTCATTGGATTCTGGAAAATTGTTGAAGAAATATTGGTTATTTGAAAAAGCCAATGCAAAATTACCGATTTTTAAAAATTAGGTTGAGTTATACCAGATATTTTGAAAAATCCAATAATCGATAAGATCTACCAGATGAAAAATCTGGTACATTCCAAAAAATTTGATTTTTTTTTTAAATTCGGTAAGCAATAGTGAAGTTATTGATTGTGAAACCCACACCTAACTGTAACCTTCCAACCGCTTCTAGTTTATACAGATCTCAACATAAACAGACATTTCACTTTCATAGTATAACTTTCCTTCAATCACATCCTTCTTCGTGTAATTTCCTCATCTCTCACAATCCATGATCAATTTATCTCTCTCTCTCTCTCTCTCTCATCCCACTTGTGGTATCATAATGAATAGTAACAACAATAATATCATGTTATTTACCAACAAACTGCGCTCATGCCAAACCATCAGTTTGAGAGTAAAATATTTGACATTTACAACATATATAAAATAAATTATCAATGTCAGAGAAATCATAAACCTATTATTATTTGAACTATTTAAAATTAAACATATATGTAAAACATACTCCGTAAATGGTGAAAAACTGAGTAAAATTCACAAGGGAACCATCAAGACCACACAAATGAAGCATATTCGACTACTAGATTTTTAAGTTTATGCAAAAAAATATGGTATATATAATTTTTTTCAAAAAGTCAGGTATACTTCAAAGTTTTATCGATTTTTGAAATCTCCGATAATAACAACGTTAGAATCCAACAATTTCTAGATTTTTCCTAAAAGTTCGCTAAAACTTTAAGATGTTTCTAGATTTTTCCAAACTTTCGATTAAACTTCAAGGTTTCCGAAATTTTCATAAATATCTGGTAAAACTTCATGGAATTTCGGATCTTTCCAATATCTCAGATAAAACTTCAAGAAAATTCTAAATTTTTTCAAAAAAATCGATAAAAACTCATATGTGTTTTTTAAATTTCTGTAAAAAATGCATAAAAAACCTCTCTAGCAAAAACTTTCGTATCAAATATTTAAAAATAACTACTAATTTTTGGTTATTACCGAATTTTACAGTTTATAGAATGTAAAATTTTAAAAGGTAATAATGCAATTCATATATTTGTTATTTTACAAAATTGTAACGATGTCACGTATAAACGGATTGTTAGGATAAAGTTTCTAATCCGTGGCCTTTGGCAGTTTGATGAATTGTGACAAATGTCATGAAGATCCAATGAAGAATTCTAAAATTCTTTTATTTAGTTTTATTAATAATAATGTCTAAAGTCTTAAAAAGTTTTTAAGCATCACTTTTATTATTTTTATATTATTTATAATTTCTAAGTATGTATTAATGTAAAAAAAATTGTTCATATTTATAAATTAATGATTTTTCAAAAAAAATATCATTTGCTTCTATCCCTAGATTTTCTACAAAATTTCATGTATTGAGTAATATAGTGGGTGGGTGGGTGTTGTCTAATGTAGTTTCTTTATGTTTAAAGCTCTCATTGTTAGGTTACCAACCTAACCAACTATCAGGATAGTGTGACCAACTAGGCAAACCCAGATTTTAAAATATCAAAAGACAAACACTATGTGAGAGATCAATAATTAAAAAATTGTATTAGAGATTAACTTGTAAGACCTCCATTACTATTGTTTAATGTTTCAATTAATTCAGCCACCATGATAACAAATAAATAAAATAAAAAATGTGAATGTTGATAAGATAAATGTCCCCAAAAAATATTTATAATTTCATCAGCAAGTTCTTCCAGTCCCTAGATTTGGGCTTTGTAACCATAATATACAGATAACTCCTAATCTATAATATATATTATATTTTCTAGTCTTAAAAAAACACATTTCTCTGATAAAATAAAAATCCAAAAACAATATATCACAATCTCAATCTCCCATAACTTAAACTAATTTTACACATGATGTCTCAAGATGGCATGCAGATGGTGATAGAGTAGCTTAAATACCAGAGAATTCTGCGTAAGAGTTTTTGCGTCTTTCTGATATATCGACCGAGTTCCACCGTTGAGGCTGGCCTGTTAGAAAAACTGCAGACAGACAGCTCTGTTCATTGAAAAATGTAACCAATATCTATACAAGCACAAACCGATTCAAGCATTTATTTCGGAATTGCATTGGTTCTCCCTGCTGTAACTTCTTCTACCCCAAAGCATGTTTGAGCAAGTTGTTTTATCCAGTCTCGGGCCTTCAATTTTATCTTGATCCGTTGTTGATGCTTGCGAGTGACGAGGCGGTTCGTCTCGTGCTTCTACGTTGCGCGGTTCGAATGATGGACATGAACCGTCGTTGCAGGTGCACATAGGTATTGTCATAGATGGAAACGGACTACATGTGACGGGGCAGAGTAACTCCGAAGGAACAGAGTCAACACAGTTTCT
The DNA here is from genome assembly GCF_024323335.1 of Lathyrus oleraceus. Taxonomy (NCBI): domain Eukaryota; kingdom Viridiplantae; phylum Streptophyta; class Magnoliopsida; order Fabales; family Fabaceae; genus Lathyrus; species Lathyrus oleraceus. Next base: position 433,284,823 of record NC_066584.1, read on the forward strand.
TTGGGTCTCTGATGCGTGAGAAAGATGCGGCTGATCTACGTCACGTGGATGTAGCATGCATGGCGTGCAGAGACCAAGAGACAAATGTAATTTGTTTTCTTTTGCTTGGGAGCCTGGCAACTTGACAAACGAGACAATTCCGTGTCTACAAAGCGGGCAAGGGATAGAGCCAGGAGGGCCAACGGTTTCAGAAGAAACATTGCTCGACGAGCAAAGATAGAGCGCACATCTGACACAAAGTTCATGTCCACATCCTGCATGTAATAAAATCTAGCACCATTAATTACTTACACTGTTATGCATAGTTGATTAAGCTTTTCAGAAAGAAATAATCGCTTCTTTAGATTATTCATATCTAATCACATGCAGAAGAAGGCAAGCAAACAAGAAGATATTCAAAAGGTAGAGAAACAAGTACCTTCTGCTGCCACCGAACATGGCTTCTCCAGGCATACGGCACAAAAGTCGATCTCGTCAGAGGAAGTCGTAGAGGATTGCAATCCATACTCTCTGCAGTTATTTCAAATATTTTCAACAAATGCGTGTTCTTCACTACAAAATATCCTTACACTAGGATCAAAAATACCTTGCTATGTTGAGAGCACTCATGAGAGGCAAGGACAAGTAATTTGAATGAGGGAAGGCGGGTGTTACCGCATCAGAACTGGGTGCCAACAACAGTTCAAGCCAATGGCGGCCCCACATCCGAGCAATATCAAGCGGAAGCCACCTAGGGGGAGGAAACAGAAATCAAATTAGTATTGATGTGTAATGAAAGAAAGCAAAAAATTTGTACTCAAATAGCCTTTGAAAATAAATTACCCGTTGCAATTCAAAGACATTCGACTTGCACCTCTTGCAAGGAGGATCTGTAAAAGAAAAACATTATTGTAGGATTCAAAGGAAAGAGCCAGAAGGTATATCATGCATTAAGCCCCTATTGGATAAACAACTTAATTAGGAACTTAGCGCTTATCTTCTAAGTGCTTATATAAGTTACTTCTATCCAAACATGCCGTAAATCTGAAGCAATTCTTACCTGACAGCATTTTAAATTACCCCCACAGGCAGCATAATGCAAAGGAGAGCTTCCGGCCCCTACATCAAATTACATTCATTAAGTTGAAGGTGGAAAACAACACGAGGTATTTAGCATATAAAACAAAAGACGTACCGATTAAATCCATTGATGTTCCGTAATGAAATGTCACAGAAGACATATTTGCATCAAGATCAAGTAGCAGTTGCACACAATCAAAGTAACCATTTAACGAAGCCATATGAAGGGCAGTGATACCACCATCCGCCGTCTTATTTACAAACTTCGACAGGGCACTGCACTGGAACAATGTAAATAAATTGCTAGAATAAAATCAAGAAGACTAGAAACTAAAGTAAATTTGGGCCTTAAACTAATGAAAAGAAAAGGTGTACCTTTCTTCATTTTTGCCTCTCACATTTGATCCACCACCATTGTCAGCATCCGAGCGAGCACGTATAGCTTCATAAGGCGCACTCGGAACAAAATCGGCCACAACAAGTCTAATACATCTTACATGGCCGTTCATTGCTGCAAAGTGAAGAGCTGTTCTCCCACTGAGATAATCTCCTCTCATAACCTGTTATCACATCACATAGTCTAAACTCTAGTGCTTTTGAAAATCAAACTTTCATAATGAAAAAGAGAAGAAAAAAATTAACACAACTCACATTGCATCTGAAGAGTAGAAGTGTCTGTACAACTTCCCAATGACCATATCTACAGGCTTGCATCAAGGCCGTCTTCAAAATTCAAATCAAGGATTCAAATTAAACCATACATACACATATTCTATGAAGCATAGACACATGACAGACACGTCAACACCGATAATAATTTGAAAAAATAATAAATTAAATGTAATCATAAGTATCGGTGTCGTGGATGGGTCCGCACAGACACACCTTTTTTAGAGATGTCAGTAGGTGTCGGTGCTACATACCACATATAGAAAAAATTCTCATACATCTAAATAAATTAAACTTCATGTTATGATACTGACATCTGTTAAATTGGTGTCAGATCCATTGATCTGTTTGCTTACCATAAAACACAATCAAACAGCAATTGCACAGAATATAATCATACCAAAAAATGGAAAATGTATATTCCAAATCCAATTTCAAATATTTAAAATTCATCACTAATTGTAACCATCTCATTCATTAGAATAATCGTATGACACTACAATTCTAGTTTCAAATCAAAAGGGGACATAGAAAGAGAGATACCTGTCCAGAATAATTTTTTGAATTAACATCAGCTCCATTCTCAAGCAACAATGCAACAATCTAATAAAAACCCAAAAACCAAAAACAAACAAATAAGCAAACTTTGAAAAAAACAATCAAAACGGTTATTAATTATCAAAAACATGAATTGTGAAACCTCGTTATGACCCTTTGCAGATGCAAAATGAAGAGGAGAATTAAGCCCCCCAAAAGTAGAGTATTTAGCAAGACAAGGGTTACAGTTCAAGAGCATCTTGGCCTCCACAAGGTCACCGTCTCTCGCCGCCGACACCAGTCTCTCACCGGAAGCGGAGCATCCAAAAGAATTACCCATTTTTTTGTGTCTCTGAACAAAAGAAAGAAAGGTCAACGTCACGTTAACAAATCCAACAAACGAACAACGTAGTAATATCTTCACGCAATGTTTAAGATTAAGAAGGTGGTGATGATGACGTGGTACGGTAGTTGGAATTTTAACCTCTTTGATTGTGATGTGAGTGTTGTGTTGTTGTTACTTGCTAACTCTTGATGGTTTGTTTGTTTTGTCTGAAATGAGGAGAAAATGTTTATATATAACATCGTTTTATAATAGTACTAGTACTATACTTTACTTTCATTTCTTTTGTTCTTTTCTTTCTTCAAACATTCACTTTAAACAAATTGGTTCTTTTCTCGTGTCAATATAGTTACACTTTAATATTTATTTATTTTGGTAAAATAATGTAAATTAGGTTCTAAGTTGTTCAAATTAAAACATCTAAAAATTTGAATTACACGCTTAAATTAGATATTATTAATGAGTTTCAATGTTCTTCATCATGATCAAATTTGAAATTGATTTTTCAAAAGAGATTAATTGCTATGTATTATCGTTGTAAATTTTTTTACACATCAATACATCACAATCATCCATTTGTGTTACTTTGCATGTGATTATAATAAAAGTCAAACTTCTCTAACATATCAATGGTTATAATTAACTGATATTGTAAAATATCTTTACACTGTCAGTGCATTTCAATTAAACTCTTTTCAAAATCTAATAAATCAAAATATATATATATATATATATATATATATATATATATATATATATATATATATATATATATATATATATATATATATATATATATATATATATATATATATATAAGTTATGATCAAATAACACCTAAATGTCAAATTTAATAATATAACATTTTCAATAATTCTTACTGCATATTTGTATAACAAAATTCGATTTTTTTAAAAATAACCAACTTTTTAAAAAATAATTCTAAAATAACAAATTTTTCAAAAAGAATTCCAAAATAATCATATTTAAAAGAGGATGCGTCAGATGAACCGATACGTCCCTTAAGGATCAAGAGGAGACGTCAATGACAAGAGCACCTGCATTGGTAGCCTTACGAGGAGGCGCCAATGCCCTTGGCGTCTGCATTGGGCCTCATGAGAAGGCGCCAATGCCTCTGGCGCCTGCATGATGATTGTGGTGTATGCGTTAATTCATTTGGCGCATACACCATTGTATTTTTTTTTAATTTTTATTTTTTTTATTTATCAAATAATAAAAAATAATGTAAAAAAAATATTTATTCATGATATAATAAATATTACATGGAATTGACAAAAATTTAATGACCCGACCCGATCGAAATGTCTCCCCGTTCCACATCTAGGTGCCTTAGTTTGTTTCCGAGGTCTCCCACGATTTTCCTGAGGTGTTTGGGGTCTTTGTGTGCTGACCTGATCGAATGATGACTGGTGTAAAGGTCCAACGGAAGTTCCAACGATATTTGATAGACGTGTCATCATTTATTCCCAATATCCGGAGGGGCTCTGGCCAACGACGCTTCCGTAATGGAGTTCGGTGCCCATGTCATCGTAGTTAGGTCGATAGGGTTGGGTGGATTGTGGACGTTATAGTTGCCCAAATTGGAACATTGAATCGTTTTGGAAACGAAGCAATGGTTCCTGGGGCGTACTATAGTTAAATAATGGATGTCTTTTTTGGTGATGAGATGTTTGAGTGGTCATTGGTGGGGGGCTACGATGAAGTGACCCATATGAATCACCTGGGCTATAGACGGTTGTAGTTGAAGCGTATGATTGTTGGTGGGTAGGGTTTGATTCTTGGTTTTGTGGTTGGGTGGGTGGCATGAGTGGGTTGCGACGTTGGGTGTTTGGTTGTTTGGTGGATGACATGAATGGGTTGCGAAGTTGGGTGTTTGGTTGTTGTGTGTATGTGGTAGGTTGATGTTGTGAGGTTGGTTGTTGGGTTTGGGTGGTTTGACATTGGTGTTGGGCGGGGACTTGTTGGTGGTGGTACGATGACGAAACTAGTAGGCGTGGATCCATCAAATACCGCGGCTCAGACACGAATTATTGAGTTGTTACCGACCTAAACCATGCCATATATTGTTGAGTTGGTCTTGCACCATGGATGACTGGTTCGTTTAAGATGTGTTGTCGTCGATTCCTCCATTGGCGACACATCTCTTTTGCAAAGTCTCTACAGTCGGAATAATCCCATTGGGCATCAACTCTTTTTTGATGTCAATTCCCCAAACACGTTGGAGGTTCTAGAATATGTTGTTGCATGCCGAACTGCAATTTGACCCAGTCACTCTGGTGCATTTCCACAGTAGTGAACTAGATAATTGGTGTCTTTGCTGTCCAAACTGCAACATCGTCATGGTTCACATCATGATCAAGACCCAGATATGGCCTCTAGATAAACTGTAAAACAATACGAAACGATTAGATGATAAATAATTTGATAAGTATTTTTAAATTAAAATATAGTTATGTAGGAGTATTACATCGTCTGATCCAATGTGGTCCAATAGATTGCTATAGACTACTATAGCGTGTTTCAGACACCTATTGTAGTTCATCTCCCTTATTGACCACCTTAGATAAAAAAAATGAAAAATATTATTTATAGTTAATTGTAATATAAAATATAATTAGTTAAGTGGTAAAGTGTTACACTTACTTTGTTGCAAACGGGAACATGAATGGGTTCTCGTTTATCGGGGTGAGTGACGACATTCTTAACCAACCTCATGCTTGTAGCAAATACGCACATGAAAAAAAAAACGTACAAGTATTCTTTTTTGAAGTTTTACACATTGCACCATATAGATGGGCCAACACAGTTGAACCCTAACTATATGTGCTTACCTTATTAATGTTGCGTAACAACGATAAATACATAATATTTACTGAATTACCTGTACTTTTTGGAAATAAAAAATTATCAAATAAAATCATAATATAACACCGAGCTTTATGAAGAGGCGCCCTTTCTCTTGGCGCCTGCATGTGAATAGTCAAATGCAAGGAAGAGACGCACTTCCTTTTGGCGCCTAGGAGTATTTGTAGTGAAGGGGCGCCCTTCCAGTTCACACATGCATGCTGACAAACTCAATGCAGGATCATCGGAAATTAAGCTCTCAGCTAATATGTGATGAAATATTATCTGTCATTGGCGACAATCCGTCGTTAAAAATGAGTATAATAATCCACCATATAGGAAGACATGGATAGCTAGGACAAAGGCTGTTGAAAAAGTGTTTGGCAATTGGGAGGAGTCTTACAAACAACTTCCAAAATACCTATTGGCTCTAAAATAGTATGCTCCAGGGACTATTATCAAGTTGGAAACGTTGCCCGCGTATACACTAGACGGGACGTGTGTTGTTGGAAATGAAATATTCCATCGAATATTCTGGGCGTATCAACCATGCATTATAGGTTTTTCTTTCTATAAACCAATTATACAAATTGATGGTACATGGTTGTACGGGAAATACAAAGGAACATTATTGATGGCAGTGACACAAGATGGTAACAACAACATTTTTCCAATCGCCTTTGCCCTTGTTGAAGGGGAGACTACTGAGGGATGGAGTTTTTTCCTAAGAAATCTTCGATTGCACGTTGCACCTCAGCCTAACTTATGTTTGATCTCCGACAGACACCCTTCAATCATCAGTGCATATAATAACATTGATAATGGCTGGCATAATCCTCCTTCGACGCATGTCTTCTGTATTAGACATATTGCTTAGAATTTCATGCGGGAAATCAAAGATAAGACGTTGTGGAAGAAGCTTGTCAATGCAGGTTACACATTATTGATGCATGCTTTCGCAAGTATACGAACGCGTCAGAGTAATATAAAAGATTGTCGAATCCACAGAGACCAAGTGTCAATCTATCGTTATTTATTGTTATGGAGTTTGATAACATGAAATAGTATCACATTCTAGGACTCAATTTAATTAAATTATATTATTATTTACTTTAATTTATTTCATTTTATCATATATTACGCGGTATTTTCTTTCTATTTATCTCAGGTAGTTTATTTGAAGCACAAGTAAAAAAAGGAAGAAAAGGAGGTGCAAAAAGGAATGAAAAGAAGCAAATATCAAAAAGCCAAAGCCCAGCCCAAAAAGCACAGGCGCTGTGCCTGTGACGAGCGTCACAAGGGCTGTGACGAGCGTCACGCCTTGCACACTCCTGTGACGAGCGTCATACATGGTGTGACGGACGTCACACCATTCCCCAATATTTTTGGCACCAGGAACGCAACAGACCACGTTGAAGCTACTTTCACGCTTGACCCTTTTACAACGTAATGGCTATATTTACGGAAAACCCTTGGAAGCAGTTGCAATAAGGATCAGTATAAATAGAGCTTTTTGGAAAGCTCTCGGTTCGACACTTTTTCCAGCTTTCTTTGCCGTTTTCGCTTTTTCGCATTTTTTCTTTTCCAGCAACTTAAGCATATTTTTACAGCAATACTTGTACGAGTTTTATATTGTTTTCCCTTGCAATTTTCTATTTTCCTTTTTAGCATTTAGTTAATTCTTTTTCGCACAATAGTTTCTACACCGGAAACTATTGTGTACCTTTTACCGGATCTAACCTTACGTTAGAATCTAGTTTTTTTATTCCTTCGCTTTTATTTTCCTGCCTGATTGAAGAATTCAAGAACAAATCCAACCGACCTGTGGTGGAGTGTTCAAGACTGCTATTTAATTTCTCAGGTTCTTTAATTATTGTTTGGATTTATATATGCCCTGTTTTACTGTTTATTTATATTATTTGCCTGAGATGAATCTCTTTATGCGCGATATTTATTTAAGTCTGTTTAGCATGTCTGACTGATTTACTTAGGTATCGGTATGTAGAGTAAGCGGAATGAAGGAATCAAAACCAAATTGATTTAATTAAGTTTAAAATTAAAATCACTCTTTTTACGGTCTCAATTTACAGGTTTAATAACAAAGTTTTTGTACGAAAGTAAAAGACATAAAGAAGTTAAAAGCAATAGAGCGAGAGTTTGAGTTTTTGACTGGACAGTGTAAATTGGACATTAATTCTAGATCAGGGCGAGAGAAATTTTTAGAGTTAATTAAATTCTAACCTTTTTCAAAAAGTATTTTTAAAGATTGAATGTGAGGACGAGAGTTAAGCATTTGAATTTAATTATATAACCTAAGTCAACAGAGCGAGAGTTTGAGATAAGGGTGTTTAAACGATTAGTGTTTTCTTAAAAAGAGTTTCTCCGGATTCTATTGTTTTCAAAAAGTGGTTTTTGACTTAACTATAAGTGACAGCTACGTTAATATAAAATCATAGTTTATTCAACAGAGCGAGAGTTTGAGATAAGACTTTTAATCAATAGCGTCAACTGAAAAGATTTATTTTAAAACCAAGAAACCAACAAAGAATTGATTCCCTAATTACGACGAACTACATACCGATATCCGCTTATTAGATATTTATTTTAGATCTTATTTTAGTTTTAGCTTTTCCCCCAAACAATCAAAGTATTACCTGCCTTAGCTTTACGAAGTAACCTTAGATAACGGTATATCGATTCATAAGTCCCTGTGGGATCGATATCTTTTAAAACTACGCGATAGAACTGTGCACTTGCAGTTTGTACCCCAAATTCGACTCATAAAGTCGCGATCAAGTTTTTGGCGTCGTTGCCGGGGACTTTTATTTAGTCGATATCGTAACTCTTCTGTTACGCTGTAGAGACTAAGGCTTTTCTTTCTCTTTTCTTTCTTTTGTTGATTTGTATGCCACGCACTCGCTCTCAAGGCGAGCCGTTCTACTTACGAATCAACGATATCGAACTATATCTCCGAGTCTTACGACGAATTCGGGAATATCGTGCTGCAAACAATCTCCCTCCTGTTGAACTTCCCGATTTCAAAAATATTTTCCCTTCGATACCCGAGATGGCAGAACCAGCTCGTGCTCTTAGAGATTACGCCGCTCCATCGCAAGATGAACCGCATTCAAGTATTGCTCAACCCGCAATCGAAGCAAACAACTTTGAACTCAAACCTTCACTGTTGCAGGCAGTGCAACAGAACCAATTCTCTGGAAATCCTATCGAGGATCCTAACCTTCATTTATCCGTATTTGTCCAATACGCTGATACTGTTAAAGCTAATGGTGTCACTCCAGAGGCAATTCGACTTCGTCTTTTTCCTTTCTCATTAAGAGATAGCGCTAGAAGATGGCTTCAATCTCTTCCTTCCAACTCAGTCACCACATGGAACGAGTTGAAGAAAGTTTTTCTTGCTCGATATTTTCCGCCAAGCAAAACAGCTATGTTAAGAGCCCAGATAAATGGATTTAAACAGAAAGATAACGAGTCTCTTTTCGAAGCATGGGAAAGATACAAAGACATGATGAGATTTTGTCCACACCATGGTTTAGAGGACTGGTTAGTAATTCATACCTTCTATAATGGTCTCCTGTACAACACGAGGTTAACAATAGACGCCGCCGCAGGTGGTGCACTGATGAACAAACCTTATGCTGACGCTTACCAACTTATCGAAAGCATGGCTCAAAACCACTATCAGTGGGGAAGCGAACGAACAATGGTAGAAAAACCTCAAACGAAAACTGGCATGTACGAGATAAGTAACCTTGATCATGTTAATGCAAAAGTGGATGCTCTGGTCTAGAAAATTGAAAGTTTAAATGTATCACCTCCAGCCACCGTAGTTGCCATAACTCAGAATTGCGAAGTCTGTGGAATCCAAGGTCACACTCCTGCAGATTGTCAACTCCTAACAGGAATTCAAGCGGAGCAAGTAAATTATGCTCAAGGAAGCCCCTACTCACACACCTATAACTCAAATTGGAAGAATCATCCCAATTTTTCATATAAGAGTAATAATGCTTTATACCCACCTGGACAATCTCCAAATCAAGCCCCAGCTATACCTCCGGGATATCAGAAGCCGATTCCATCTACACCTAACAATAACACCCCTAGGAAATCCAACTTGGAAATCATGATGGAAAAATTTATAGCTTCTCAACAGCAAACCAATAAAGATTTCTTAAACCAGAATGTACACACTGGCGAACAAATTAAACAACTAGCAAGTAAAGTAGATGCCCTGGCTACTCATAACAAAATGCTGGAAACACAAATTTCACAAGTAGCTCAACAACAAGCGCCTACTACTGCCCCAACTGGTACATTTCCTGGCCAACCCCAACCTAACCTAAGAAGCCACGCTCATGCAATTATACTGAGAAGTGGAACGGAAGTGGAAGGACCGTCTGACCCAAGGATAGAAAACCAAAACTCTAAAAAGTCAACTGAGGAGGAAAGTGAACCTAAGGAAAAGGAAGAGAGTAATAAGGAAACCGTAGAAAAGAAGGAACCTTATGTACCTCCACCACCTTATAAACCACATATCCCTTACCCTCAAAGGCTTATTAAAACCAAAGATGCGGGCCAATTCAAAAAATTTGTCGACCTACTAAAACAATTAAACGTCACAATTCCGTTTACAGAAGCTATTAGGCAGATGCCCTCATATGCCAAGTTTTTAAAAGAAATTCTTTCTAATAAAAGGAAACTTGAAGATAGCGAAACCGTTACACTCACCGCTGAATGTAGCGCTATAATCCAGAATATGCCTCCTAAACTTAAAGACCCAGGTAGTTTCTCTATATCCTGTCACATAGGAAAATTTGTCATTGACAAAGCCTTATGCGATTTAGGAGCCGGTATCAGTGTTATGCCTTTATCCATATGCAAGAGACTTGAAATGGGAGAATTAAGACCAACTAAAATGTCTGTGCAACTAGCAGATCGTTCCGTCAAATATCCTGTAGGAATTCTTGAAAACGTTCCAGTGCGCATAGGTCAATTCTACATTCCAACTGATTTTATAATTATGGATATTAGAGAAGATGAAGTTACACCCATTATACTGGGAAGACCGTTCTTAGCAACTGCCGGTGCAATCATAGACGTAAAATGAGGACGACTCACTTTTGAAGTAGGAGAAGAGAAAATTGAGTTCATTCTTTCCCAATTTTTGAAAGCACCTGCAATAGAAGATACATGTTACTTCATGGATATCATCGATGAATGCATAAAAGAAACGAAGTTAGAAAAAGACAAATCATCTAACTATCTTGTAGAAGACAAACTTAACCAATGTTTAGCAATAACACCGGACCCTACGCAATGCCTTAAGAAACCAACCTTAGACCTGAAAACACTTCCCAAGAATCTGAGATATGAATTCCTAGACTTAGAGCTTGAACGACCAGTGATAGTTAATGCTGACCTAGGAAGACTCGAAACAGAAAAACTCCTGCATATCTTAAGAAAGTATCCAACCGCACTAGGTTACAACATCACCGATCTTAAAGGAATAAGTCCCTCTATTTGTATACACCGCATCATACTAGAAGAAGACTGTAAAAATTCTAGGGAACACCAGAGGAGACTAAACCCGATCCTGAGTGAGGTAGTGAAGAAGGAAATAACCAAGTTATTAGAGGCAGGTATCATATATCCTATATCTGATAGCAAATGGGTTAGTCCTGTACACGTAGTACCAAAGAAAGGAGGTATAACAGTCATTGAAAATGAAAAAGGAGAAACTATAACCAAACGAATCGAATCGGGATGGAGAATGTGCATTGACTATAGGAAACTAAACAAAGCAACCCGAAAAGATCATTTCCCTTTACCATTCATTGACCAAATGTTAGAACGATTAGCAAAACACTCTCATTTCTGCTATCTAGACGGTTACTCAGGTTTCTTTCAAATACCAATTCACCCTGATGACCAAGAAAAGACAACGTTCACGTGCCCTTTTGGTACCTTCGCTTATAGACGAATGTCGTTTGGCTTGTGTAATGCCCCTGCAACTTTCCAAAGGTGCATGATGGCCATATTCGCCAATTTTCTAGAAAACATCATGGAAGTATTTATGGATGACTTTTCCGTATGCGAACAAAGCTTTGAAGAATGCCTTGAAAACCTAGAAAGAGTTCTAGAGCGATGTGTAAAAGTAAACCTAGTACTTAATTGGGAAAAATGCCACTTTATGGTACAAGAAGGAATTGTTTTAGGACACATCATCTCGAACAGAGAAATTGAAGTAGACAAAGCTAAAATAGAGGTAATCGAAAATCTTCAACCCCCGAAAACTGTGAGAGAAGTACGAAGCTTCTTAGGACATGCCGGTTTTTACCGACGATTCATTAAAGACTTCTCTAAAATAACTAAACCTTTAACCGGGTTATTAATGAAAGATACTGAATTCATATTCGACAATAAATGTTTAGAAGCATTTCAAACGCTTAAACAAGCACTGATCTCCGCACCCATAATGCAGACACCAGATTGGAATGAACCATTCGAAATAATGTGTGATGCTAGTGATTACGCTGTAGGTGCTGTTTTAGGACAACGAAAGGATAAAAAGCTTCATGTTATATATTACGCAAGTAGAACTCTAGATGAAACACAAATGAATTACGCCACAACCGAGAAAGAACTTCTAGCAGTAGTGTTTGCGCTAGATAAATTTCGTTCTTACTTGGTCGGAGCCAAAATAATCATCTACACTGACCACGCTGCTATCAAATACCTCTTAACAAAAAAGGATGCTAAACCTAGACTCCTAAGGTGGATCCTGTTGCTACAAGTGTTCGATTTGGAAATCAAAGATAAGAAAGGAACTGAAAACGTAGTAGCGGATCACCTCTCTAGACTTGAGAACCTTGAACTGGAAAGAACATCGATCAACGATGATTTCTCGTACGATAAACTTATAGCTACTTTGGAAGAAAATAACGCTGATAAACAGGTAGAAACCACTTTAGCTATATATGTTACACCGTGGTACGCTGACCTCGTCAATTATTTAGCTGCCGGAATAGTTCCACCTACCTTATCCTACCAACAGAAGAAACGATTCTTCTATGACATAAAACATTATTACTGGGATGACCCCTTACTTTTTAAAAGAGGCCCCGATGGCATTTTCCGTCGGTGTATACCCGAAGAAGAGGTAGAAAATATAATCCAACACTGTCACTCCGCTCCTTATGGTGGACACGCAAGTACATCCAAGACCTGCTCTAAAATCCTACAAGCCGGTTTCTATTGGCCAAATATATGGAAGGATGTACATGCAACTATTAAGAAATGTGACAGATGTCAAAGCACAGGAAATATATCTAGACGTGACGAGATGCCACAAAAGGGCGTTTTGGAAGTAGAGATTTTCGACGTGTGGGGAATAGACTTCATGGGACCTTTTCCATCCTCTTTCGGTAACAAATACATACTCGTGGCAGTTGACTACGTATCGAAATGGATTGAAGCTATAGCTTCTCCAACAAACGACACACGAGTAGTAACTAGACTCTTTAAGAATATAATATTTCCAAGGTTTGGTGTCCCAAGAATAGTAGTCAGTGATGGTGGATCGCATTTCATATCCAAGGTACTCGAAAAACTACTGCTTAAGTATGACGTAAGACATAGAGTAGCGACACCTTACCACCCTCAAACCAGTGGGCAAGTGGAAGTGTCTAACAGAGAAATCAAACAGATACTAGAGAAAACAGTCGCCACTTCAAGGAAAGACTGGTCATTGAAATTACCAGAAGCTTTATGGGCTTACCGAACTGCTTACAAAACTCCCATAGGGACAACCCCATTTAAGCTAATTTATGGAAAATCCTGTCACCTCCCGGTAGAATTAGAACATAAAGCCTATTGGGCTATTAAAAATCTAAATTTAAACTATAAAGCCGCCGGTGAAAAGAGAATCCTTGATATAAGCGAATTAGAGGAACTCAGAAGAGACGCTTACGAAAATGCCAGAATCTACAAAGAAAGAACAAAACAATGGCATGACAAGCGCATATCAAGGAAAATCTTCAAACAAGGAGATACAGTCCTTTTATTTAACTCCAGACTAAAGTTATTCCCAGGAAAACTACGATCTAGATGGTCAGGTCCTTTTCAAATCACCAATGTTTTTCCCAGTGGAGCAGTAGAAATTAAAGGCAAATCTATGGAACCATTTACCGTAAACGGGCAACGTCTAAAACATTATCACTATGCAGAAAACACTGAAGATTCGCAAGTCTTGCACTTAGATGAAATGCCTCCAGAACTTATAGATTATAATTGATAGTTTTTATGTCGAGCTTGCGACATTAAACAAAGCGCTTAGTGGGAGACAACCCACAAATATTTTATTATTTCCTTTTTCTATTATTATTTTCTATTTCTTCCTTAATTATTCTTTTAATTTTTGTTTAGTATTCATTCTTAATTTATTTTAATTTATTAAAAAAATTTCTCTTCTTCTTTCGGCATTTGGCCAAATCCTGACTAAAACTCTTGTTTTTCTTTTCTCTAGCTAACACTAACCCGATGGGACAAATTGATCGTATGGGTATCAAATTCAGAGGAACAGCTCAGAAACAAAAGTTTGAGGAACTAGCCACGAGAGAGATGCTACCTAGTCTGTATGCTGATGATTGGGCAATGACTGCCCTTGGACTAAGACAAAGTGTCTTGTATTTGCTGAGTCAGATAGGGTGGGAAACCACTCCTATCCGTAGACAATTTGTCACTTACCGGAGACTGACTCTAGAATTCCTTAGTTCTCTGATCTATCTACCCAGCCATGGAAAAGGAATAAGCAGAGGTTTTATCCAGTTCAGAATGTTTAACGTGGAGTACCAATTTAATATTCAAGATTTTACCAACCTTTTAGGTTTCCCTACATCCTTTGACACATTCACAGTGAGCCAGGAAGAACTTTTTGAATATAGAGAACTTGAACACTTTTGGGGTAACTTGACTGGAAATGACGATCCCGAGGAACATGAGTTTCTCTCTGGAAACATACATAACCCGGCCTTCCGTTATTTCCATAAGATCCCGACCCACACCTTATTTGGGAAGAAGCCAAACAGTACCACAGTTTCACGTGATGAACTCTTCATCATATTTTGTGCTTCCCAGAACCGTCCAGTAAACGGTGCCACTTTTATGTTGGCAAATTTGGACCACCTTATCCAAGATGAACGAGCATCAATTCGAATAGGCGGTTTGATAACCATGATTGGTAATGCTATCGGATTACGTCAGCCTATGCTTGACTTAAGCCCTTTTTGTGGCATTACTAGTATGAGTATACCCTTCCTCTTCAACACTATGTTTATAGCAAACCTAGGATCTGATGAGTTTGAGCTTATAATTAATAACCAAGTCCTTTGCCTATTCACCATGTCCGATCCTAGGACTAGGGTTCATAACCGCAATAACTAGCTCTACAATCTGAACGAAACCCCCTCTCCTGCTAGATCCACTGAATTCATCCAGGACTATGAGATTTGTGATGACTATGAGATTTGTGATGACCAAATTCCTTATGCTGAATCAGACCCTCAGACACCATCTGGTTATTATGATATTGATCCTCCTCCTCAACCTGTTTAGACCGAAGAATCGGCAATATCCGACCTTAGACATCATATGCCCGGAACTGATTATAACACTGCCATTGGAGCTTTGATGTCAGAACAAGACGCCCTTAGAGAAGAGTTCACTAGCTTGAGGCACGAATTCCTAGGATACATGAACAGTATGACAAATCAGTTTCACGAGTTACTATACCGTGTTAACTCCTTTGCTCCTCCGGCCAGAGATCATGCAGATGGATAGAAGTCGTTTTTCTTAGTTATCTAGTTTTAGTTAGTTTTATTATTTAATGTTATTTCAAGTTATGTTCGTATTTGTTTCTCTTTCGCATTTTGTTTTTTCTCCATTGTTACATTATGATCATTTTATGAAGCTATTGAATCATCCTATTTTATTATGAATTATGCAATATCTATCAAAAGAAATGCTCTCTACTGTTGCTGCCTACATAAATTATTAACAATATAATACATTTATGCACTATTATACAAAGTAGAATAGCATGCAGGAAAATTAAATAGCAGAATAAAATAATCTGAAGCAAAACAAATTAAATAATAAAAAAATAAATTACCAAAGTTATTCTGAAGAACGCTAGCTGAAGCCATGCCAAAAAGACTGTGTGACGAGCGTCACACAATCTATGACGGACGGCACGCCAAGTACTTGTTACGCCCGTCACGCCCCTGTGACGAGCGTAACACCTTTCTGACTAGGTGAACGTTACATAGCCGTTGGAGACGAACGTTACACCCTTTCAACTTTTTACCTTCCCCATTCATTCCCATTAACCCATATTTATTCACTTTTCAACCACATCTTTTCCAACTTCCAAATTTTTTCCTATAAATACCCACCAAACCTTCCTTCATTCACCACAAACCACTCTCTAATATCAAATACATTTCTTTTCTTTATTACTCCTTTAAATTCATTCATCAGTATGGCGGGAAATCAGAATTTCGGAAATATCATCTTCCGATCCGAAGATGAAAACTATCAAAGGGAGCAATTCGAGCGCTTTCAACAACGCGGTGTCACTTCTACCAGGTATCCTGATTCAACTTGTTTACAACAATTAGGATTACTTCAAGGTATCGAGTGGATGCTCCGCCTTGCCGATCTAACCTTTCTATGCACGCATAATCAACCCACCTACCCATCCCTAACCTTAGAATTCTTAAGTTCATATGCGTACAACACTCCCACCGGTGAGGACGAATTCTTAACCGGTACCACAACCTTCCGTATGTTCAATACCGAGTACTCCCTATCCCAAAACCAATTGAGTACCATGCTACAATTCCCCATAGAAGGTCAAGTCTACCCCAGAATCCCTCCAAACCTAAACTGGAGCACAGTTGCTGCTTTCGACCTCTTTAGGAAAATATCCGGTGTAGATGCCAACAACTGGGAAGAGCTCCTTGTTTCCCATATACATAACCCAACTATCCGGTACTTTATCCGCATCCTACAAAACACAGTCTTTGGAAGACCGAACAACAGCAAGGTCAACGCAAAGGAGTTGTTCTTCCTCGAATGCGTCTTCGAACCGAATGCTAAGGTAAACGCCGCCTCCTTCCTATTTCATCATATCCGCACCTTATGTGCTAGAGGCCGTCAACCTTTTGTAATTGGTGGATTAATCACCACCATAGCACTTGGCTTAAACCTAGGGGACCGACTCCAAACTTTAGACTCTTTACCTCCCCTCTTTATGGATATAGGCTACTGTCGGTCCAGCCGCCTAATAAAGAACCGAGTAGGCGGAAAATATTACCTCATGGTGAATAACCAGGCAGTCCCAAGCGTTGTTCTACCCAACATCGCCTTAACCGATTTCACCAATCCCAACCGCCACCTCTATGATCTGAATGCTCCCGAAGCTACCGAGCCTTCACATACAAACCCGTCTGCAGACGAGTTCGAAGAAATGGAGCAAGGTGATAACGCTCCTGCACAACAATCAGTCCCGCTCAACCCTTCCGATACTACAGCTGGCCCATCCTCCCGACGTCGTCGACGAAGAAGGCCTGCAACCAGCGACGACATCATGGATGCTATTGATGGTATGCAAGCACAGAATCTCGAAATGATGCAAATGATGCGCCAAATGCAACAACAGCAGGAAGAGAGGAATGCCATAACCGACCAGCGGTTCACTGATTTGCTTAGCAGGTTCGACAACTTAGACGTACATCAAAGATCACCAGGTCCAAGAACAAGAGGCGGCAGACAACCTTAACTTTAGTTTCTTTTTCTTTTTCCTTTTTCCTTTCTTTCTGTAATTCATATTTTTTTCCTTCAAACATTGAGGACAATGTTTCATTCAAGTATGGGGGGGAAAACCATGTTCTTTCTATCCTCCTTTTCCCTTTTCAAGTATGTATCTTTCTTTTCATTGTTATTTCCCTTATAAAAAAAAGGATTTATTTTAAGTTAAGTCCCAAATGTGAAAACCTTCTATTATCTATTCCCCTCAATTTTCATGAGCCATAACAAAAATTCAACACACTCAATAAGTATAAAAGTCGCTTATTTTATAAAACTTGAGTGAAATCAAGACAAAAATTATTACCATAACAACACTCTAAGAACCTCAACATGTTAGATCAGGATAAGTACCTATTATACCAATCCCTTGAACTTTTAGTTTTATAGTAACCCCGATTAGTTTATACGAGAAGTCAGCACCATCTCAATAGCAAACTACGTGGAAGGCCGATGAATATAAGTGAATGATTCCCAAAGTAACATAAAAAAAATATATATATCAGGAAATGCACTAATTAAGTTAGGTGATCCTTACCAGATCATTTAATCTAAAGGTTGCAGATCATATAAAAGCATAATATGAACGATCCATTATGAGTTGGTTCAGCAGGTATCTGGTACTGAACTTGGTAGGGCGGACTACGGTCCGATCCCCCGCAATTTGCAATGGACTGAATAACGAAGTTATCCGACTTATGTACCAGAACTTCTAGCTAAAAGGGGATCAGAATCACTAACCGGTTACTCCACTATGTGCGCGAAAAGATAAAGGGCTTAATGTGATTTCGCTAGAATGAAAACGGGTGAAATAAGAGTAAAGGAACTAGGATAGTTGTAATGGCATTACTCGAACTGGTTTGCATAAGGTGAGGTTAGCTGAGGTTGTGACGGTGGTTGTTGATGTCAAGATTAAAACCAAGTTACAGGCAACCTAGTACGAATTGATGTGTGCTTTGAAATTTCATCTGGCTAAAATTTTTAAAACAAGTTCTATACTGTATTTTGCTTGAGGACAAGCAAAGATCTAAGTATGGGGGAGTTTGATAACATGAAATAGTATCACATTCTAGGACTCAATTTAATTAAATTATATTATTATTTACTTTAATTTATTTCATTTTATCAGATATTACGCGGTATTTTCTTTCTATTTATCTCAGGTAGTTTATTTGAAGCACAAGTAAAAAAAGGAAGAAAAGGAGGTGCAAAAAGGAATGAAAAGAAGCAAATATCAAAAAGCCAAAGCCCAGCCCAAAAAGCACAGGCGCTGTGCCTGTGACGAGCGTCACAAGGGCTGTGACGAGCGTCACGCCTTGCTCTCGGTTCAGTATAAATAGAGCTTTTTGGAAAGCTCTCGGTTCGACACTTTTTCCAGCTTTCTTTGCCGTTTTCGCTTTTTCACATTTTTTCTTTTTCAGCAACTTAAGCATATTTTTACAACAATACTTGTACGAGTTTTATATTGTTTTCCCTTGCAATTTTCTATTTTCCTTTTTAGCATTTAGTTAATTCTTTTTCGCACAATAGTTTCTACACCGGAAACTATTGTGTACCTTTTACCGGATCTAACCTTATGTTAGAATCTAGTTTTTTTATTCCTTCGCTTTTATTTTCCTGCCTGATTGAAGAATTCAAGAACAAATCCAACCGACCTGTGGTGGAGTGTTCAAGACTGCTATTTAATTTCTCAGGTTCTTTAATTATTGTTTGGATTTATATATGCCCTGTTTTACTGTTTATTTATATTATTTGCCTGAGATAAATCTGTTTATGCATGATATTTATTTAAGTCTGTTTAGCATGTCTGGCTGATTTACTTAGGTATCGGTATGTAGAGTAAGCGGAATGAAGGAATCAAAACCAAATTGGTTTAATTAAGTTTAAAATTAAAATCACTCTTTTTACGGTCTCAATTTACAGGTTTAATAACAAAGTTTTTGTACGAAAGTAAAAGACATAAAGAAGTTAAAAGCAATAGAGCGAGAGTTTGAGTTTTTGACTGGACAGTGTAAATTGGACATTAATTCTAGATCAGGGCGAGAGCAATTTTTAGAGTTAATTAAATTCTAACCTTTTTCAAAAAGTATTTTTAAAGATTGAATGTGAGGACGAGAGTTAAGCATTTGAATTTAATTATATAACCTAAGTCAACAGAGCGAGAGTTTGAGATAAGGGTGTTTAAACGATTAGTGTTTTCTTAAAAAGAGTTTCTCCGGATTCTATTGTTTTCAAAAAGTGGTTTTTGACTTAACTATAAGTGACAGCTACGTTAATATAAAATCATAGTTTATTCAACAGAGCGAGAGTTTGAGATAAGACTTTTAATCAATAGCGTCAACTGAAAAGATTTATTTTAAAACCAAGAAACCAACAAAGAATTGATTCCCTAATTACGACGAACTACATACCGATATCCGCTTATTAGATATTTATTTTAGATCTTATTTTAGTTTTAGCTTTTCCCCCAAACAATCAAAGTATTACCTGCCTTAGCTTTACGAAGTAACCTTAGATAACGGTATATCGATTCATAAGTCCCTATGGGATCGATATCTTTTAAAACTACGCGATAGAACTGTGCACTTGCAGTTTGTACCCCAAATTCAACTCATAAAGTCGCGATCAGTGTTTATCAAAGGCAATCAAAATAAGTGTTTTTGGAGTGTGCAATGAAAAGTAAAGTGTTGAATAAAGATTAATTAATAAAGACAGGGTCGAATGTAATTCACGTTATCAATTAATAATCTAAGTACTTGCTAATAGAGCTACTTATGGGCAGTGTTTCCTACTTTGAAAAGAACTAATTTAACAGGAACTGTCGCTTTCGCGTATTCAGAACCGAGTTGTACTCCCTAATCAAACCCTCTTATTGTCACTTATAAAAAGGTGCGCATTGTGTTAGAGTAGTAAACCTATTTTTAAGAAATATAGTATCTTGACTAAGTTGAAAAGTATTATAACCTGGATTTCTTAACCAAAAGAGGTTCTCATGAACCAGACTCTAAACTTATAAACGCGTCCGAAAATAGTTTTAAAATCTCTTTTCTTCTTAAGTTAAAAACTCCTAATGAACTAAACAAAGCGCTTTCGCTGTTTTTGAAATAGTTAAAAACAATTAAGTTTAGATAGACGTTGGACGGCTTTCGATCTTACCCAACGGAATTGAAGTGCGGGAAAACTTAAGTTGAAAGTTAAAATAGCCTTTAAGTGTTTCTATTAACAATTGTACGGATTATCAGTTCAATTGCGATCCTTACATTCTAACCTTATAAAGTTAGTTAGACATGGTAAAGTAAAAATGCATTAATTTAAATAAAAGTAGTGCGAGTGCGGAAAGTAAATAAAAGTAGTGAGAGTGCGAGGAAATAAATAAATTTAAAGCGAGTGCGCGAAAATAAATGAAAGTAAAGCGAGTGCGAGGAAATAAATGAAAGTAAAGCGAGTGCGAGGAAATAAATAATTTAAAGGCAAGTAATAAAAACCTACTCCAATCGGAGGGTTGAATAAATTGCAATGCGGAAATGAAAATGGCGGCAGGATTAACTTCCTTCCAAAGTGCTCCAAACTCGATTACAGACTCTTTCACAGACTCGATTACACAATTATGGTAGCACTCCAATGCGAAGCGATTACCACTTTAAAATACTGAATATATGCCTAAGTGAAACAAAGTTGCTCTGAGTTTGCCTCTGTTCTAAGTTTGGATGATTGTAAATGTGATTTCGAGTTTCTATTTATAAGCAAGTAAAAAGATGGAAATGACAAGGATGCCCTTCAACTTGAAAATGGGAGGGAAAAGTTTTCCTCTTGTGGCGCCCGCCACAAGGCCATGGTGTAACACCCTTCTAAAATACCCCAAATGTTTAATAATAAAACAACAACAATTAAATCATACGTATCAGAGTAATCATGCATCTCAAGGGTGTCACATAACAACTTCTTCACAAAAGTCAACATAAAATCAGTCAATGCTCAATTTTATTCAACATAAAACTTCTTGCAAAATACGCAGCGGATAAAATATTTCCACATCTGTAATTCATCAAAATTAACATTTATTCAACAATTCAAACTTCCCGTCCCGATGTTACATCTATCAGAGCATGACCCTCTAACCACACTAGACTTCAAGCACTAGCTTCTATTCGACTCACTGCTCGTTACCTGAAAAATATAGCTGTAAGGGTGAGTTCCTCAATCGATATAACAAATATTATAAATCATCATGTTATGTTAAGTAACTTTACACGTTAATCACCCACATCATATCATGCATTCGGTAGCAGCATATTCAACTCAACATCATATTCAAACACAACGTAAATGCAACTCAAATGAGACTCGACTCTTCATGCATGTGGTACCATTTGGAGTAAAACTCCCAACTTAAAATCATTGCCAGTTTAGTGGGCATCAAGGCATAAGCCTTCAACTTTCAACTTAAAATTTTGCCAATCCAGGCCAACGTGGTGTGAGCAAAAGCCCCATAATTTTGCCAATCCAGGCCAACGTGGTGTGAGACAAAGCTCCGACTTAATGCATATGAATGTATATGGCAT